>NW_020664800.1:2818939-2915483 GCF_002925995.2 Terrapene triunguis | reverse complement strand
CCCCCGCCACGCCGCCCAAACCCCAAGCGCAAACCCCCGCCCCTCCCCGAGCGCCACGCCGTCCAAACCCCCGCCCTCTGCCCAGCTGCCCAAACCCTGAGCGCCGCGCCAACCTCCGCCCCCCCAGCGCCGCGCCGCTGAAACAAAAACAAACAAAAAACCTCGAGCGCCGCCCCACCGAACCAAAAAAACAAAAAACCCCGAGCGCTGCCTGCCACCCCAAGATTGGCTGCCCCAAGCACGCGCTTGGTCGGCTGGTGCCTGGAGCCGGCCCTGCTCGAAGTCCTCACTTACCCTGCTCCCTTCCCAAAAGGAACCTTCCCTGCTAAAAGTCAGCTCAAGGCCCCCTTACACTGGTGCAGTCGCAGCTCGTTGGGAAGCAGGCTAGCCCACTGGTCTGTTGATAGCCAATGCCTAGGGCTGCAGGTTTGTCACTGAGACCGTCATTTTTCCATGGCTTTCTTTGCATCTGGGATTTCACAGGCTGAGGAGCTGAGGGGACCACCCAGGCCAGGGCCCAGCCACTTTTACCACCAAAGCTCTTGGGCAGATGATCTGGCGGTGCCATGGCCAAGAAGGAGGCAAGGCTGGGTGTCACGGGGAGAGGGCCATGCCCACAGGCCAGAGCAAGGAGCCAGGCCAGCCCCACGGGACAGGAGCCGCCACTGTGAGGTCAGTGCCGGGTGGGCTTGCCCTGCACCCCCCCCCCCCCCCCCCCACACACACACACACCAGGCCTCCCATCCCCAGGGGCAGGACCTAACCTCCCCCACCACGTCACACCCTCCCACTTCAAGTGGCTTTACAACCACTGCCTCCTGAAGCCGTGACATTTACCAGGACTGCTCAGTGATTGGATCAAAAAAATGCCGTGACAAATCTGCAGCCCTACCAATACCCTAACACCAGGCCCTTCCACACCGGATGGGGCGAAGAAGAGATAAGATGGAATTTGATGAGCCATTCTCCAGGCACATCAGAGCAAGACGTCTGCAAGAGAATCCGTGGGTCTGTTGGATTAACCAGGAAGTAAAGGAAGCAATTAAGAAAGATAAGACGGTTGCGGAGAAGTTACAATTTCTTTGCCTCAGAGGATGTCAAGGAGATCCCGACCCTGAGCTGCCGTCTCAGGTCAAGGACCAAGGTGTTGAAAGAGGAGCTGCTGGAACAAACTGATCAAGAGCAAAATATCAGGAGGCCTCGGCGACATCTCCCAAGAAATTTGAACGCAAGAACAAAGTGACTGAGCTGCTAACAAAACTCTGCAATCTCTCCTTGCAATCAGCGGCTATCCTGGGGGCTGCAGCGGGTGCCCAGAACCTCATATAGCCTTGCCCTGGTACCCGCTGCAACACCAGGGCTTGCAACGCAGTCCTGGGTCTCCAACAGTGCCTGTGTCAGAGGACTCATCTCCCAGCTAAAACCAGGGCTTTTAGAGCCCTTTTACACAGCCCTGACCTTTTACCTGCAGGACGGGCTGGTCAGGGGTGAGAATCTCATCCTTGGACACTGTTTTAGAAAGAAGGCCAGCAAGAGGAGACATGACAGAGGTAAGCAGAATAACGAATGGAAAAGAGAAGGTAGATCAGGCATTTCTATCCACCCCCCCTCATAACACACGAACAAGGGGTGAGTCAATGCAACTGAAAGACCGCACATTTAAAATCAGTAAGAGGAAATACTGTCACACACACACAGTGCATAACGAACCCGTGGAACTCACTGCCCCAAGGTATCAGCAAAGCCAAGGGCTGAGCAGGATTCTCGAGGCGCCTCGGATGTTCTTATTCTCCACAATCACAGCAGAAAGGACAAAACACATTCAGGAGGGATATAAGCCCTCCGGACATGGATCAAGCTCTGACTGACGGGGGTCAGGAAGGAACTTGCCCAGTGATTAGGTTACTTCAATAGCTGCCCATGATGGGGTCACGTGCACCTTGCTCAGAAGCAGCTAGTCCTGGCCATTGGGCTGAGCCAAGCCCTGGTCTAACCCGCCCCATCCCCACTTACCTCTTGCAGGCTGTCGCTGTTCTCTACCTCATTGAGCCAGCGCTGCAGCAGTGGCTTCAACTTGCACATGTTCTTGAAGCTCAGCTGGAGGGCTTCGAAGCGGCAGATTGTTGTCTGGCTGAACATCTTCCCTGGGAGGGAGAGAGCAGCACCGTTCACTGCAGGCCTGGGGCTGCCAGACTCCTTATCCTATACCCCCAGCACACCAGCCGGAGAGGAAAGAAACCTGCCCACTACCTGACCCATGCATGGAGCATCCACGACCCTGCGGGCTGCATCCACGCATGGGAGACGACACCCCCCACCCCCACCCCAACACTGCACAGTCACCTACCCACCTCTGGGGCAGGGACCATGGCTGTCTGCTCCCTTCACCTGCTATCTGGGGGGAGGAGGGGCGTCTTCTGTCCCTTCCCCCCATAAGTGAGGACTCATGGGGCACTGGGGGTGCTTGAGTCCCTCCCCCCCGCAGACAGCTGGATCTAGGACTCCACTCTGCCCCACAGAATTTTGCTTTCCCCCCAGGCTCCCCATCTCTTGTTGTGAGCCCCTCCCTCAAGGCAGCAGCAGGGATAGCAGGGACCCCCAGGTTACAGCTGCATGTTGGGGCTCCCCCTGGAATCCCCCCAGTGTTCACGCTGGGCTCACTGCAACGAGCATCCAAAAACCCTTCCAGCCGCTTCGAACATCCAACTGGGGAAAAAGCTACCCTGCATCAGTGGGGATCCAGGGGCTGTCCCTGCCCCCACCCCATCTCTCACCTTCTGCACCAAGAGACACCCCCAGAGGCACCAGATGGGCTTGGGAGGGGCAGGGGAGAAAAGTGAAACGCTCACCATACAGAGTCCCCAGAGCCATCCCCACGTCAGCCTGCGTGAACCCCAGGGTGATGCGCTTGTGCTTGAGGTCTTTGGCAAACTGCTCCAGCTCCTCCGAGGTGGGAGTGGTGTCCTGGCAAAAGAAGCAAAAACGTTTCTGTGAGGGGATAAAGGAGCCCGCGGGGGGCTGGCAAGGAGAGAGGTGGATTCACTCAGGCGCTTCAGGGATGGATGCAAATCCAAGCCCTAGAGAGATGGATCCCAGGTCTACCGCTGCAATCAGGCTCCACCGCGGCTGTCATGGCAGGGGAGAGGAGTGCGAACAGGCTCGGTGAAGCCCTCAATTGTTTGTTTGCAGGGACAAGCCAGCCTCCTGCAGCGCGAGGATGGCAAACAATCCCAGAAGGAATCACTTTCACCTGACACTGAACCAAGAGCTCTGCTGGGCTCCGAGAAACGGGCTTATCCCTCAAGCTGCTCTCTGGCTTTCTGCTTCACGGCGGAACGTCTGCCTAAACTGTCCCTCAGACTCCCCCGGCCTGGCTGCCCACTGCAGCGGGAACAGCTCAGCCCCAATCTCCCACCCACCGGGGTGATGTCTGGCTGGCAAGACTCAGGGCTGAAATAGCATGGGGGAGGGGAGGGGCGGTGTGGGGGGATACAGGTCAGCGCTGAGAGGTATTAGCTGAGCTGGTAAGGGAAGCTTGGAAAGATCAGTAACTTTTTTTAAATGAAAGCGCTAGTTCTGCAGACCTCACTGTCTCTAGACACCCCCACGCTCACCAGTGAAAGCCTCCCACTCCACCCTGGGGAGCGGACAAGCCAGGTAATCAGTGCGCGGGAAGGCCATCTATTCCTCATCGGGCAGAGACCGAAGCTGGCGTGTTGATGCCCTGCATTATCCCTCCCTCACATCCCCCCAGACAGGATACGTTTCCTAGGGTCAATTTGTGGCAGGGATGAGAAATTCTACCCAAGCCCAGAGATGGCCCTAGTCACCACAGTACCCGAGTGCTCGCTGCGCAAGGACATGCCCTGCCCTGCAGGGAGGCAGGACAGTACCATTGCCGTTTTCCAAAGGGTCGGTGGAGCGACTGGCCCTGCCCAAGACAGGGTGGGTAAAAATCATGATAAAAAAAATAAACACAAATTTTTTTTTTTTTAATTTAAATCAGATTTCTCATGTATAGCGGTTGTCTCTCTCGTACTGTCTTGCTAGGTCTTTACTCCCTTCTTATTTTAGAGTCTTAAATGGCCAAAGTGGTTGGTTTGTTCTTGTTTAATGAGTTTCCTAATTGTTAGTAGAGTTGCAAATTTTACATGGAGTTTTTCTTTTCTACTAAGAAGTTTCAGCCTTGAAACTCTCAGCCAGGCTGTAAAAAAAGAAGTCCAGGGTCTCACTCAGCCTCCCGGCGAGAACACCACAAACTCCCACAAACTGCAAATAGCAGCCAACACCCTGCACTTCCACAAACCAAGAAAGCCACAACGCTTTGACCAGGCTACCCTCCCCCCCCTCAGGTTTGCAGCATGCAGTCAATAGGACTTGTGCTCGTAAGTCACTTCCATGCTGTTGAAAATCCCACCTTTCGGATTTTATGGACCTAAACATTTTGGCCTGTCTGTCTAAAGTAAGTTCATGGTAATGTTGTTAAATGAACTGGGAAGATGAACTCACTTGGCATCACTGAAGTGATGGCCACCATCTCTGAAGTGTCTGAGCACCTCATAATATTTATCCTCCCCAAACCACTGGGGAAGTACTATTTTATACATGGGGAACAGAGAGAGCCTGAGGCGCAGTCTAGATTAACAATTTACCTGAGTGGAACTACGTCACTCAGGGTGTGGATTTGAATGCAGTTACACCAACTGAACTCCTGGTACAGACGGCACTATGTCGAGGAGCGTCCTGTGGACACACAGCTACCGCCTCTCGGGGAGGTGGGAATTCCTACCCCAGTGGGAGAAGCTCTCCCATTGGGTGTAGGTAGCATCTTCACAAAGCGGTGCCGTGCACTGTAAGTGTAGACAAGCCCTGATTAACTTACCCAAGGTCACACAGAGAGTCTTCGGTGGAGCCGGAAGTTGAATCTGGTGTCTACACTAGCACTTTTGTCAGTAAAACTTTTATTGGTCAAGGGTGTGAAGAAAAACACCACCCCTGAGCAAAGTGTAGACAGCACTACGTTGGCAGAAAAGCGTCTCCAACAGAGCTATCGCCACGCACTGGGTGTGGTTTAATTATACCGACAGGAGAGCTCTCTCCCATTGGCATAGAGCAGCGACACAGGAGACCTTACAGCGGCGGTACAGCTGTAAGATCTCTAGTGTAGACACAGCCTTTGCTTCTCAAATTCTAGGCCAGTGCCCTAATTGCTGGGCCACTGTTTCTCTCTGCACTGAAGCAGTTTTGTTTTGAAGGGACAAGGATTCTAGGCCACTAAAAGAACGGTTTGTAATAGAAATACACATTTAGCCCATGGTCCTGCTAACAATTATGCACGTGCTTAAACTTGGAGCACAGGAGTAGTCACATCAAAGTCAATGGGACTTTTCATCTGAGTCAAATTACATACCCGCCTCGTGTCTGCTGGACCAGAGCCTTCATTTTCAATAGTTTGGGGTTTGCCTACTGCAGTTTTGCAAAATCCAATTCAGCTCCCGAAGCAGGAGTGGCATTTACCATTTTGTAGGGACCTCTCCCATCATAGTCTGATTGCCTGAATGAGGCAAGACAGAATTTCTCATAACTTCTGTTTGAGCTAGAGTGGATCTTTTGAAAAGCTCATTATACAGTTTAGTTCATTATCAATGTTGGTCTAGAGTGTGTTACAGAGGCAGAAACTGAACCTCCACCCCATGGAGTCACAGGCCAGTACCCTGGCCACTGCACCATCCTTCTCAAGGGCCCCCACCCTCCTGTACTACTTCCTATCCTACCCTACTCCCAGGTAGAGGGGGAGCTGGAGGTCAGATCCCCCTCTGCTGTAGGCAAGCGCGATGCCCATGTACACCGGCCACGTATCTTCCCTTCCCTTTTGTGACGGTTGGGTGCTGGGTCTTCTCTTTCCCAAGGAAGCCAGCAGCGAGAACACACTGATCTGTGCTCCAAGTCGAAGACCTGCTCCTGCAGAGGGGCTCCAAGCAATACTCTCCACCACTAGCAGGTGCCAGTGTGCGTTAGGTCTGAGACCGTCTCACCAGCTGAGGGCCAGTGGCCAGCTGGTCTGGATTCAGCCACTGTCAGCTGTCAACTTCCTCTCAGTACTAACAAGAAGGCTCAGATCCTCAATGGTATTCGGGTTCCTAATTCTAGGGGTATTTAGGAGCCTGAATATCTTTGAAGAACTGGGCCCAACTGCCCAACAAAGCAAAAAAGGATCAAACCCCCTTTTAAAAACAAAACAAAACACAAGGGCTCAACTCATCTAAGCCACTAGGAGTTCACACTGGAAGAGAAATGGGCTGCAACCAACCCAGCACCCAGAGTTTCCTGCACCTTGCCTCATCGTTGCCACCTGTGCAGAGGGTTCCAAAAGCTAGGCAAGCTGAATGATGGCTTGTTACACCCGTGTTGCCCAGGTGTAAGTCTCAACACAAGGTCCAGGGCAGGAGAAAAGTAGACTCGGAGCACCCCAGGTTTGCGCAGAAAGCTGCCATCGACACACACAAAATGCGCACGCACATTTTTGCGCACAGGTTTTCAGAGCCGCCCTTCTCCCCACCTGGAACTGTTGTGGGACAGTTTATGAAACGGGTTTAATTAATTAGTTCATAGCCTTTCTGAGCAGTGGGCGGTTTTGCAAATACAGTCACTCCCGCCAACTGAGGGCCCAATGAGGTACTGGTACTATCAGCAGTTAACAAAAAACCAAACCAGACCCAGGGCTGTGCCCTTTAAAATTTTTGTCCATCATAAAGAGCCCAGAAAAGAGTTTTTCCTTGGGTTTATTATTTACTTTCTTGTTTTTTCCCTTAGATATCAGGAGTGTCAATTGTGATTTTCCTGGCTGTTCTGGAGGATCTGCCAAGGCATGGCAGGGCTTCTCCATACACCCCAGTTTGCTCCAGTTTCCACTAAAAGCAGGTGTTTTGATTGATTTAGTTAAAGTGGTGCAAACAGCAGCATGGACACCCTTAAGTTCTATTCACACGTTTCATTCTGGTTTAAACTAATTTAGCTTAACCTACCTGTGAGTCAGGAATCTGACCAATTTTTAAATGATTATAATCTGGAGGGAGCTGGCCTACACACTCTAAATATCTGGATTTTTAAAATTCCATTTAAAATAAATGATCATAATAATTGTCAAGCTGATGAAAATATTTAGAGCAGGCAGCACCAGCATCCGAGGGCCTGCATGCACAGAGGAGCTGAGAGCACAGTCATATGCCCAGCTATCCCACTGAGGATCATACAGAGAGAAATATTTTTGTTCTGCAACAGCCAGCAGAGGGAGCCCAAGGTAAAGCCGTTGCTCAGACCGGTGCCAGTGTCCAGTGGACACGAGGGACAAACATGGCAGTAAGAATGGGAGGCCCCCCTGAAAGCATGGAAGAAATTGTGTGGTGCTGGTCTCTGGATCCCCAAGAGCCCAGCACTGGGGCAGCTGGGCAGCACAGCTTAGTCACACGAAGAGAAACCTCTCCAAACGGGGGATGCCCCTGCTGGAAATGTGCACAATGCAGCAAACCGTGTTGGAGAGCAAAACTCACTCCCCACCACCGATGGGACACAATCAGGGCCCCAGCTGCTGCACAACTCCAGTGTTGCATAAGCAGGAACTGAACCTCCTTCCTGAACCTGGGCAGGATGGGGGGGTGACAAAGGTGGGAAATGGGCAAACACCATAACACTGCCCTCTAGTGAGCGAACTCATGTGCTTCACACCCTTGGCATCCTTCAGGACTCCTCCCTGCTACTAGATTCCCAACTAGTCCGGAAACAGCTTCTTCCCCATCCTGACAGAGGAGGACCCAGCCACCACTTGAGCCCCATCACCGCAACGTGCTGCACTTGACATGGACAGCAGCAGCTCTGAAGAACAGCTAGCTGGCCCAGCATGCAATGACCCAACTATTAAGCACCATAGGCCACTTTTAACCACCTGCTGCGGTCCCGACGGTGGTGCCCCAGAGGAGACACAAGGTCATCAAAGCCCTCAACGGGCTGAGCTGAGGGGGAGAGGGAAGGTTGTGTCTCTGGTGGAGAGTGGAAGAAAGAGGGAGGGAAGTCATAACCATGAGGCTAGCAAGGTTAAAGGGGTTAGACTCAAGCCCTGCTGGGCATGTGCCTGGGTGGGTCTGGTAGGCCCGTTCTCCTTGGTGCCCACTGCTGTAACCTCTTCCCCGCAGACATCCCGGGATAAGTTATGCAGGAGGTCAGACCAGGTTATCCTAAATGGTCCCCTGGGGGGAGAAGGGGGCGCTGACAACTGGGAGCTCCTGGAGAAACAGAGGAGGGAAAATAAGAATAAAAAAATGGAAAGGAAAATACAGAGAAAAGCAAAAAGAGAGACTGGTGATATGCAGCAATCGATGGAGCTTCAGAACCACTGGCCCAGGCAGAGGTAGGGAAGCTCTAGCATGATTTGAGAAGGTAGCTAAACCCCCATTTACACTACAAAGTGCAACAGTGTTGTAACTTAACCCCCTTGCAATGCAAAGAGCTTTCATCCCATGGGATCTGTCATCCTTCCTTTTCCCCTGCTGTCCCTGGGCCTCTCAGCTGGTCTTTAAATCCCCCAGTCAAACAATTCTGTACCCCTGCTGGCTCACACCCTCCGTCCCTCTGTACTAACTCCCAGCTCTTACAGAGCACTTTTCATCAGATCTCAAAACGCTTCCCACAGGAGCTCGCTTCATTCTCCCCATTTTACAGATGGGGACACCCGAATGAGGATTATTTGGAGCGAGACATAAAGAGAAGTTTAAATCTCTACCCTGGCATTACAGAGCAACGGTCACTTCATTTTGGGGGAAAGTCAAACTGCAGCTGAGTCTGGATAAAAGAATATCCATCATCATAAAGCACCCTGGTGCTTTTTAAAAGCAGATATAGATATGTCTACACACAACACACAAAGTCAGATCTTTAACAGGTGTAACTGAATGGAGCTCTGATTTACACAACAGACAGGGATCTGGCCTACTGTATTAAAAAGGCATCTGGGTTTGTGGACCCCACCTCCAGGGAACACAAGCCATCAGACACACCCGTCTGTTCAGAGCAGCCTGTCTGGCCCCTCGGAGACAGATCTTTGGAGAAACCTACCTGCCCTTCCCAGCCACCCCCGCTAGGAAGCGGCTCTCCACGGAGGCTGTGGCAGGAGAGATGTGCAGCTGCAGAGCAGGGGGGGACAAGGTCACCCCAAAAGCATCAGAGGAAGATGTGGGCGCTCCCCTCCCCCTTAGTATAAGCCGGGGACCTGGGGGGAAATCCCTTGAGACAATGCAAACGGAAAGGGGGGTGAGACGGGGGCGATCCCGGGCCAGCCTCCGGCTCGGGGAGCGGGGTCCAGGGGAGCCCCGAGGGGCGCTACCCGCGCGGGTCCGAGCTGAGAAGGGGCTGCAGGGCTGCGATCCTTACCTCGTCCCCACTCTCGCTGGACTGGCCTCCCTCGCTAGCCGCCCCACTGGAGCTGCCGCTGCTGCCCAGGCTGGAGAGGCCGCTGGGGGGCTGGTGCGGGTCGCTGGGGTAGATGGCGCGGTGGGCCCCGGGGCAAAGCCCGACGCCTGGGAACGTCTGGCTGGGGAGGGGGCCGCGGGCCGCCGCCGCGCTGTGGCCCGCCAAGGCAGGCCAGAAAGGGCTGTTCCAGGGGTGGGCGTAGTAGGGGCCCGCGGGCAGGAGGGCGCATTTCGCTTCTGGGGAGCCTTGTCTGCGCCCCTTCTCCTGGCCGGGCTCTTCTTTCGGGGCCTGCCCGCTCCCCAGGAGAGGGGGGCCCTGGTGCCCCCCAGCCATGCCCGGCTGGTGGCAGGGCTCTGGGCCCGGGAAAGGGCACCAGGCCTTAGCCTGGCCGGCCTGCCCCGCCTGCAGCTCGGGGGGCTCGTACTCCGCTTTCACCGCTGGGAAGGGGAAGAAAGGCGGCTGGTGGGGGCTGCTGCTGTAGCTGCTTTTGCCGAACTGGCCGCTCGCATCCTGCAGGATCCCGGCCCCCAGGCTGAAGGAGGCGGCGGGCAGCGCCTCCTGGCTAAACATGTTCGCCC
This sequence comes from Terrapene triunguis, assembly GCF_002925995.2. Taxonomy (NCBI): domain Eukaryota; kingdom Metazoa; phylum Chordata; order Testudines; family Emydidae; genus Terrapene; species Terrapene triunguis. The sequence continues at coordinate 2,905,443 of NW_020664800.1, read as the reverse complement.
CCGGGTGCCCGGCGCTGCCGGCAGGATCTCGGAGCCCCTAAGGCGCCATGGGGGGCGCCATGGGGGGCACCGTGTCCCAGCGGCGATCAGACCTCGGCAAGGGCCAGGGGGCCGCCCCCGCTCGGCATGTTGGCAGGCTCAGGGCAGGGGCCGGGCAGCAGCGAGGCCGGGCGGGCCACGGCAAAGCCCCTCCATGGACCCGACTGATCGCCTAGGCCGGCCAAGGGGCTACCTCCCCTCGCCCCGCCACGGGCCCGGCTTGGGCGGCTCTGTTAATTGCCCCTGCTCAGCTATTGGCCCCTTTAAGACAATTGACACCAATAGGTTGTAAATGAACTTGATTCTTTTGTGTGGGGTGGGGGTGGGGAAGAGCCTCTTGCAACCACCTTGATTAGAAATGGCTTCAGACTCCGTGGATCCCTCCCCCCCTTGCCCTCTCCACCGCGTTAACTTCCCCATGGTTTTGTGAGGGCATCAATCGAGAAGGGAAATGAAAACGACCAACTGCATAATTTATTGGTGGTGGTGGGAATTATTCTGCTCGGATCCTGTTTAAAAAGGCCGGAGCCCTCCGGGGAATGTTCGCTCCTAGATATTCAGAGCAATAAACCGTTTGCACGTGGGTTGGACTCCGCTTGGGGAAATTTAGAGATTGCAATTGCAAACCCCTTTGGATAGTCAGTTACCCCCAGCAGTTTGGGGCCAGGTTGCAAACCCCTTGCCCTGCCATGCACTGATTTTGCAATGAGTGATATATAGCAAGGGTCGACTGGGAGCCGTGAGTCACCCTCACTCCAAGCACAGAGACAAGGGCACATTTGATGAAAATGAAAGGCAGCACATTTACAACTGACCGTCAGACATTTTATTGTGCAGCTCATAGTTCGCCTGTGGAACTCAATGCCACAAGATTTCAGCCAGGCTTAGCATCTGGGAGGATTTAAAAAATAAAAGCCAGGGCTTTTACATGGAGGATGAGAACAACCACAGTCATATTCACTGGGACTAAAAATATATGAGGAAATTGAAAGGCACACAGCAACCAACCGCTAACTGACCAGGGTTAGGAAGAACCCAAGGGCCAGTTAGTCCATTACTGACCACCATGGAGTCTTTGGACCTTCTTCTGAAGCAGCTGGTGCTGGCCACTCTCAGCTGGGTTACAGGGCTAGACAGACTATAAACTGACAAGCAGAGCAGCCTGCTTTGTTCCCATGTGGAAAATGGAATCAGTAATCTGTCTGACAAGGGCTTCCTCTCCCCTGGCTGCAGAGTGTGAGCTGAGATCAACCACAGGGTGTTGGAGTACTGAGGCAGGCTTTGCAGATGCCCTATCTACCCTGGCCTGCTCTCCCAGAGAATCCAGGATTAAATGATTAGATAAGGACGGGTGCACCCTACACATGTTTAATGGCCTCCACCACTTCCTAGCAGCTCCATTGCTTCCCTGATTAATGAATTTCCAAGCTAGGGCTGCAAAATATCAGAGCCCCTTGCAGAGAGCTCTGGTGTCTCCCAGTTGTTTTCTTGGGACGTATTTACAGGCACGGGATCCTAATCTTAACATGGTGAAGGGCCTGGGTCTTCTTTTCTTTTACTGGTCTCTGGCCTCTAAACGGAGCTGATCATGAGCATTGCTATCACTCACACTCACATGCTGCACAATGGGACCAGTCACCCTGTTCTCGGTTTGTGATTGCCACTTGACAGTGGTGCTGTTGGGCCCGGGTTTATTACACTTCCCCGAACCCCTCCCCTCTGCTCCCAAAGTAACTTTTCGACATATCGATGGCAATAGATAGGATTATGCGTTATGTAACGAGCACGGCTCGGTGCATACCTCCCATCACCACCAGACAGTCTGTGCAGCGGGGACGGGCGATGCCGGTCTCTGGGCATGATGAAGGCTGGGGCAACATGGGAGCAGGGCAACTCCAGCACATCCTGCTTGCCTGGACCCAATCTGCTACCAGTGACTTCCCCTATTGATTAACTTGGCTGGTTGATAACTGCTGTTTCCAGTCTCTGGCTCAGAGATATGCCAAAGAGATAAGTCTGGAAAGCTCCTTTCCTTTGTGTTTGGGACAGAGCCGCTGGCAGGCTCTGACTGGAGGGGAAGCTGTCACTGATTTATACAACAATTGCTTTGGATTATTGCGGGGGGGGAGGGGGAGGCTGCAAGCTGCCTGGAGTCGCTATAAAGAAGTGCTGAGTACCCTGAGGTCAATGGGCTCTGCAAGGTGCTCAGCACCTCAGGAAGAAAATGCCCTAAATCTGCCCCTGAATTGCAAACACATCGAACACAGGCTGGGATCCTGGCCCTCGTGCCATCATCCAGTCGATTTCACCCCGTGCTCAGACTGTGAGCGCTTTGGGGCATGGGCTGCCTTTTGGTATAGAATCTGTATAGTGCCTAGTGCTATAAGCCCCGGTCGAGTTGGTACCATGGCACTATAAAGGCTGCACTGCATGCAACAAATCAGACACGACAAGAACACTGAAGTTGCAAAGTCAGGCACTGGAGGAGCGTTAAGAAAGGCCAGAATTAAATGCCGGTATCACTTGAGTGCGGCCCCTTTGAGTATTATGATAGTAACTCACTACAGGAGCACATGCTATTTTTCCACAGGACTCTTGCCTAATTTACACAAAGTGGGTGAAATGAACACACTGTGGGGATCTAATGGGATCTTGTGAGGTGCAGAGAGGTTGGGAATGGGGGGTTCTTTTCTTTCTGGGCTCCCTGGCCTAAGCTGCATCAAGCCATTTATATTTAAAGGCCTGTACACTGAGCCCCCGGGAATGCAGTTGCTGGCCTTGGACTGCACTGTTTGGGCTCCTGGAAAATGTCTGAACCAGGAATGGGCCTGAAAGAAAATCCCGGCATCCCCTAACTCCAACCCCCCAGGAAGGTGCTGCAATGTCTACACAGCATGGCTGAAGCCACAGGCTGAGCGAAATCCCGGGCCCTGCGCTCAGGAGTCTGATCTATGAGGAAGTGACACTGCAGGATTCCAACTGCAAGTGATTCTCCTCTGCTCCTCCCAGGCTCCAGCTGGGGACGGGACATTTTTAGAAGATCCTTCAGCTCCACAATCGCCCTCTTGCCTTTGATTTATTGTTCTGTGGCCTGGCCCCCCTCCTCCTTCCCCCAACCTGCTCTTTCACTCCATCCCCCCAGGAAGCACATCAACCCATCCTGCCTGGAAGCAGCTCAAGCACATTCCAGCTCCCCTTTCATATACAGCACCAGGCGGAAGGGGAGCCGTTGACTTTGAACCGGTTCTTTGGAGAAGGGTCGCCCATTGTGGAGAGCAATGTTTTCCCTGGGGGGACGGAGTGGGTCAGTGGGGTTTCTCTCTCCATTTCAATGCAGTGATTCTCTTGGGCCACGGAAGGTGTTTCCCTCATTGTCACAGGGGTCTTTGTGTGGCTGGATCAGCTCGGTGCAGCGCCCTGGAGCTGAGTGACTGGACGCTCTTGGAGAAGATGCTGCTACAAGCTGCAAGTTCCAGTTTAGCCAAGACATTTATGGTGGCTTATAGGAGCACTTCCCCAAAGGCAATGCACAGGCCAGCGCTGGGCTCCTGCGGGCGGGCTGCAGCAGGTGGAATTCTGCAGTTGGCTGTTAACCTGCCCCCTATAAATCCACCTTTTAATACCAGGCCCAGGGCTGAGGTCCTTAAGCAAGCCAAAGACCCACTGACACCCATGGGAGTTTTGCTAGGATAAGCACAGCAGAAATTAGTTTGCAACGATACCCGAAAAGCCTAGCATTAGTAACCCGCTTTGGTAAAATACCATCACCCACCCAATTGCATCTTAAAAGCCCTTGCACTTGGACACTAGGCCAAGATTTTTGGTGTCCACCTTGAGATGAAGGGCAGCTGGAGGAGTACACAAAAGGGGCCAACCAAAGGAATACCTCCATCGAGCCCGACTCAGACAGGGACAACATACATCAGCACAGGAACGTGTGAGACTTAGCAACATAGAATGCGAAGAGCAGCACAAGATAGGGATGGTGGAGCCTTGCTCGTACCCTAAGCAATGGCTGTCTGCCAGGGACGGATTCCGATTCAGCACTTGCAACCCCCTTGCAGGGGCCTGGTTTCAGAGGGTGTGTGCTTGGCCCTCTCTGGAATTCAGGCCTCCGTAAAGGGTCTTGAGTTGGGCACTCGACCCAGGCACCCAGAATCACAAGTCGCTTTTGAAACTCTTGGCCGCAAGCCGTGTTCACAGAGGGGGGATTGAAGTTCACACTGGCTGGACCACTGAGAACCACAACAAAGCCCCGGCTCCCCTAGTCCAATTGGTTTTAAATGCCCGTTGAGCAAAAGCTGCTGAAAGCCAGTCTGATCTAAACAGAGTTATAAATGGGTCCAGCTGCAGGAACCTTGTCTTCACTAATGCTCCCACTGGTTCTACCACTGGAGCAAGTGGACTGATGGGAATTGTTTGGTAAATTTCACCAGTGTAGACAAGACCTAAAAGAGAACTATAGTCTCTAGATCACTGCGACAGTGTGTGGGCCCTTTAAGGACAAGCCCCTGACTCACTACCCGGTCATTGTTTTTGGCCCAGGACCAATGCATTCTGGGACTTGTAGTTCTCAGAAGGAGCATGGAAACAGTAACCTGAGAGCAAGCTGTGAAGTTGGGGGGCACAGGCTGTAACTGGCTCTGTGGATGAGGGGAAAGCAGTGGATGTGTTATTCCTTGACTTTAGCAAAGCTTTTGATACGGTCTCCCACAGTATTCTTGCCAGCAAGTTAAAGAAGTATGGACTGGATGAATGGACTATAAGGTGGATAGAAAGCTGGCTAGATCATTGGGCTCAACAGGTAGTGATCAATGGCTCCATGTCTAGTTGGCAGCTGGTATCAAGCAGAGTGCCCCAAAGGTCAGTCCTGGAGCCGGTTTTGTTAAATATCTTCATCAATGATCTGGAGGATGGCATGGACTGCACCCTCAGCAAGAAGGACCTAGACAAATTAGAGGATTGGGCCAAAAGAAATCTGATGAGGTTCAACAAGGACAAGAATCCCATGCACTGCTACAGACTAGGGACCGAGTGGCTAGGCGCAGTTCTGCAGAAAATGACCTAGGGGTTACAGTGGACAAGAAGCTGGATATGAGTCAACAGTTTGCCCTTGTTGCCAAGAAGGCTAATGGCATTTTGGGCTGTATAAGTAGAGGCATTGCCAGCAGATCGAGGGACATGATCATTCCCCTCTATTCGGCATTGGTGAGGCCTCATCTGGAGTACTGTGTCCAGTTTTGGGTCCCACACTATAAGAAGGATGTGGAAAAATTGGAAAGTGTCCAGCGGAGGGCAACAAAAATGATTAGGGGTCTGGAGCACATGACTTATGAGGAGAGGCTGAGGGAACTGGGATTGTTTAGTCCGCAGAAGAGAAGAATGAGGGGGGATATGACAGCTGCTTTCAACTACCTGAAAGGGGGTTCCAAAGGGGATGGATCTAGACTGTTCTCAGTGGTAGCAGATGACAGAACGAGGAGTAATGGTCTCAAGTTGCAGTGGGGGAGGTCTAGGTTGGATATTAGGAAACACTATTTCATTAGGAGGGTGTGAAGCACTGGAATGCGTTACCTAGGGAGGTGGTAGAATCTCCATCATTAGAGGTTTTTAAGGTCAGGCTTGACAAAGCCCTGGCTGGGATGATTTAGGGGGATTGGTCCTGCTTTGAGCAGGGGGTTGGACTAGATGACCTCCTGAGGTCCCTTCCAACCCTGATAGTCTATGATTTTAAGCCACCCCAGCCCATGGAGGAGGTGGTGGGGCACTAGGTGATTTGGGCATGATCTGTGGTGGTGCTCTCAGCTCACAGGAAGTCGGGCAAGGGGGCCTGGGAGAGACTCTGGAGGAGACCAGAGAGAGGCAGGCAGGCGAGGGAAGTAGCCATGAGTGAAGTGGAAAAGTTGAGGCTGGAGCAGCCGGCTGTGTCATTGTTTAGGGGGCTGGGGGGAGAGGCTGTGGTAAAGGACTCTGCCTCAGTAGTGCCACCTTGTGCTGATATCCCTGCATCAAGGGGTGGACTTTTACCACCCAGGGACAAAGGATTAATTGGTTACTCTGAAATGGCTAAAGCTCCCACGGAGGCTTGTGGCCAAGAGAACAGATCCGGGTAAAGGCTTTACTATACGTTATGGTAGCATCTAGTGGTCACACCTAAGATCAGGACCCTGTTGTGCCAGGTGCTGCACAGGCACATGCTGAGAGACAGTCCCTGCCCCAGCAAGCTTACAGCCTATAAATGGACAAGAGACAGACAGGGCAGGAGGGGAAACAGACTTCCAGAGAGAGGAAGTGGCTTGACCAGGGTCATGCAACAGGGCAGTGGCAGAGGAATTGAATGCAGATCTCCGGAGTCCCACCATTGTGCACTGGTCATTAGACCATGTTGGGATTTTAACTGAAATCTTGTTTACGGTGGAAGGGGAGGAGTCTTGGTTTACCAAAGGGCTAAACTCTCCCTGATAGCAAGAAGGGAAACCGAGGCACAGCTGCATTCAGACACAGGTGGGTAAGTGACTTTGTCACAGCCTCTTCCTAGCCACACCATGCACTGTGGATGTGTCAATTGTTTTCTGTCTCTTTACCATACGTCATAAGCTGCTCGGGGAGGGCCATGTCTGCCTCTCTGTTTTGTACAATGCCAAGAAATCGGAACTCTCAAGCAGTAATAATGTAGGGCCGATCTGCCCTACGGAGTCTGAATGACTGCTGGTGACCAGAGGGAAGGCCTCAGGGAGAGCAGTGTGTGCTTCTCTGCACCAACCTGCATCTAGTTTTAACATAAAATAGCAACTCCCTCCGCAAGAAGGGCTAGGGGCTTCGCACCACGTGGGCCTGCTTTACCGTAAGCACTCCGGGGCCGGGCCTGAGGGCAAGAGGAGACAACAGGTGAACACAGCTGGATGAGAACACGGAAACAAGGAGATGCTTGCAAAACGAGCCGTCAAAACTCATCCAAATACAAGCTGTCCATTGCATGTACAGCAAGCCAGGCTCCTCTCTGGAGTGAAGCATTCCATACACCAGAGCTGAAACCAACCATTAAAAGGGTGTCATAAGGAGGAGGGAGAAAACTTGTTCACCTTAGCCTCTAAGGATAGAACAAGAAGCAATGGGCTTAAACTGCAGCAAGGGAGGTCTAGGTTGGATATTAGGAAAAAGTTCCTAACTGTCAGGGTGGTTAAACACTGGAATAAATTGCCTAGGGAGGTTGTGGAATCTCCATCTCTGGAGATATTTAAGAGTAGGTTAGATAAATGTCTATCAGGGATGGTCTAGACAGTATTTGGTCCTGCCATGCGGGCAGGGGACTGGACTCGATGACCTCTCGAGGTCCCTTCCAGTCCTAGAATCTATGAATCTATGAATCTATTAGCAAACTAGAGAGCAGGATGGAGCAAATCCCCGTGTTTTATATAACAGCGCCTAGAGACCCCGGTGATGGGTGTGCAGAAATACTGCTGGACAGACAGCAGCTCTGAGAGGCTGTTTGCCTGTGATGGCAGTAGGGGGCTGGAGACATGGTGTTTGAGCCTCTGTGGGAGGGAGGGGTCGAGCTCATCTCTGCACTAGGGCAATTCCCTGGAGACTGGAGAGCCATGAGCATCCCAAATTCCCAGGTGGGCAGCAACAAGTGCTTCACCGCCCTCCTAGTGAAATAGTGTTTCCTAATATCCAACCTAGACCTCCCCCACTGCAATTTGAGACCATTACTCCTCGTTCTATCATCTGCTACCACTGAGAACAGTCTAGATCCATCCTCTTTGGAACCCCCTTTCAGGTAGTTGAAAGCAGCTGTCACATCCCCCCTCATTCTCTTCTGCAGACTAAACAATCCCAGTTCCCTCAGCCTCTCCTCATAAGGAAGAATTTATTCTCCCCCTTTCGGCTTTAAGGCAAGGGTTAGTCCTTAGGCAGAGCAGTGCCACAGCAGCGAGGCCGGGGGAAAGGGCGTGAAGATGGCAGTGCCTCTCTTGCCACTGGTCTGCATCTGCTGCTCTCCGGCTCTGCTGGAGGGGAGTTAAGAGCTCAGGGCAGAGAACTGTCTCGCGCCTTCCCACTCTCGGTATTTAACTGCCGTCTTCTCTCGGAGACAGGAGGGCAGCGTTGCCTGGAGAATTCAGTGGGGTGCTGTTTACACGGGAGCCACGTGGAAGGAAGAAGCGGGCCAGAACAGAGCTGACAGGCCGCCCATTCCTGCTGCTCGCTTCCCAAGAGCAATAAACCCAGGACCTACGTTTCCCGGCCCTGACTGTGTTGGCTCAATCCCCATTGCGGCTACTGTAGCAGGGCTCTAGCCAAGGTAGATTAAAAAAACCCTCATTGACTTAACATCTGTCTATAAAAGTCAGATTTTTTCAATTTAATTTCAGTCTAGGTGGTTGTTTTTTTAAATAGTGCAGTTCTTTAGGGGAGAGGAGGCTTCAGCAGGGCCCGATTTTACAGCAGCTGAGCTTGGTTCCCTTTGACCTGCTTAGCCAGGGCTGGAGAAATGACGTGCACTGCAGGGCCTGCTCCATGCCACTGGGTTGGGTAGGAGACTCCTTTACTCCTACTAAGTAAACTCCTTGTTAACTTCCTGCTAATGCAATCATTGGGCAGGAGACTTGTTTACTGTCTGTATCACCGTAGCATCTAGGGAACCAGCCGTGGACCAGGACCCCCTTGTGCTAGGCGCTGAGCAGACCGACGGGGTGTGGGTTGGACGGGTTACTGAAGAGCAACTCTCCACTCCAAGGCAGGTGAGTTCAGTGAACAGGAACCATTGAAGTGGCTGGGCCTGTAATTGGTGGGGTGTCCTCATGAGCCCTGCACTGGGTCCTTCACTCACCCTGTTGTTGACCATCCCAGTGGGGTCTAGGGCTGCGCCCCACTATACAGACCAGACTGGATCGGTTGGTGAGGTGGGCTCCTCTGAACAAGATGCACTTTAACACAGCCAAATAAAAAGCGATACACCTAGGAACAAAGAATGCAGGTCACACTTGATAAGCTGGGGGACTGTATCCCGGAAAGCAGCCACTCCAAAAAAGACTTAGATGTGATGGGAAATTACCAACAGACCATGAGCTCCCAGCAGGATGCTGTAGCTAAGGGGGCTAATGCAATCATTGGGTGTATACGCAGAATATCTACCGGTAGTAGGGAGATGGTCTCACCCATAGGCGGTGGGTATAATAGGCCAGGGCACACTAAACCTCCCCTAGCACAACTGGTTGCGGGGTTTGCAGGGAAGTTTCTGCTTTTTATTATGCACCATGAAGTTCAGGGAGATTACTGAGAACCCAGGAAGCTGAGTAACATACTGCCTCCAGACCCTGCATGGTGCAGATCAAAAGCTCAGGTTCTTCGGAAGAGATGAGCTTTTCCCACAGGGCGGCTTGGGCTCTCAGGAGGGGAGGTGCAGCGCGGCTGGGGGTCTCTGGCCAGCCCGGGGCTCCTCCACCATGGGGAGGTAGCCCAGGGTGATATGCGGTGCTGCCTGGCACTTGGGACATTTTGCAGTGCTTTGTGGGATAGTAGTGACTCACCCAGGGATGTTTGGGAGCTAGAGGTCAAGTTCACAGCATGCAACTTTCTCCATCCCATAATGCCATCCATATCTCTCAGTTTTCACACCATTTTTTGAAAATCCCAGAAACCGGCAGCACTTTTGGTCTCTAGCAGAAGCCTGGAGGCCACAGAGCTCTGCACTATTCTCACGAACATTGCAAATCTAGGACAGATGCTTCGTCTGTATTTGCAGACCAGCAGGAAGTACCACAAGAACCACGGACACAAGGATTTCTTGGAGGACAGACTGGTGTGGGACATAGTGAGATCACATTGTAATGCAGGTTTGGGATTTTCAGCCATTAAAGGCCACCTTCCTGGATCTGTGTGCCGATGTTGGCCCAACCCTCCAGCACATGGACATTAGAATGACTGAGAGCGGAGAAGCGAGTGGACATTGCTCTCTGGAAGCATGCAATGCCAGATTGCTACCGGTTGGTGGGGAATCACGATGGAGTTGGAAAATCCACAGTGGGGGCCGTTGTCATGCAAGTGTCCAGGGCCATTTATGGTCTCCAGCTACGCAGGACCGAGACTCTTCGCAACGTGCAGGACGCAGTGGACAGCTTTGCAACACTCAACCGTGCTGGGGCGATAGATGGCACGCGCAGCCCTATTTTGGCACCAGCCCAACTCGCCACAGAGCACATCATCAGAAAGGGTGGCTTTTCGATGGTTACACAAGCACTGGTGGATCACTGGAGATGCTTCACCAATATCAGTGTGGGCTGGTCAGCGAAGGTGAATGACGCTCGCATCTTTAAGAACACAGGGCTGATCAGGGAGCTGCATACAGGGCCATTCTCTCCAAGCAGCGGATTAGCACTGCACTGGTGATATTGAAATGCCAAGGGTGATTCTGGGGGACCCAGCCTACCCTTTGCTCATTAAGCTGTACACTGGTAGGGTGACCAGACAGCAAATGTGAAAAATCAGGACAGCGGGTGGGGGGTAATAGGATCCTATATAAGAAAAAGACCCCAAAATCGGGACTGTCCCTATAAAATCGGGACATCTGGTCACCCTATACACTGGCCACCTCAATAGCACCAAGGAGAGATTCAGCTCCTGGCTCAGCAGGTGCAGAATGATAAGTGGTTTTGGTAATCTGAAGGGATGCCGGCAGTGTTTGCTCATGAGATTGGAACTCAATGAAAAAAAACCCATCCCAACGGTTATAGCTGCCTGCTGCGTCCTGCATTATATCTGTGAGGCAAAGGAGGAAAAGCTGCCACTGAGGTAGAGCGCCTGCCTGCCTCTGATAGCCAGACCCCAGGGCTATCACAAGAGCCCAGCGTGGAGCTAGGCAGTTGAGGGAGGAGTTGAAAGAACACTGTAGTGGTCAGTCACAGTAGAGTTCTCTGCTGGAATAGTCTCCATGCCTGGAGGTTGGGAGACCGCTAAGAACTGTGTCATGCTGCTGTACATTTACAAATATGCCTGGGTATTTTCCTGAAACGATGACTGCTGTGGCGCTTGGTGTGCATTTACAAGTCCTGTTTGCTTTGACTACTGCTATGCAATTGGCCATATTTGTTATGAACTAATAAAGAGAATGTAATTCTCCAAAATTAGAAGTTGGATTTTCTGCACTGTTCCCCCCCACACACACACAGTCAAAAAACAACCCCCAGTCAATATGATACAGATTTTCAACATAACTTGAAAGGTAATAATTTAAAACCCAAAAAGTGAGAAACATTTGTGTCCATCCGAGTGCACAAATGTAGCCAGTTGTGGCTATGCGTACACGAGCTCTGGCTCTCTCAGATCAGTCTATGTGAAGCTGTGCCTGGCATGGAGTGCTAGGGGTAAGGATCTGGCTATGTAGTCTGTCGCGGTGGTGTAGGGAGCAGGACTGCAAAGGCTGGACGTTTGGGACCAATAGGTCAGCCAGGGTGTGCAGCATTTGGGTTTGCTGCCTGAGAAGACCCATTATGTCCTGTGGCATCTCCCTCTCCTTGTCCTGCTGGGAATCCTGGGCCTCTCTCTCTCCTCTCCCTTTCTCCATGCTGTCTGTCACATTGGCCTTCCAAGCCCAGCATTCCTGGTCTGATGCAAGGATCTCACGCAATAGATCCTCCCATATCCTCTTTTTTTCTCTTCCTCCTAAGAGTCAAGCATTCTATGGGGGGGAGGGGGGTACCCCTCAAGGTTTCCATGACAGAAGCTGCTTATAAAAACAGACAGATGTACCACCTAGCACAGGAACAGGGCCACTCAGGGAAATTAGTAGGCAGCAGGCTTAAAAACCCCTAAGGAAGCATTTCTTCACACAACACACAGTCAACTTGTGGAACTTGTTGCCGGGGGACGTTGCAAAAGCCAAAACTATAACTGGGTTTAAAACAGAATTAGAGAAGTTCATGGAGGATAGGTCCATCAATGGCTATTAGCCAATATGGTCAAGGATGCAACCCCACGCTCTCGGTGTCCCTAGCCTCTGTTTGCCAGAAGCTGGGAATGGGTGACAGGAGATGGATCACTTGATGATTCTCTGTTCTGTTCATTCCCTCTGGAGCACCTGGCATTGGCCACTGTCAGAAGACAGGAGACTGGGTTAGATGGACCATTGGTCTGACCCAGTCTGGATGTTCTGATGTTGTTATTGAATTTACAGTCACAACAGAAAGGGGAGGATAAGTTTCAAAACTCCCTTCCCTTATTCCCATAAAAAACTTTTAACAAGAAATGCTTCTGCTGTGGAGCACCTCAGCCCAGCAAGCATGGCCCACCGGGGACGAGGGGAGGAAGGGTTTTCTGTTGCAGGACGCTATAAAATGTTGTTCCTGGGTACGAGTACGGGGCAATGGCAGTGAATACTGGCACTGTTTTCCACAGGGGTGGTGATTTTAGCTGATCTCGCACTCTTGGGGAGCACAAAGGTGCGGAGAGCTCAGCTGCTCCTGGCATCCCGAAGCTGCCTGGGCCCATAAGCCACTAGCCTGTTACTGCCCTGGTGCCAGCCAAACTCATCGCAGAGCGGCATGGGAAAGCGTCCTACCATGCAGGAGGAAACCAGCAGCCTTCCCTAGTAACCTTTGGTAGAGGATTGCAGAGCATCTCCTTGAACGTTTCATCCAGATCTCTAAGGAGGATAAAAGGACCACCCGTGTGCACATAACAAACTGCTCCGCAGAATCCGGCCCCCCTGCCCAACCCAACAGGGGGCTGGAAAGCAAATGCCAACTCAACCTCTGTTGTACTGCTGCTGCTTCTCATAGAAGTAAAACAATGAAAAGTCCTTACCTTTGTCTGGTTAGCCTGGGGATGGGTCTGGCACCAGCTTTCAATTTAAGCATTGTAGTGTAAGGAAAAATGCAGGCACACACTCACCTGAGTTCCCTTCCATCAGGTGGGACTGGCTACACTGCGGCAGAGTCTCAGACAGGTCCTGGCTTGTGACATGGCTGAATCCCCCTGCCCAGGCCTCCTCCTCATGGCAGGGGTCTCTGTCTCAGGCTCCTCCAAAGTATGCACAGAGCATGCAGTTCCTTGCACCCAATTGGTTGTTGGCCTCCTGTCCCTGGCCTTGTGGTGTGCCTGCCACAGCTCCTTTGCTTTTAATTAATGGAGATATCCTATCTCCTAGAGCTGGAAGGGACCTTGAAAGGTCATCGAGTCCAGCCCCCTGCCTTCACTAGCAGGACCAAGTACTGATTTTGCCCCAGATCCCTAAGTGGCCCCCTCAAGGATTGAACTCACAACCCTGGGTTTAAGCAGGCTAATGCTCAAACCACTGAGCTATCCCTGCTGCTGCTCCCTGCCATACCCCTTTGCCTGCATCACCCGAGCAATCTGCTCGTAGATGTCCACATTTCTATGGCTGGTCAACAGCCTCTTCTCCCCCCAGCCCCAGGAGACGCAATACTTCCTGTCTCCTCTAGGCAGGAGTGTGCCCAGTACCTGTCTGTGTGCATGGACCCAGCCTGGTTGGTTGGGTAGTTGCACACAAGGTGAGCTGCTAGGCATGTACACCACGGTGGGCAATCAGAAAAAGCATTTCATAAAGGCGGAAGGTTTTAAAGGTGGCCGTTGGTCTCTGTGATCCCTGGGCAATGGAGTATAAAATGGTAATCAGAGTGGTCACTGTCGCCGGGAATGGGGCATTGTGGGACAGCTGCCGGAGGATTGTTAGGGTCACTGCAGGTCATGCAGTGTCTAACCTCACACTGGGTTGACCTCAGTAGGTTGACCATGGCTCAGCGCTGTTGGAGAGGTGGTTTTCTGTCACTCACAGGGCGACTGTATCATCGGGAGACTAATTTGAGTGTAGACGCATCCACAAATAGATCAATGCAAGGCAACTTACCTCAACCTAACTTTGTAGTGTAGACCAGCCCCCAGTTAAAACACTTCCCGCCCCCCCACCAGATTTTGCAAACCCAGTGTAGTAAGGTAAGTTACCGAATGACAGAGAGAACAATAACCCACTGTCCTCTACATGCTACAGTAATACAAACCATGATTGCATCAGGGTGAGTTAGTAGGAACTGATCAAAGGGCTGAAGGGATTGAATTAGGGAGAAAAGATTAAAGGGACTAATATGTTTAGCTTGGCTAAACAATGACTCATTAGAGAAGGAAGTGGGGCCATAATCACTATCTCCCAGCCTTGGACGGGTATAGACACCCAGGAGGGAAGGAGATTGCATACCAGGTATAACTAGGAATAAAGAGATTAAACAGAACAGGGGTTCTCAAACTTTTTGTATTGGTGACCCCTTTCAAACACCAAGCCTCTGAGTGTGACCCCCCCTTAGAAATGAAAACCACATTTTTATATTTAACACTATGTTAAATACTAAATGTAAACCCTGTTGCTTAAAATGAATTTACCTTTTCTCACTGCTTTAAATTAAGACTAAAACACGTTTTTATCAAATTAAATATAAGCGGAAAAGTTATTTTTAAGTAGAATTTTATTTTAATACTGGACAGCAATGACTGACCGGAAGCAGCCAAAAATCAGTGAGATGGATGATGCTGTTTATTTGACACAAGAAGTTTTATTCTTGGTGCTGTTTTAGAAAGGGCGCATCTGATGTCGTCCTTCACATCAGCCTTCTCACAATAAAAATGAAATCTCGAAACTGGCTTGGTGAATCCACTCTCGCATTCGTAGGTAGTGGGAAATGGCAGAAGGACTCTCCGGGCCATGTCAGACACCAGTGGATATTCACTTGCAACTGAGCACCAGAATTGCTTTCGAGGCAGCTGTGTGAATTTTGCTTTCACTTCATGATCATTGATCATGTTGACAAACTGTTCCTGTGCGTGAAGTGCTTCTGGTAGCGCTGGGAAGTAGTGTGAGAACTCTTTGTGAAGGGCTCTTCGCTGATCGCTGACTTGAGAGCACTCAATGTTAACTTCCTCCTCCTTGCTGAACAAGGCAGGTGTCGGAAATGTGCCGTATCTGCGTCCAACTTTGCACCACAGATCCAACTTCATCTGGAAGACTGATTTTATTAGTCAGGTCTATTAATGTTGAACTTTTTCCCTGAAGCAACAGATTGAGATCATTAAGGCTATGAAAGATATCAACTGGGTATGCCAAGCAGAGAAGCCATTTGTTGTCACTGAACTTTTTTTTCAGCTTGTTTCTCTTTTCACAGGAAAAACTCTGCCATCTCTTCATGAAGTATAAAAACGCACTTTAATGCGCGTCCCCTAGAAAGCCATCGAATTTGAGTGTGGAAAAGCAGAACTTCATATTCACCAACCGTTTCATTGCAGAGCTCTCGAAAGAGACAACTATTCAGAGCATGAGCTTTAATGTAGTTCACTGCTCGTATGACAACATCCACCACAGCATTGAGGCATATTGGCAATGTCTTTGCAGCTAGGACTGGACGATGGATTCCACAATGAGTGACAATCACATTAGGTGAGACACCCTTTCCCTTCTGCTGAAAGCCAGACCGTGCACCCATCATTGCTGGAGCACTGTCGGTACAGATACCACAAAGATTTATGCATCCGAAGAAGTGGGTTGTAGCCCACTAAAGCTTATGCTCTAATAAATTTGTTAGTCTCTAAGGTGCCACAAGTACTCCTGTTCTTTTTGCGGATACAGACTAACACGGCTGCTACTCTGAAACCTGTCACAAAGATTTTCCCACTCAATGCCATTGCTTTCAAAAAAGGCATTCACCTTATTGAAAATGGCCTGTGCTGTTGTGGTTGTTTCAAGTTGCTCACAGAATAAGAACTCACCCTTAACATCCCCGGCATTTACATACCGTACAAATGCTATCAGTGGTGCACAGTGAGTAACATCAGTAGTTTCATCAAGTTGCAGGCTGAACATACTGAAAGCAGAATGTTCAATTTCGTGCACAACTTGTTTTTTGATATCTTCAGACATCTCCCATATTCTGCGTTTCACAGTATCATTAGACATGGAAAGAGTATTCTGTTTTTTTGGCAGTATCATTGCCAACCACAAGTGCCACAATATCTTTGCATGCTGGCAGAATAAGCTCCTCACCTACTGTACATGGCGTTTTGGTACGGGCAATTTGTAGTGACACTACATAAGAGGCCTCCACAGCTGAGGACATTTGCTGTCGGAAACTTCCATCACCATCAAGCCTGGCCTTCTATATTGCTTCTTCTCTGCGTTTGAAAAAATCCACGTTTTGATTTTTATTCTCAGGATGGCTAGTTTCTAGCGGGGAGGGATAGCTCAGTGGTTTGAGCATTGGCCTGCTAAACCCCGGGTTGTGAGTTCAATCCTTGAGGGGGCCATTTAGGGATCTGGGGCAAAAAAATTGGTCCTGCTAGTGAAGGCAGGGGACTGGACTCAATGACCTTTCAAGGTCCCTTCCAGCTCTATGAGATAGGTATATCTCCATATAAAAAAATTAAAAAAAATATCACTGCAGTTTGCATGGTTTCATTGATTCAGCAGACAAAACTCCACAACAAATGACCATTGTGGTTTTTCAATACCAGAGATGATGATACTGGTAAAAACGAGTTTAATGTAAGACTCAAGATACTTTTGTGTTTTAGCAGTACAGGTGGCCATTATTCTCAGGAGACGGTTTGCGCTCGTGTGTCTGACTGTTAATTAATAAAGTACCTGTTCAGCTGCTAAAGAATCAAGCTCTTTAATGTTGTCTCAGTACCAGGACCAGCCATAAGAAAAATGGCCCCCTGGGCAAACTTCTATTTGGCGCTCTTTCTTTGGGGGTGGAGCTGGGCTGGAGGTGGAGTGGAGTTGGGCTGGAGGAGCCTGGGGCTCTGAGGCCCACACATGGTGATGATGGGGGCTGACAACCAAGTGCCTGGCCGGGCTCAGGGCTGACAACCCTGTGTGTGGCAGGGCTGGGGGTTAACAATCTTGTGCCTGGCGGAGCTCCCGGCTGATAACCCTCTGCATGGCTGGGCTCCGCCTGACAACCCCAGTACAGGGGTCGGGGCTCACAGCGTCCTGGATGCCCCAGCTCAGGGCTCACAGCCCCGCTCCTGGTTAGGGTTGGGGGATGACAATACCATGCCTGGCCGGGGTTGGGGCTCGCAGCCCCACTGCCCTGTGCCTGGCCGGAGATCGCAGCCCCACTCCTGGCCAGGGTCAGGTCTTGCAGTGCCATAGCCCCACCCAGGGGTTGGGGGTCGGGATTCACAGCCCCACAAGGTGGTTGGGGTTGGGACTCGCAGCCCTGTGCTGGTGTTGGGGTCGGGGCTCACAGCCCGGTGCAGGGGTCGGGGCTCGCCAGGGTCCGGGTTCAAGACCCCCCACATAACCGGCTTTGAGAACCAATGATCTAGAACAATGTCTAATTGGTGGGTGAGCTAATAGTCACTGGATTTGTCTCCCCTCGGAAGCGGTGGATGCTGCGTTACTTGGGAGGCTTGTAGATCGAGGTTGCCCAAAGCCCTGGAGAAGTGCACTGGCCCCTGGCCTGGGCTTTCAATGGGACTTTAGAACTTGAAAGTGGCTTTAATTTTCATAGTAATCGATGCCCTCTTCCATGTTTGTGCAAGATTCCATGTCTGGAGGCCTGGTGCTAGGGGTGGCTCGGCCCGGTGCTGGTGCTGGCCTGCGTCCCCGGGCAGTTCGGCTGGGACGTCTCTGGCTGTGGAGAGGGAGTGGGCACTCGGAACTCCAGAGGGTCAGGGCTGCTTGGCTAGCCTCCCTGAAGGAGGGGCTCACACGCCACCCATGGCATGGAGATGGTCTTTCTTGTGCTCACAAGTTTCTCCTGCTGGTTCTCAGGTTGCATGGAGGAGTCAGGAGCCAAGGGAGTAGGAACAGAGCACAGGGCCAGAAGGGTCTGTACACTCCCCTCCAGAACCTGGCGTAGGACCCTCAATGTCCCTCTAGTTTGCTGGCCTGCCATCCCCCACACACGGCAAGAACGGCCCTGCAGCGTGTGCCTGCTTCCTGGTGGGGCAGGTAGGGATCCGGTAGGATGGGGACTGTCATGGTGACGCACACTGCTCACTGCAGACAGAGGGAGTGTTTACAGTCGACAGAACTGGCAATTCTTTAGGCCCAATTTCGGAGAAAAAATCTTTGGTCAGTTACACTGTGTCCAAAATAGTGTGCAAGACTCTGCACAATCATCTCGCACGTGCAGGAAGAATGGAAGGGAAACTTCGGTCACTTTGGCCGGTTTTCCTTCCCCTGGAGCCAGTATCTCCCACTTGGAGTGCAGCTGAAGGGCTATCTGGAAAGGCCCTTTAGTGAGATGCTTCACAAAGCATGAGCCGCATGCTTTCGGCAGGCAGCAGTACCCCCAAACCAACAGGACTGGGGGGCGGGGCGGGTGAATAGATTTTGTTAAACTAAAACCAAGATGCAGCCCCAGAGCTCCCCTTCCACACACCTCACACGGGCCATTGGTTTGAAATATGGTCATTTAATAAAACTTTCTTTTTAAAATAATACAGTCCATACAACAATTACGGTTTCGGGTCAGGAATCGACATGAACACACGACGTACGGTAAAGGATAAGGGATCGTAAAGTGACAACGTAGCCATAAAATCGTGTGATCGAGGCTTTAGTCTACGCACAGCTGTGCCATCGTCACGCAGCTGTTCACACGCACAGTGCCACTGGGGGCTCTGCCATGCACAGTGTATTTCCAGGGGCACCCTGGTGCAGGCTGATTCACTAGTGACGACCCTGCGGGGCTGTGTGCCTGGGCCTCACACACATGCAGAGGTTCCGGCCCCTCTCCGTCCAGTTCACTCAGGGACCGACGGGAGGGGCGAAGGCAGGAAGCTGCTCAGTGAACTCAACGTTCCACGCGTGGGATTGGGATGTGGAGCCGCGTGAGTGAAACAACCTGAGATTGAACTTTGGGCCAGATTCTGTATGCACTGGGTGTGCTCAGCCTGGGGTGTCTGTGGGGGCCTCTAGAGCCACACAAGAAAGCCTTGAGGGGAGGGGTTAGCCACAGGGGGTGGGAATGCATTGCACCCCTCCTGCACCCTCCAAAATGGGCGGAGCTTTAAAGGGCCCCGCTTCTCATGCACGGTGATCGGCCTGTTAGTCACACTCACAAGCAGCAGCGACTCAGGTGAGTCAAGAGAGGAGCCGTGACCCGGGCAGTGTTACAGTGGGGCCCAAGGCTAGCATGGAGGGATCCCAGCATACTCTGCTCCATAGCCCAGCCAGGCCTTGGCATTAAGACTTGAAGGGAAGTGGAAACGTGCCCCTTTTGGGGCAAACGGGGTGTAATCCTTGGGCTCCTGGCAGTGGCCAGGTTTGCACAGGTGCACTGGCCAGTGCTTGTTCAGCAGAAGGGCTCACGGTGGGAAGGAAAAGCTCCAGAATGAAGCAATATGCCTCCTGCAGACTGCACGGGGGCTGGGAACAGTTTAAAAGTGACACCTTTGACATTTCTGAACAAGTGAACTTTCACTACTTCTCCCATTCGAGAGACGAGGCCGTCTCGTCCCACTGTGGTGGCATTAGAAAGGGCAGTGCGGGGCTTCTCGCTGCTGGGGTTTGTCACTATGGAATTTACTCTTTCCCTAGGGACCATGCAAAGAGGTTTGTTTTTCTTTTTGCTCCCAGGGCAGGTAGGCCGGAGGAGAGCACTGGCCCATCAGAGAGCATTTCCAGCCACTAGCCCACAGCACTGGTGTCTGGCAGCAGTTGGGCAGTGCACACACTCCATAGCTTTCTGTTCCACAGCAACTGATGACATCAACCAGAGAGGCCAGAGGCTTATTTTAATGAGCAAATCAAAGAGTCTGGCAGGCTGAGAAATCCACCATCAGAAACCTGCATAGCTGGTTTATTGGACAAACTGTTTTATACAACGAAAGAGAAAAGATGGCCAGAAAGGTGTGTGCGCCCTGGCCAAGTTACTCGTTGGAAAATGCTACAAACATGGAATTATAAAACCTGCATCACAGCAGAATTCGGTGATAGGGCAAACTTGCTGTATCAGACCCCAACTCCCAGGGACAGCGAGACAAAGGCACCGAGTCTAGAGTCACCCAAATGGGAAGCCAGATATCAAGCGTGATTTGGGGTGGGGTATCCCCCCGTTTGCTCACTGGGATGGGCCAAGCCACGGACTGGGCTGACTCCACAGCTCGAGGACAACGTGCTACGGGGAGAGCTGGTTCCCATTTCACTAAGTTCCCACCCACGGCTCCTTTTGCTCCTGCTTTTGGCAGGACAACATGTAACCTGGGCACCAAGGGCTCTCTTGTCTCTTGGCTGGAGAGGATTTCTGGTGGAGGGGCGCAGTGGGATCCAGCCACGAGGAAGGACCGTGGCTCTTTTCGCCAGGTCTACACTAGACTTTTCTTGGAAAGTTTCCCACCAGTTCGGCTGCAAGCACTAGTGCACCCTGGGCTCCAGCGGGCTGCCAGCGTGGGCCACCGTGCGTCACCTCTGCTCCCGGTAGCTACCACTGCTGCTGCAGCACTGGTGTTTGCAAGGGTCGGGTGGGATGTTTGCCAGAGTGCCGGGGAGTGAAGGCAAGGCCCTTGCTTCGCTGTTCACTCCTTGATCCCCTCTAGAGGTCCCTTCCCAGGACCCCTTTGCACCTGCTGTACCACTAGTATCCCCCGACCCCCAAAGTAACAAACAAAACAAACCCAAAACTGCCACCCCTTGCGCTAGCGCTCAGCCAACCAGCTGCCCCCTCCGATCTCCAGAGGAACCAGAGCTCCCAGCAGCTGAAAGAATACAGGGAACACAGGGCAGGGAACAAGCGAGATCACAACAGAAAGAACAAGGAGACGCTGGAACCAGGAGCGACCCCCCAAAGCTGTCGGCAGGTGTGTACTGAGCGGGGTCTAACAGTCTGGCGGTGGATTCGGGGAATCCGCGCACTGAGTGGCAGCCTCGTCCGGAGTCCCTCGGGAGGAGCCGAGGTGCTGGCGGTTTTTGGCATTCTGCATACCGGTCCGTAGCGAGCTCGGGCGGGAGAGAGGTTACTGGTGTGACTTGGGGCCCGGAGGGGGTAAGGTCGAGTCGTCAAAGAGGGGGTTCTTCACTTCCATTTCTCCAGTCTGCAGCGGTTGGCAGGGAAAGAAGATTATATAACCAACAGGTTAGAGGTCACAGAATCTTATGTCAGCCCCCCTCGCTCTGAGACACTGTTTATTATGACACAATAGCCCTCCCACCCCATCCTCCCCAGGCAGCGCAGCAGTGCCACTTTCATTAGCAATTGTATCGCAGAAGGGCCTAGAGCAGGGGTGGGCAAACAACGGCCCGCAGGCCGAATCCGGCCCCTCAGGGCTTTGGATCCGGCCCGCGGCGCTGCCAGCATCATGTCCCTGCGGCCCTAGGCCGGGGGGGGGGGGGGGGGGGGGGGGAGGGGGGCGGCAGAGGGCTCCATGCGTTGCCCCTGCGTGCAGGCACCGCCCCCCACAGCTCCCATTGGCCGGGAACGGGGAACCACGGCCAATGGGAGCTTCGGGGGAGGTACCTGGAGGCGCGGCAAGGGCAGCGCACGTGGAGCCCTCCGCCCCCGCTCCCTCAGGGGCTGCAGCGCTTCGGGGAGTGGCGTGGAGCCGGGGACTGGGCAGGCGTGCCCTGGCCCCGGTGTGCGCTGCTGCCACCCTGGAGCTGCTTGACGTAAGCAGCGTCGGGCTGGAGCCCGAACCTCTCCTGCACCCCACCCCCCAACTCCCTGCCCTAAGCCCCCTGCCTGCATCTCACACCCCTCCTGCACCCCAACTCCCTGTCCTGAGCCCCCTCGTAGACCCCACACCCCTCCTGTACCCCAACCCCCTGCCTTGAGCCCCCTGCTGCACCCTGCACACCTCAACCCCCTGCCCTGATCCCCTTCCTGCACTCCGCACCCCTCCTGTACCCCAACCCCCTGCCCTGAGCCCCCTGCTGCACCCCGTGCACCTCAACCCCCTGCCCTGAGCTCCCTCCTGCACCCCGTGCACCTCAACCCCCTGCCCTAAGCCCCCTGCCTGCATCTCGCACCCCTCCTGCACCCCAACCGCCTTCCCTGAGCCCCATCATACAATCCGCACTCCCTCCCGCACCCCAACCCCCTGCCCCGGCCCTGCATACAATTTCCCCACCCAGATGTTGCCCTCGGCCCAAAAAGTTTGCCAACCCCTGGCCTAGAGGCTCTGGCCAAGATCAGGGCCCTGTTGTGCCGGGTGCTGCACAGACACGCAGTGAGAGACAGTCCTGCCCGGTAGTGTAGATGCAGCCAACTGCAAACATTCTTCCCTTCACCAAGCTCCATTTACACCAGGGGCTAGGCCACCATAGCCGCAATGCTGCGGGATGTCACAACCCTGAGCACCGTAGCGACGTCAACCTAAAATGGAAGTGCAGGCCATGCCTGTGTCTCCACTAGCAGCGCTTTACCGGGATCGCTGTGCCTCTATACTAGGGTTACCATATTTAAACATTAAAAAAAGAGGACACTCCACGGGGCCCTGGCCCCTTCCCTTCCCTTCCCCGCCCCTTCCCCAAAGTCCCCGCCCCCTCCCCTGAGCACCCCGCATTCCCCCTCCTCCCTCCCAGCCACGCGAAACAGCTGCCCGAGCGCTACCGGCTTCATGGTTTGCCGGGCAGCCTCCAGACCCTGCGCCCCTGGCCAGGCGCTTCCCCAGCGCAGCCGGAGCCCGGGAGGGGTAGCGCCCGGCCGGGGGCGCAGGGTCTGGAGGTCTGGGGGCTGCCCGGGACTTCTGCTCACACAGGGGCATTGATCTGGGATCACAGCTCCTCACACCCCTCACAGGCGTCGCTATGCCAGCAGAAGTCTGCAGTGTAGACTGACCTGAGGCCTGGTCTACACCGAGAGACCCAGAGAACCCTCAATTTCGTAGTTAGGTCAGCCTAACCCCTGGCATAGACGCCATTAGGTTGACGGAAGATTTCTTCCATTGACCTGGCTGCTGCCTCTTGGAGAGACGGATTATCTACATAACGGAACCCCCTTTCCAGCCATGTAGGAAGCATCTACACCGAGGTGCCACAGCGGCACAGCTGCAGCACCGGACCTGTGCCGCTGTAGTGTAGACATAACCTGAGCCCCAGAGCCTGCACCCTGGGCTCTGTGACTCGCTGCTGCGGGGTTGGGGTTTTTGCAGTGTGGATGAGGGAAGTGACATAGCTGAGATGGGGACCCGGGTGTTCCCATCCTGTGCTCTATCCGCTGGTCCATGCGGCCGCTCCAAGAGACGTCACATTTCCATTCTGAAGTGTGGCATTGTAGGAGCAGATTATGGAACTTCCCTGAGGCTGGGTCCCACCCTGGCTTTGTGAGGAGGGGCGGGAGGAGGTGTAGATGGTATAGGCTCCGGTACCCTTGACCTCTGCTGAGGGGACAGTCTGACCTGCCTGGGCTGTGTTGATCACAGGACTTTTGGACGTGGGCTTTGGCCAAGTTACCCAGGAGACTAAGTGACCAGCTGGGGATGGAGCTGCCAAATAAGATGATTGGTGGGGGAGGAGGGGTGAGAGAGAGCACACAGCTGGGAATCTCTCAGATGGACAAATCTGAAGGCGATGCCTCTCAGCGGGGAAGGGGGGGGGAGAGGAAACAGCCCCACTGAGGCCCAACTACTGTCCCCTTTGGCCACCTTTACAAAACCAGCCCATGAGCCAGCGTTTGCAGCTCTGCAGGGACTAGGAGCTGAAAAATCTGACAGGAACCAGCTGTTTATTCCCCAGACTGCCAGTGTGCGCCCTTTAATGGGCTGTAAAGATGTAATGATGACCCTTAATCTAGGCCCTGATGGTCTGGCAGGGACAGCGATTACCATGTGAAAGGCTGCACTAAAGCTCCCTTTCCGAGTCATTGTGCTTTTTGCACCATAGCTTGTCACAAGGCGGGTAGGCGCTGCCATTGGCGAGGGGGGCCACTGTCGCCAAGCCCAGGAAAAGAATCTGGGGGTTTGCAGCTGAGGCTCCCTAAAAGCACATCAGCCAGGAAACCCCATCTGGGGGGTTACACTGGTCAGTATCTCCTGGGAGGGAGCAAACCTGGCTTCCTTGCCCGATCTAATCAATATCACCCGGCCGGCCCCTTGCCTGGTCAGCTGACAGATGGGAAGCGCCCCACTCCATTCCGGCACTCAGTGGGGGAGAGATTCAGAACAAGCCATGACAAGTTACGGGGTCTCTGCCCACAGGCTGAGGCCTGGTCTACACTTAAAAACAGGTCAACATAGCTACGGTGCTCCAGGGTGTGAAAACTCAAAATCCACTGCCGCAGCTCTGCTGTCCCAACCCCTAGCGGAGACGCAGCTAGGTCCCATTGACCTGGCTGCTGTAGTTAATTCACTTCCCTGAGAGGCGGTAGAAGAATTCTTCCCCTCCACACTCCTGAGTGACAGTTAAGCCAACCTAACCCCTGGTGAAGAATTCTTCCACCAACCTAGCGGCCACCTCCTAGGGTAGTTAACAACCCTGGATTAACTTCCTGATGGGAGAACCCCTCCGGGTCCCTGCAGCGCGCGTCTACGATGCAGCGTTTCCCGTGTAGACGAGCCCTCAGTTTTGACTTGATCATTTGATATTGATTATAAATAGTCAGCAAATATGTATCGTTCCTAGATCATTCATATACAAGTTGGAATGAAACGTTTCGACCTTAGTAAAGCTTTTTGCTAATTTCCCACTGAAGGTTTCGACTAAACTGATACACGCCCGCGACACAGTTGGGTTTCGTTGAAGCAGCCAGCCAGCTCTACTAAGCAGAAGGGTCTGGATCCTGAACAGGATCATTGGGAGCATCTTGGGGGGCCGCCTTCAGCTTAGGTTGAATCCTCTTCTGTGTGAGGGGACGTCAGGAGGAGAGGGGTAGGATGGGAATCTCAAGGAGGAGATTTTGCACGAGGGCCATTTTAAAAAGGTCTTGTTACAAAGAACGAGTTGACTGTTCTTTGTAAGGGAGAGGGTTTTGGAACTGCCTGAGAGCAGGGATCCCGTTCCTCCTCCCCGTCTGCCCAGTGCCGGAGGCCCGGCAGGGCCAGGCAGCGCCAGCTCGAGTGGCTCCCGAGGTAGCTCGCAGGCTCTGAGGCGCGATGGCTGCAAGGGAGCATTGAGAGGCCCCCACGGAAAGGGGCGGAGGAAGCGCACACACTGCCAACTTACAGGAGCCAGCCCTGGGCACTCGTACACCGTGAAATCACCGTCTTCGTTCTCCTCGTCGGAGGATGCCGAGTCAGGCAGTTTGGGCTCCTCTTTATGCCTGAAAAGAGAGAGGCACAGAGAGATGGAGGTGAAATCCACAGGGGCCATTTCCTCTCCAGCTGCAACAGCGCAAACCCAGCACTGTCTAGCAAAGCAGACCCTCCAGCTAGGTTGAAGCAAATGGGGATTCCCAGCACCATCCTTCGGCACCTCTCTCCCCGCCCGGGCATCTCCTGAACTGCACTGGGAACGTCTCCAGAGAGCTCCCGATCCCAGCTCTAGACGCGGGTGACCCTTGTTAACCGTCAGCAGCTGGCAAGGCCGTTGCTGCTTTCTCCGGGAGCGGGAAGGAGTCACTTACTTTTCCATGGAGAGCATCTGCTGTTTCTGGTGTTGGTAGTGATACATCTGGGCGCTCTGAGCCAGCGTCTGATCCCCGGGCTTCAAAAGGAAAACAGAAGCTGTGAACACAGGTCTCCAGAGAGCGGCTAGCTTTCCATTGCCCACAGACCGGAGCCCAGAGGCCAGGCTGAGAGACAGGTTTTAACAGGACTAGAGATGACTTCTCTACGGCACCCGCCCTCCCCCTTTGTGTTTCACTAGCCTCTCCGGAATTCATGCAGGGTTTGCTCACAAAGTACAACCTCACGTGTTAAAAATGGACCATGCTGCCAACGGGTCTGAGAGACGGTCTGGAGCAGCTTACCGAGACCTTGTCGTATGGCAGGGGGCCGGGTAGCTTCTGAGCTGGGTAGTCGGTTTTCTGAGCTAGTCTGATTTCCTTCTGCAGCCTACAGAGGGGACAAGGCAGTGGTTAAGCAGGAATGATTTAAAGGGACAGGCCCCAAATGAAACCTATCCACCTTCTTAGCTTTCTCAAATTCCCTTTTCAACCATTCCCCCCTCCAAACCAAACTACCATGGCTTGGCGCTGCAGCAATGAAAATTCCTACCTGCAATTCCATAACAAACCTACGGGTTTGGGTTCACCCACCAGGACAGGTGTCTACACACACACGCTGAGCTAAAAACCATCTGAGCATCTATCTGCTCACTGGTTCTGACCAGGCAGGAAGCACTGAAACACAATCTTCCCACTCAGAGGTCTGGGGAGAAGCAGTCTTGTACCTTTCAATGGCCTGCCTGTTCTCCAGAGCGGAGCAGAGAGGACAAGCATGAGTCAGGGCCACGGAGGTGTAATGAATAGTGTAGAGAAGGCTGATCAGGAGCTTCTGTTCTGCCTGTCCCACAGCACAAGAACAAGGGACGTTCAACGAAACAGAGCAGGAAATTCAGAACTGATCAAAGGAAACTGTTTCCTGAATGTGGAATTAGCTTGTAGAACTCACAGTCACAGGCTGTGAGGAGGCCAAGAACGTAGGGATTGGAGGTTTATACGGATAACAAGAACATCCAGAATTCTAACGTGGGTTGGAAGGAATATTAAATCTCATGCTTTAGAGCGTAAGCTCATCTCTCCGAGTGCTGGGGAACAGGAGGGAATCTTCATGAGGGACACATTATTCCACATGTGCCTACTACATGGTTTCTCTTGCTCCTTCCCCTGAAGTATCCGGTGCTGGCCACTATCAAAGACAGGACACTGGGTGAATCCAGTCTAGCAGTGCCCATGTTCTTATGAGTTAACTCCATTCATTGCGGCATCAAGCCATTGAACACTGTTCTAGCGATCACCCAGCACTTGTGTGGACGGAGCCAGGGTGTGTGATCTGCTCACAGAAAGCAGGGCAGGAGTCTTCCTGCTTTCAGGTGGTTACGCTGGATCCTTACGTATCTGGGAAGCTCACTGGAACAGGGGCTGTTTGAACAGGGTTCTCGCCCATGCCTGGGGTTCCTAAGTGTCCCCGATAAGTAATCGCAGATAGAAAGGCTCCTTCTGACACTGTCTCCTAGGATCTATTAATTGGCCGTCACAAGTGACAGTCTAGCCAAGCACGCGGCACCTCCCTGCCCTAAAACTCTTCTCACGAGTGGCTCCCACCCATCCAGCCTGGCTCTAGAGCGCCCATCACCACTGCGCCTTACACAACGATTGCTATTAAGTATCGGTCAGGACACTGGACCCACTCTCTCTTGCTTTATGCGCCTTGTCTCCCCTGCTTGCCTCCTATGGGTGCAGACGGAGATGCGTTTTGCACCGTGCCAGGCGAAGGCTCAGCCTGAGGTCCCTAGCCCAAGGAGAGCGATTTCTCTATTTTTAAAATCCTTCCCCAATCCCCTCCCAGTTGCACAGAAGTCCAGGCACAAATTCATCAGGACACCAGGCGGAGGCCCAGCCGTCTGCTGGAGGAGGTCCCTGCTGGCTTACCTGCACCAGCAGATCGCAGCCACGATTAAAGCAATGATGCCGGCGACAGAGAACACCACGATCATCCCTGCAGAGGAAGGAACACAGCCCAGAGCTCGTCACCTGGCTGCTACTGACCAAGATAGCCCAAAACGGACAGAGCAGGTTGTTATGGGCTGTGATGGTTTGCTGGTGGGGGCTCCCTCCCTGCCCTTTCAATAACTAACCCCTCCAAGTCCTGTAACGCCTACCCCGCTGGGCACTATCGCTCACACGCAGCTTCAGTGACTGTTATTGTACCAGGTACGTATGACAGTAAACCTGGTGACTGCCGGTCTCATAAGCAAACTGAATTCCATCTCTCCCCACTGGGAAACGCAATGAACTTCCAGGAGAGGCCAGCCTGAGCTGCAAAGCTCCGCTTCGGAGCCAAACTGCCTCATGGCCCATCACAGACACAGCGGCAAGCCCTGAGGTGCTAAACCAGCTCCCGCACCCCCGCACAGCCTGGATCGGGCCCATCCCTAGCTCTGAACTCCAAAGGGAAGCTTGCACCTACCGAGTATCAGGAGGTCATTTGAAGTGACATGGAACACCTCCACCGGAGAACTCTTCACTGTCTTGGTGGCAGAGGTGGGATGAGATGTCACAGCCCTGTGGCTCGCTCTGTTCCTCTTGAGGGACTCCCCTCTCACCCCAGCAGCTTCAGGATGCTTCCCTGACGGGGCCTGGGTGGCTGTGCAAGAAAGCAGAGACC
Organism: Terrapene triunguis; assembly: GCF_002925995.2. Lineage (NCBI taxonomy): Eukaryota > Metazoa > Chordata > Testudines > Emydidae > Terrapene > Terrapene triunguis. Next base: position 2,877,195 of record NW_020664800.1, on the reverse strand, counting down.
ACAAGCATCAGCAGACGCAGCGTGACCTCCCAACACCCAGCTCTGGGGCAGGCAGCGGAGTTATGGACAAAGAAGTGAAAACTATTCGCTACCCCCATTGGTGTTTAATGCGTTAGCACCGACCAGGATGCACCGTCTTGCTGTTCACGGGGATGCAATACAGAACCCCAGAACATACGGGCCAGAAAGCCCGCAACGTACCCCTTGCTAATAGATCCTGCAGCCCCTCGGCGAGCTCAACTCCCACTGCGGCCAATGGGTCTTGTGCTACGACCGCAGGATCAGGCCCGGAGCTGGTGGGGGAAATCACTTGTGGAATAAATGCGAAGTCCGCAGCCGCTCTCCTCCGTTCGAGCACTTGTGCCCCCCATTATAAAATACAGCCATAAAAGGAAACTTGATTGCCCTGGCATCAGCAGTTTGGGTGCCTCTTATATTAGGAAATAAGGCAACGAAATCTCTCAAGAAATCCCAGCTCATGGGATGGAAAAGGGAGAGAGAGAAGACAAAATTTCCCAAGGTAGGGAACATCTCTCCCCAAAAGCATGTCCCTTTCCCCCGGTCACCAAACAGACAGCACTTCTAGAGCATCTTTCATCTAGAATCTCCCGGGAGAGGTCATCTCTCTTTTACAAATGGAGAAACTGAGGCACAGAGAGGTTAAGGGAGTTCCTCAAGGTCACACAGAGTTGTAGTCGAGCCAGGAAGAGACCCCGGTCCCCTGCTCTAACCACTAGCCTACACTGCCGTGACATGCCTCGAGGATGGGAGTCTCGTATTTGTTTCCAAATGAGGGAGTGCACATATTCTCCAGGCCCTTGGCTTTGCTCCTGCTGAATCCAGGAGCCTTGTAATATGGTGCTTACAGAGCAATGAAAACTCCATGGCCTGCTCTCTCCCCAGCTCAGCCAGCCAGGAAATGCCAGAAACACTTCCCTGGAAACCTAGTAATTTAGGCCAGGAACTTAAGCACCACTCTATTAAATTGGCAGCAGGGACAGTAAAACGGAACCCTTCGTAAGCAGGGCATTTCAGAGGGCTCGTGTTTATTTACTTTCCACGGTTTTCAGCCTTCGAGAGGAGAGTCTGAGTTGTTGATCACAGGAGTCGTGTCTGAACACTGGGACCGTTGGCCTCAGAGTCACTGAACGCGGAAAGCAGCGCAACTGCATGAAAGCGGCTGGGAGAACAGGCTAAGGAGAGCAGGTGGGTGACTTCTGGACTCACCATCCTGGAGCAGATGGAGGTGAGAGGCATCCTGCCTGGCCAGCACGTCAGCTAAGAAGTCGATTTCTTCCTCTAGGTTGGGAACAGAAGTTCTCCCTGAGGAAAGAGAGAAAACTACTGTAATGGTTTACTGCTATGGAGCATCAGGGGCTTACGGCTCCCAAAGGAATGGTCAGCTGCCCACAGCAACCCGTGCATTATACAGGGCAAGGATCCAGCTCTGCGGCTGGAGAGCAAGTGACAGCTTGGAGCTCCTGCAGGAGCAGTTTCCTCCGTAGGCAGGTCTGAAACACACTCTGCTAATAGAGGGCAGGGATTCTGAAACTGGGGGTCCTGAGGTTATGTGGGGATCACGAGTACACGCACAAAACAGAGCAACTGCAGTAAAATATATAACTGAAATCTAGTGTTTTAGAAAATGACACACCTTTCCATCACAATATAGTGCAGTTACTTCACAAAAAAGGTAATTTATAATGTAACTGCCAGACACACAGGCAGGTGTGGCACTGTGGGGGTGCTTACGGGGGTTATAGCCACCTCAAAATTTGCCTTAGCCCCCGTGCCTACCCCTCCCAGCGCAAAGGCCAAACCTTATGCAGAAGTAAGGGTGACATGGTATGGCATTGCCACCCTTACTTCTGCAATTCTGCGCTGCTGCTGGCGGCAGTGCTGCCTTCAGAGCCGGGCACCCAGCCAGTAGCCACTGCTCTCCGGCTGCCCAGCTCTGAAGGCAGCGCTGCCGCCAGCAGCAGCATAGAAGTAAGGGTGGCAATGGGGCGCTAAGTCTGCTGTGAAAATGGATCTTGACAAAATTTCTTCACGCCCTCCCAGTATTAAACAGTAACAATTTTTAAAAACAACTTTTCTGCTTATAATGATAATAATTCGATAACAATGTTTTAGTCTTAATTTAAAAGCAATGGGAAAAGGTAAATTCATTTTAAACAACAGGGTTATAAATTTAGCATTTAAAATACTGTTAAATATAAAAAAAATGTATTTTTAATTGTTAAGGGCGGGGGGGGGGGTTGCTGTGTGAAAGGGGTCGCCAATCCAAAAAGTTTGAGAACCACTGTGCTAAATCCTGCAGCCTGTAGGTGAGTGTAGTCAATGGGTCTTGTGTTAAGACTGCAGGATTGGACCTTTAGCTGGTGAAAACGGCGGAGAAGAAACAGCACCCACCTGCCTCCCTGGCACCCTATACAAGCAGCACTGGCCAATGTCAGGTGACTCTCTCCCAGTCCTGTAATTCAGACTCTGAGCGCCCCCCCCCCCAACCAAACCCAAAATAGTTGGGGGGGGGGGGGGGGGTTCCCCCCCCCCCCCCCCCCCCCGAAAGAGATTTTAAGCAGAACTCAGAAAATCCCACTGACGGGCTGGAAATATTTCACTGCTCCGATGGAATCAGAAGGCGGTGGCGAGCAGAAAGGAAGTCACAGCCAAGACAGCCTTCTGTACAGGTTCCTCACGTTGTGATCACAGCCGCCAGTCCCAGATAAACCCCATCAGAGCAAATCCAGAACCCTAAAAGGGCCAGGTCTGGCCTACAAGTGTGTAACAGCCACTGAGCTCATGTAAAATGTTTTATTAAAGCTAATGTTAAAATTGTCTAATACACAGGTCTAAAAAAGAGTTTCTAAACATCTGGGTATAACGCTTGAATTATCCAGAAGTACAGAGCTTGGTTTGAAAAGCCAGAACGTTCACATAGTACATAATCTGCAATATCTCAAATGAAGGTTAATAAATGTAATGATCCAGTTTAAATACTAGCATCCAAATATTCCGATACATCACTCGCAAAAAGTTATACTAAGAATAGTTTATGGAAAGCAAATATAGCAATGAGCGTAGATTGTCCCTCAGTAACTGGGAATTTAGGAGAGGTTGTCCCTCTGTAAATACAATCCATCAGAGAAGTATGTCAGTTACTTTCCTGATTTCGCTTTTCAATGGCACTCCAGCTCAAAAAGCCAAGAAAAATATTTGCTGCCATCACAAGGCTAAGAAGAAAAACACGTCCGTTTAGAAGCTATCTGGGAATTGACCCTCTGCATTTGTTAGAGAAAGACAACAAACAAAGGTACAAACCTTTTACATGTTATAGCAGCAATTGTAGGGTCTCTCTTGAAATCAAACAGCAGGTGACTGTGCCGGAATGGGGCTGGGCATCAGAGGAAAGGTAGAGTAGGGTAGACTATGACCAGCTAGTGTGTTTTAAACACAACTTGCTCTACCTACACTAGGTGCAAAGTCCTGTTAGCTAACACATTTTCTAACATACCCTTTCCCCCTACTCTAGAGGTGGCCCTTGAGTAGATGCTGGGTTCTCTGCTATTGGACACTGGATATTTATCTAGACATCCCCACCCACCCTTGGAGTTCTGGACACATCTCGGATCATCGAGGCTTGCTCTGAACTTGCCCTATGTAATCAAAGCCCCTGGGGGCTGGTCGGAAGCCCCCGGAGCTGGTAGCACTCAACAGAGGAAGAGGCCGTATTCTTGAGAAACACGATTTGAAAATTATTTATTCCCATGGAAGATTATTATTAGGCAGGGTCTCCTGAGAAGGGCAGGGGATGAGAGAGGACACTTTGCCCTTACTCCAGATCCTCGGATGAAAGGACATTTTACATGAAGGATTGTCAACTCCTTCCCTTTAAGAAGCCAATACCAGCCCTGGTTGGACAAAGCCCAATTTTTCCTGGGTGTTGAGGAGGGTTGAGAGGCACAAGGTGCTTCTGAGGCTGGATGGGGTTTCCATTCAATCATCCCATTGTTCTCCGCCCAAGCAGGTGTTCCATACAGGAGCCACTGGGTGGGATAGCACAGCCTGTGTCAAACGGGACGTCAGACTAGACAATCCCAATGGAACGTCCCTTCTGGCCTTGACATCCATGGCTCTATGGCTGACGTGTGTGTGGGGGGCGGTGGGGGTGGGGACTTCCTGCCAAACATTTTGAAGGTTTCTGAGTACACGCAACTTGTAGGTTGTATGTTGTGCACAAAGATCTCAAAGAGCTTCACAAACATCCACCTTCTCAGCACCCCTAGGCTTGGCATAACTCCAATCTGTGTGAAATGGGGGCTGAGGCGCACAGCCTGGCCAAGGAGCAAGTCAATGGCAGCACTGGAAAAAAGAACCCAGGAGTCCTACTCTCCAGCTGGGAGAATACTCCATTCGCCCTCCCTCCATTCTATTTACAAACATTCCCATGGCGCCGCAGCCCTGCAAGAAATACCCTCTGTCCTATAAATGAAACCCACACAGACCACTGGGCGTCGAGGTGAATGAGAGGCAGATAGAAATTACGCAGAAAGGGAAACCCGGAGGATGTTGTGAAACGGAGCCGGCCGAGGGAGGAAAGGAAAGTGATGAAAGTCTGGGGAGCAGCAGTGCCTCTTGGGAACACCATGAACAGGCCCTTCCCCGAAACATGCACTGCAATAGTGTTTCTCAAGTCAATAACCTGAGTTCATGGCCTGACCAGGCCTCAGCGGAGTGACACCGACCAGTGGGGCTGGAATGGACAGGCTGCCGCGAGCCGCACAACGTCCAGCTAAGCGGTGTTTGGCTATCGCCCACGCGACGCCCGGGACGGCCCTGGCACTGCACAGGGAAGATGATCTGTCCCTGCTCTGAGGTTAGGAACATAAGGGGAAGTGATGACAGATGACGGAGAGGGAGAGAAACTCAGAAGAAGTGAGGAGAAAGGGCATCAATCCCGTCCTGCCAGCCCCCACGCCTCAGCTCTCCAGGCGGGATCACCAGCATGCGCATGGCCCCTCCCAGCTTCCCCCAGCCCTCCTGCTCCCTCACACCAGATCATGTACGTTCACCATGGGCCTCCTCCTCGGCCCAGAGGGTAGGGCAGTCTCCAAGCTCTAAGCGGGGGAGGAAGGATCATGAACTCCGGTGTTCTCCGGGGCCAACAGGGGTCTGTCCAATCATGGGTGCAAGATGACATGAAGACCCCAAAAGTATGGGCTAGGGGCCACCGCCCCCTGCTGGCCCTGCCCACATTCACCTTGGGGGGGATCTCACTGGCAGTGAGTCACAAACCAGAGTTTGCCACTGACTGAGCTAGACACAGAACCCATCTCCTGCCCCTTGGGAGGAGAGATTTGCCTTAATGATGCCAGCAGCAGATATGAACCCCTGAAGCCAGCAGCCGCTGCTGTCAGCACAGTCCCGGGCAGGCTGCGCTCAGGGCCCCCCATCCCTGCACTTTGAACTCGGAGCATCCTCAGGGCGTGCGGTACAAAGGCAGCTGCAGAGCCGCGGAGAGCGCCGTGCTCCTGATAGCTGCGGGGCCATTGCATGGCACAACAGCGGGCCTCATTGCCCTACTGCAGGAGGAGGTCAGGCCCAATATGCTGCAGAGCCAGGCGGGTCTCCCTTGGTGACCGAGGGCCAGCAGCTCACATGAGGCAGGGGCCTGGCAGAGTTACCGGCTCCCACTGGCCCCTCACACAGGAGCAAACACGACTTTGCAAACACAGTGGCAAGCGGGAAGCCTGGCGGTGAGCCCCCAGCCCCCTGCACACATGCTAATGAGCCAGCGCCGCAGGCTCCAAGACAGACGGCTGCTGCGACAGGAAGTCCTCCAGGCAGGGCCTGTTTGCCCCCGCCCCGCGCAGAGAGCACCCGTCTCCATCTGTGGGTGGGGAGCTGGGGCAAGGGCTTTCACTGCTGCGTGGGCCTATGCCACATCCTACGTCACTAGCCCCAACTCCGGCTCAGTGCCGCGGCCGCCTGTACTGTGCTCCCCTGCCCAGCCAGTGCCCCACGCTTAGTGGCGGTCGGTGCTGCTCTCAGCCACGCGGGCAGGGTGGTCCCCGAGGCAGCAGCGCAGCCCTGATCCCCACCTGCCAGAGAGCGCGCTGCTTCCTGACGTGTCCCATCACTGGACTGCCCTGCCCCTCCCAGCCATTACAAACCACAATCAGACAAAAGCACAGCCGTGCTCCCCAGACCTGCACGCAGGTCTCCGCCTCGGCCGCCTGCTGCCAGCATCTCAAAGCTCTACCACCCCCTTCCACCACTGGGCTTTGTTTTTAAGTGACTGTCCATGGCTCCAAGCGTCTTATAGCCATTCGAATACAGCCTGGTTTGAAGCCCCAGATCTTCCCAACGCTGCCCGCCCCCCAAACTGCCCTCCCACTACGCAGGGAGTGAGGAGCTACAGCACATCTAAGAAGTCAGCAAACCCAGGCACTAACGGGGCAAAGGGGCATTGCAACCCCAAAGATCCTTCAGAAAGAGCTCCCTTCTCTACTGCCCCACGAGCCCCTCTACCCCGAGTGCCCCAGCAGACTGCAGCTCCCTGCAGGGGGCACACAGAGCGGGGGAGGTCTCAGGGAGCCCGGCCCTAAACCAGCTGGACCCATTACCTTGAACTGCACACAACAACTGAACATGTAGGAGCCAGCCAGCTCTCCAAGTGTCTCAATTAGTGGATTATTAACAACATGGTCTGCACATGATCTGCCGCCAAACTCCAACAGAGCTGTCTGGAAGACAGGAGAGCTGTACCTGCTTCCCACGGGGAGGACTGGGGTCCTTGGCATCTTTTAGTACGTAGCCCCCTAGATGTGTATAGTCCTCCCTGGAGAAGGGGGGGCACAGACAGGTCCTGCCCAGAGGCTTGCAGACCACGACCCGATGCAGGGAGGGGGGAGCTCGTGCAAGGAGAGGGAGGAGAGTCGCTCGTGATAAGGCAACGAGGCTCAGGTTTGCATTGGGTGCACATCACCTTCATGCCAGCCCCTCTTGGGCAAAAGGGATCCCCCCCCCCCCCAAGAGTAGCCTCACAGGGGCTGGGCTCCAACACACGTGTGTCAGTGCAAAGGGCATTGGCCAGCTGGGAAGTGACCAGCCTATATCCAGTCATCTGCGTGTCACAAGTATCCTCCAAGAGACCAGGGCCTGGGGGAAGGGCGGTGCTGCCTTGGGGATACCCTTACAGGTGAGCCATAGCACAACTCCCTCCCCCCACAGACTGCTCCTCTGGGCAGAAGGGAAGTGTGTGTTAAGAGCCCAGCCTACGTGTGACTGGGGGCTGATGGCACTAGCCCAGCCCGGCTCTTGGCTGCAAGCCTGGCACACCGTGCAGCCAGCCACATCTCGCACAAGGGCCAAACTCTGGCACCTCCCGTTGATTTTGAATGCACAGAATGTTCTGAAAGATCAGGCCCATTCATAGGACAATTCCCCATCCACTCCCTGCCCCATCATCCCGTGGGAGCAAACCCTGCCTCATTCCTTACTGACACTGCTCCCAAACGGTCCAGAGGTGGCACCATTCTGCCCCGGCAGTTCTGAGCGAGTTAGGTGGTCTGTCGGCGCAACGGCAACGTGCACGTTAAATAGGGAGCATATTAACGGGCAGATACATTTACAGCAAAGTATCCTCCTTGGGGCTTTAAAAACAAGACATTCCGACACTGCACACGCAAGGCAATCGGTTACACAACTGGGAGCTGCTGCTGAAATACAGCGGGCCTGGCCAAACCCCATGATGTGAAATTCATGCTGGGAAGTGCTCTTTTTTGATGCATTGTGCAAAGGCTGCTTTCACTACTCTGTGCATGTCTCTCTCTCTCACACGTACACACACAGAAATCCTGGCATTTGTTACACTGCTTTTGACTTCAGGGAGAGCTTGCCAGACGCATATCAGAGCCTGCTATTCAAGCACCAGGCTTTTAACAGGATTAAACTCAACTTCAAAGCCAGAAGATGTTAAATGCGCTCTCTCTTTTTTTCTACCTCTCAATTGCTTCATTCAGCCAGGGCTGTCCTCAGTGGGGAGCCTTGGAGGATGAATCAAAACACACAAAAGGGGAAGTGGGACAGAGGCGGGCTCAGCATCTGGATAATTCAAGGTTATAGCAATTACAGGCCCCTTTGGAATTTGTTGTCACTTTGAATGTTTGGAAATAAACATCAATTCCCTCCCTGTGTTCTTGTACAATAGAACCCCATCCCCACCCCCAAAACCTAATCCCAGTGACTCAACAATGCTGTTTGTGCCACAGTCCAGCTGATCAGAGACTTTACTTCAGTCTGATTTAAAACAAGAGACATTAGGAGTCACAAACATTTCAAACTGATTTAGTTAAAGCTGTGCAAACCTTTATAGTACATGCACTTAAACCGGGTTTACTCTTGCTTACATCAATCTACTTTGCATCTGTTGCTTTGCCAACAGATTTTATTGTGAGTCTTGATTCATATAATTTAGTCCGATCTCCAGAAAGCTTCCCCAAAGTAACTCCTCTTTGAGCTAGAGCATGTCTCTCACAATATTTAGGGTTTTCCTCGAAGCCCCAGCTCCCAGAGTCATGTGATTAGTTAAGAATTTCAGCTTCCATTTTAAAAGTAGGAAATTTCTAGCCCTCAAGTTTGCAGAGAAAAGCCTGAACATCTGATCCAAATGCACCCTAAAGGCTCAGAAACCAGAAGGAAAATGAAAAGAACCCCAAATATATTATTTTTTATAAAATTGCATGATTTTTAAGCCAGTCTCATGATTTTTAGGGCCCGAATCATGATTTTTGAACACCTGGAGTTGGCAATACTGCATCTGATTTACCAAATTAAGCTACACTAATTTAAGCAAGGGTGAACGTGATTTAAGAGCACCTGCATTAGATGTTTGCACAGGTTTAGCTAGATCAATCTAAAATCAGTTTAAAGAGAAAACCAGTGACACTAGCTCTCTGTGGCCTTTTCTATGTATGAGTTGCACCAGTTTAATTACATTGATTTTAATTGGAGTTTCAATCTAGACAGATTTAAATGAGCGTTTAACATTTAAAGGCATGTGTGTTAGGAGTTTGTACAAGTTAAAATGGATTTTAAAATCTATTGGTTAATCTGGTGCAACTTTTCTAGTATACACAGAAAGACAGTGTAACTGGAGCTCTCTCTAAAAAATACGGTATCATATCATCCATCCTGTATTCTATTTATTTAGATCATATCAGAGGAGGTTACTGGTAGAGCAGCGAGAAGCCTAACCCTTATGTTAGGTTTAGAGTTGACAGAAAGCATGAAATAAACCATTTCTCGGTTTCACACTGGATTCTATCAACACAAGAATAATTATTTATATAGTGATTTTCATCCTTGTAGCTCTTTGGAAAACAGCATGTGCTATTTGGCTGGTAAGACTCTAGCATTCACACCGGCCAGTACCTAATGAGATAACACTGCTATAATGAATTAAGGATCTAGGACGCAGTTTTACATTTAAGCATGAAACTTGCTAAAAGCAGCGAATATGAAATTCAAATGCCTGGAAGGAAAGCAGCCCCTGCATTTATCTTCTATGATACATGACTTTTCTAATTTGGATTTTAAAAGTGACTATAATCCAAAAGGATCCATTTTGCATTGCAGTGTGTTTATTAAAACGTTTCCCTTTCAGTGCAGAAGGGCACTCTTATAAGTCTAGATCTGTTGAAACAGGGCATATTCCACAACTTCACCTTACCATGTTGTGCAGATGTTACTGTAGAGGTTTATATTTCAAAAGGGATGGAGTTGACATGCACATACATAAATCAAAGCGGGGGAGTAAACAACCAGATCAGGGTGCAGAACCATAGGACCAGCTCTGGAAAAGGATAGGGCTTCTTTTAAACACAACAAAACTTTAAGCTCTGATCCTGGAAAAGCCTTTAACATACCCTCACGTGCCAGGAACTGCTAAAGGCAAAGCTAGAGTTACTGCTATGGTGAATAGGACTGCCTCTAGCACATTTAGCATTTGTTCTCCGGCAGTGGTGCACCTGGCAAAGGCTGAAATGCTTGCATAAACAGGGCTTGATGATTTCCAGCTCCATATCAAGACGATGTTCTGGGTGCATATACATCAGGAAACACTATAAGCATTTCTCAACATCAGTGCAATCCTACAGGGTATCTTTCAAAACAGTGTGTGCTAACCATGGGCCTGCTCCTGCTGCCTTTGCTGTCAATGAGGATTGTATCATGGAGGTAGGATATTGAAAGTGAAGTTTTTTAATTCTAGTTAGCGTTTCACTAGGGATGCTGTTGGCTTCTTGCTTCTCTTTCAGGCTTGCCAATAAAAACTGGCCAGTCAGTTCCATGGTATTTCTAGGCAGTTTCATTTCCAGGTTCCTTTGCACTAGCAAAAGGGAGACAAGACTTGGGTCCCACATATGCTGCAGGGGAAAGTTTGTTAAAGACTCTTTTTCCATTGGAATTTTTAAATAAACATGAAAAAAAATATATTGGGTCTAGGTTTTACGAACCTTTAGTTTCGCTAAAACTGAATCGTGGGCCAGATTTCCTCTGGCTGTGTTCCTTTAAGGAAGGGTGTTTACGCTCCAGCTACAAGCGTGTGTACCTGGGAGGTCCAAACTACAAAGTGTTGTATCGTAGCTATGTCAGTCTGGGGTGTGACACACACACACACGCACACGCACACACGCACACACACATGCTTCTAGCAGCATAACTAATGTCATCCCTAGGCAATGTTACACCCCCAAGAGAAAAACTCCTTCTGTCAGCGTATGCTGTGTCTACAGTAGGGGGCTCTGTCGGTAGTTATACCAGCATAGCTTTACCTGCAGAACCCGTGTAGTGTAGACTAGCCTTTGGTATAGCTAAAACCAAGCCATGTTCTGTCCTAGGCTATAAGTAGTTTTCAAAACGAGTTTTCAAAACTGGTGCCTAGGTTCTCACCAGTTAGCCAAGCCACGTTAGAACCACTGTGGCAGGACCACCACTGAAAGGGTTTAAATACAGTTCCCAAACTCTGTTTACAACAACAGCCCGGACAGTGCCTTAAAGCCTACGTGCTGACTGTGCACTCAGCTCCGTACCAGGCACAGGACCCGTGATTTACATATTCATTTATATCCCATGCACAGTACCGCTGGGAGGGTGCTGCCCAGCAGAGGCAGACAGGCTAGCGTGCTAAGGATAGCAGTGTGGCTGCAGCAGCACGGGCTAGCCGCCCCAGTTCAAACCTGCCCACCCCCTTGGGTATGTATTTGGGCAGCTAGCCCAAGCTGCTGCAGGCGCACTAACTTGAGCGGAGCGAGCATGTGTTTGTGTCTACCCACGCTGGTAAGCACACTCTCCGTCACTAATGAATTCAGCCTGACCTGCTAACACATCGGGGGTTAGCTTGGTTTGGCCGTTGGCGAGAGCATGGGACCAAGAGTCAGGATTCCTGGGTGAAATCTCATCTTTGGTAAGTCACTGTCTCTGTGCCTCAGTTTCCCCATCTGTAAAATATGGCTAATGATAATTAACTCATCACTACACTGCATTGGGGAGTCTTGAATGACAAAGCCCATAAGATCCAAGTATTAGTATCTCCACCCTTGCAAGACTTTGGCATGATGAGATCAAGTTATAAGAGCAGAGGCTTGTGCTGCTCTCTACTTGCCTACCATGTGATGGGCTGTGTTAATTATTGACAGAGTGAAAGGAGCCTGCCGTGAGGGCTAAGGTCAGGGCTGTGGCTCCTTCCCCTCCATTCCTCCTCCCTAGGGGCAGCGAGCCCAGTTCAGCAGGTCAAACAACATGGAGTACTTCCCGGAGCGCTGCCCTGCATGCCGAGTGCCAATGCACGCTCTGAGCTGGCGTGAAGCCTGCTGGGATGCAGCCTGGCTTCTCCTTAGTACAGGGGATTCCATACTGCGAAAGGGTGACACAGATTTCTGAAAAGGCTACACTGGGAGCCCACGAGTGGCTGAATTCAGCCTCGGACTCTGGGTAACCTTCTCATATCGGCAGCGGCTCCTGAACATCCCAGCAGGAGTACAGCTAGGTTAGTGTGAGTGTGAGTGCGCTCTCTCTCGTGTCCCCCCTCTCTTCTCCATTAGCAGCAGTCTAAGGAGACACTTCCAGCCTCCAGGGCCACCTGTGCGGTCACAGCACTGCTATCTCCCCAGCCCGCAGGCACAAGGTGAAGTTAGGGCAATGCAATTCCATCTTCGCAGATCCTACACACTCATCCTGTCCCTCCAAAGATACAGGAGCCAGAGAGGCCCATCCCTATTTCCTTCCCACTGAACTGCTTCAGCAGTGTTGGTCCTCCTCAAGAACCGCAGCTTTGGCCACACACACACGCTGGCTTATCTAAACCGAATGCCGAAGTCTACAGAACGATGCCACTTACACCAGCTGAGGATCCAGCCCAGTGTTTGGTTCCTTGAAAACAAAGGGACTCTGCTGTAGATGGGACCTAAATGTTTGTGTACCTGGCTAGGGTTAGCCCTCGGGTCAAACAATGAACAAACACCTGTGTCCTTCCTACCTCATTAGTTTACACTATTGAAGTCCCAGTCTTGTCTACACTAGAAAAGATTTGCTGGCACAGCTATACCAGCCTAGCTAGATCAGCAAACCTGCCTTGTGTAGACGCAGCTTATACCAGCAAAAAAGTGTTTCTGCCAGCACAGTTTAAACCAGTTCCCCAAGAGACATAAGCTACACCAGTAAAAGTGCTTCTATGCCAGTGTGAGAGTGCGTCGCACTAGGGCTTACACAGATCTAGCTCTGTTGGGAAAAAACAAAGTGTCACATCCCCAACCAACGTAGCTACATCGAGAGAAGTTAAGTGTAGACCAGACCTCAGCATAGCTGAGTCCTGGGAGCAGCTGGGTAATTCCACAGCTGGGAAGAGGGGCTATTTTTAACCTCAGCTCCATAAATTACCTAGGGAGGCCAGCCACAGTGCATCAGAACCTTCCCGTTTCTCCTGCGGGCTCCACTAAGGAAAGCGGTGCATGCCCAGCCCAGACAACCAGGCCTCTCTGACCAGTGGACATCAACCTCCATCAGCCCGACTCAGGTTTGGCGGATGGCAACCAGCGAGCAAAGGTGTATTCAGCCCTGCAAGCCCTATAATCCAGGTGAGCGACTTGGTCTCCATTTTGTGGAGGGAGAGCGGTTGACAAGTGCGCTAAGTTGGAGAGGGAAACTTTTTAGCTTACACAAGGATACATCTGCTTCTCTCTCAGACGGCTGCAAAGTGACTGCTCTGAAATGTATCGCATACACCTCCTTGTTCATTGCTCCAAAGAGCTGTGCTGCAGCCATGCTAACCAAACAGCTCAGCCTCCCGGGGGAACCTCCTGGACACCTCTGGGGCTGCTGGATAGGATTGTGGGGGAAGGGACAAACAGATTTTTGCCCCAGGAACATGGAGGTCAATAATTTATACTGTAGGTTGGTGTGTACACATACACACACACGGTATCCATCCTTGCCAGCAGCATGTTCTCCAAGACTGTATTTCTACACCCCTTGAAAGTAAACCCTTTCCCCCTACAAAGTGGGAACTAAGCCCATGTCTACACATACAAGTTGCATCAGTTTAACCTAAATCTGTTTTTAAACCAATTTAAGTTAAACTGGTGCAGACTCCTGTGTGGACACTCTTATTTTGGTTTACGAGTGGGTAATTTTAGCTTACCTTAAACCTGTTTCTAATCACTTTAGTTAGACCACAATAAACCTGGCTTAAACTGAAGTAAGAGCATCTACAGAGCCTGTTGCACCAGTTTAACAAACTAAATTTTACATTCACACCTTGAGTTAACCCGGTGCAACTTTCTCCTGTAGGCAAGCGATAAGGAGGCCAAGGAACATGAATCAAATTAGCACAAAAGCACCCACATCTAAATTGGATTTACAGCCCCCCTTCGGGGAGGCAAATGCTCTCGCCATTGGGCTTAGAGGAGGAAAGCCAGCCCATGTCAGAGAGCACTGAAAGCGGAAGGGGGCCTGGTGTGCCCTGCTGGAGAGCTAACCAGCTCTGCCTTCTGCCATCCCTGGCACCACACGCTCTGCATAGCCTGGTTTTGGGGCATGCACCTTCCTCCCTCTAGTGGCCACAAAGCAACGTTCTGGTTGAGCAGGGACAGCTGGATTTCACAGCCCGTCTGCCCTGTACAGAGGCCATACCAGTCAAAGAGGCCGTTCTTACTGTGAAGGCATCTTCCATTGCCCTTCACCAGCCTGGCTAAGGAGGCTCAGTGGGACAGCGTAGGTGGGAAAACATAACCCTGCATCTCTACTGGCATCAGTCACACCTGTAACAGGCCAGAGGTAGCAGTGGTGGGGGAGAGGCTGCAGGGGGGTTAAACCTGTGTGGTCTATACATGCTCTACACAAGATTCAACAGCATGATAATAAGGTATCTGCATCCTGTCTACACTGCAGCTATCTCCATTGCTGGCACTGGGGAGAGGGGCCGGTAGGGAATTATGGGCCTCGGTTTTGCCCACATACAGCTTTAGAAAGGCAGGCTCCGGTTATGCTGTTAAGTGACTGAGTTGGGGTGTGGGGGGGAGCGCGATGATCTCATTCTCCTTTGGAAACATTGCTAAAAAGCCCTAGTGCAATTCAATCAGCAGTCTCCACTCAGAGAGGCTCAAGACCAGAGCAGCAGGGGGCGATACTGACGGAGGTACATCAGCAGGGCTGTGTGTAGTAGATTCTTCCATGCCACACTCCTGGAAGCGAGCACTTCAACTGCTTCTCATCGTGCCAGCCCGCAAGAGACTTGCTTGAGGACTATGTTCTCAGAGCATCCTGCCAAGCTAAACACACGCTGAACGTGAAAGGGCTGCACTGTGCTCTGGTGCCTTCATTTGCCTTGGCACGGCCCGCAGAAAAGTTGCTCTTTGCAAGGTCTGCTTCTGTCTCGGGCATTTTCAAGCAGACTCTGCTACCTTCTCTCTCTTAGAGGCAGACTTATTGGGAGAGCCCACGGGCCATATATCCGGCCAACCCAAGAGCCCTCTGAGCTGGGAAGTTCAGGCAGAAGCACCAGTTAGTGCATCCAGTTATGCTACAACCAGCACCGTTTTCACTGCCATCTTCGGAAACACCCACATCCCTGTCTGGGGTTTTAGAAATGTCAGCAAAGGAGACAAACAGCATCCACCAATGCAGCAGTGGGTAGAGCAGTGAAGGCCCCACTCCACGGGGTGCAAGCAAAACCACCTGTCTGGCACATCTCTAGCCTCAGTGAGCAGGCGATTCCAATGGCATGAAGCCAACAGGGAAGTTATGTAATCAGCAGGGCTGCGTGGCCTGCGGAATGAGCAGCTGTCTGTCTATCTCACCTGCTACACACACCTGGCCTGAGCCTCAGCTAGTACAAATTGGTGTCAGCTCCACTGAAGCGGATGACCAGGCCTGCTCTGCTCGGAGAAATCTACATGACCACAGGCTAGAGTTGCAATGGCTCACAGCAGCCATCACAGGGGTTACTTCTGCACATATTGATGGGTGGAGAAGGACAGCAGTAGACTGTGAGCTCTTGGGATAGTGCTGTGCTATGCATGCACAGAAGGGTGGACTCGAGCAATCTGTTTAGTTATATTAATATAAACCACACCACTGTCTGGGGCCTGCGCTACGCACAAAACTGCACTGCTTTACAGGTGTTCTGTTAAAGTGATTTAATTAAATGGGTGCCACTTTGGGTGTGGACACTCCAATCAGTCTAAACCTGCTCTGTGGCCGTTTAACTCGCACCAGTAAGTTGACAGGCACAAGCTACATCCAATATAACCAAGTTTTAAATCAATATAAGTTCATCCACACAGGAGTTGGCAGCTGTTTAACTAAATCCGTTTTTAAACAGACTTGTGATAAACCAGTGCAACTTCTGTGTCTAGACCAACTCTAAAGGAAGACCAGGACTTTAAATGGGTCCCTTCAGCATCACACACGGAGCTGCATTTACATTACAGGAATCACACTCATGCTGTTTGGCCCCACTGACCCTAAAACAGTTTTGCCCTCGCTGCTCTGCTTTCTTAGCATCGATTTAAACAAAAGAACCCTGAAGTTGCAACGGGAGTTTAAGCAGCATTTAAAACTGGACACATTTTCCGGAGGCAGCCATAAATCACAACAGAGATTACCCTGCATGTGTACACGATGGGTTAACATTGCACAGCTTCTGCATGAGTGAAAAAGCAGCTCTAAACCCGACCTTAGAATGACTTTTATTTATTTTATTTATTACTTTTTAAAATTTAATTTAAAAATTTAGACTAAGTGCAGCACATAGCTGCAATGGCATTAAAAGTGAAACATATTTAAGTCAAGGGAGACCCCCAGTGGTGAGCTGTCCTGCACGCCTACTGAGGGAAAGAATGAAAAGGACGCTGGCAGATAAATCCAAAGTGTCCTTTCCTGCGTTACAAATGCCTCTTATTAAAAACTGACAGCTTTAAAGGTATCTAATTTTTGTTCGGTGTATTACTTATTTTCATTGATCAAGCTGAGAAGAACATAGGGTTACCATATTTTAATAAAAAAAAAAGGAGGACACTCCACGGGGCCCCGGCCCCGCCCCAACTCCGCCCCTTCCCCTGAACGCTCCGCCCCCTGCTCCTCCCCCTCCCCTGCTTCCCGCGAATCAAATGTTCGCAGGAAGCCTGAAACAGGCAGGCAGCAGGTAAGCTGGGGCGGGGGCGGGCGTGAGGAGGTGCGGCCCAGTCCGGCCCCCCCGGCTGAGTGGCTCCCTCCGGCGGCTGGCCGGCCCCGGCCAAGAGGCTCTGGCCCCGGCGTCTCCGGCCCAGCTCGGCTCGGGCCCTGGGGCGCCGGCCCTAGTTCCGGCCGAGCGTGCCGGCCCCGGCCGAGCACCCCCGGCCCTAGCGACTCCAGCTCGGCTCGGGCCCCCAGCCGCCGGCCGAGCACCCCCGGCCGAGCACCCCAGGCCCCAGTCCCAGCGGCTCCGGCCCAGCTCGGCTCCCAGTTCCGGCCAAGCGGCTTGGGCCCCGGTTCCGCCCCTGGTCGAGCGGCGCCGGCCCCAGCGGCTATGGCTACGGCCCCAGCGGCTCCAGCCCGGACCCAAGCCCCCTCCCTATTTTCCCGGACATGTCCGGCTTTTTGGCAATTCCCCCTGGACGGGGATTTGAGGACCAAAAAGCCGGACATGTCCAGGAAAATCCGGATGTATGGTAACCCTAAAGAACAGGATATCAGACCTGCCCATTTCACTTTCAGAGTCTCATGGATCAGCACAGGGCTGTGATGTCGGCAATGCAGGAGGAAGATGGGTCTTGTAGCTATGGCACAGAACTGGGACCCATGAAACAGGGGGTTTATTTCTGACTAAGCCACCACCTCTTTGTACCTAAATTCCCTCCCCTTTAGAATGGGGCTAACGACTCTGGATGGGGGAGAAGGGGTGTTAAGGCTAAACTTATTGTTTGCAGGGCACTTGAATACTACAGACGAGTCTCACAGATGAGATTATAAACAAGCAATATTGAAAACAGTGCCGGGGAACATTCCAAAGGGAAGTTGCTTTAACAAAGGAATTAAAAACAGCTTTTGTGGAAACATTGCAATGAGCCTACATCTTAGGACAAATGTGACCCAGCCGTGATCTTTGACATTTCTATTGCTATTTTCACACACACACACACACACACACACACCCCCACCCCCAGGCACCAGATGCAGCATTTCTGATGCCACTGGGTTAGTTTCATGCGATATTAAAGTACCTCTGAAATATTACACGAATGCCTGCATTTAGAGCTTAGTGACAAATATTTGACTAACTGGAACTTGGTATGTGTCACCTGCAATTCACCCCTTTCCAACTGTTCAGGGAACAGACCCTGTAAGAGGACTCTGCTGGACTGAAGTTATGCTTTTTAAAATAGGTCTGTTCTAGGTTTGCTCTTCGCTTGCCTCTTTCCTATGCAGCTTCTACTGGGTGTATTCGCCCACCCAGACAAAAGTCTGATGTGGCCATGTGCTCTTGCTAATAGACCATGAGACTTCCCTGTTCATGGCTGGAAGAAGATGGCCATTATGAATCTAGGACATTCTGAACAGGGCTGAGCAGAAGAGGAGGTGGATGGTTGCACGGGCTCTTTAAAGGAACAGTGTGGACTTCAGACACATGAGCTGAAGGGAGTTCCAGCTGCTATGCTGTCTCTCGAGCCTCCCCTCTGCTGTTCTTTGTGGTTTTACCGGCAGTGTTTCTCTCCCTTCGTGCACAACAGACCCACACAAAAACAGAGCAACCCGCGTTGAGGAGAAACAGTGACGGACTATACAGACAGCACTGCCGAGTGCACAGTGCGAATGGGAAATCGCCTCGTTGCAGGCCAGCTGGGGACTGCTTGGAGCATTAGCAGGGCAGCAGATTTTAGACACCAGAGGGATGTTCAATTTGAGGAGCCCCTTCTGAGTCTCCCTCTCGGGACTGCCCCCTCCCTGGCTCATTCTGCATGGGTGGGATTTCCAAAGGAGCCAAGGGGAGTTAGGCACTCATCTCAATGAAATGGGATTTGGACACCTAAATCTAGCCTATCCACAGGACAAAGAGGAGTCTCACCTGATTAATATGCCTGTTTTGGGGGGTGGGGGGAGGCGATGGTGAAAGTATCCAAGAAGAGAACAGTATAAAGGGCCAGACTTCTAGCCAGACCATTGGCTGGTATCATGTCTCTAACACTGGCTGGTGCTTGACATTTTCCAACAACATCAAACTGCCACTTTTAACACGCTGAATTGTGCAACATGGCCCCTGTTGGGAAAACCTCCCTGACCCCACTTGGTAGCTACTGCCTGCCCAGAGAGCAGCCCCTAATCACAGGGCTGGAAGAGACCTTGAGAGGTCATCTCAAGGAGGAAGCTAGTTAAACAGAAAGTAAAATGCCTGCAAGCTGCATGGAAACTTTGAAAAAACACCGTAAGAGGCACAAATTAAATGTATACCCCCAAACTAAAACAATATAGTAAGAGGACCAAAAAAGTGCCACCGTTGCTAAACAAAGTAAAAGAAGTGGTTAGAGGCAAAAAGGCATGCTTGAAAATTGGAAGTTAAATCGTACTGAGGAATATAGAAAGGAGCATAAACTCTGGCCAGTCAAGTGTAAAAGTATAATTGGGCAGGCCAAAAACGAATTTGAAGAGCAACTAGCCAAAGACTCAAAAAAAGTAACAGCAACATTTTTTTTAAGTACATCAGAAGCAGGCAGCCTGCTAAACAGTCAGTGAGGCCACTGGACAATCAAGATGCTAAAGGAGCACTCAAGGATGATAAGGTCATTGCAGAGAAACTAAATGAATGCTTTGCATCAGTCTTCAATGCAGAGGATGTGAGGGAGATTCCCACACCTGAGCCATTCTTTTTAGGTGACAAATTTGAGGAACTGTCCCAGATTGAGGTGTCAATAGGAGGTGGTTTTGGAACAAATTGACAAATTAAACAGTAATGAGTCCCCAGGACCAGATGGGATTCACCTAAGAGTTCTGAAGGAACCGACATATGAAACTGCAGAACTACTAACTGTGATATGTAACCAATCATTTAAATCAGCTTCTGCACCAGATGACTGGAGGGCAGTTATGTGATGCCAATTTTTTAAAAAGGCTTCAGAGGCAATCCCGGCAATTACAGGCCGCTAAGCCTGACTTCAGTACCAGGTAAACTGGTTAAAACGACAGTAAAGAATAGAATTATCAGACGCATTGATTAACCTGATTTGTTGGTGAAGAGTCAACATGGCCTTTGTAAAGGGAAATCATGCCTCACCAATCTATTAGAGATCTTGGGGGGGGGGTCAAAAAACAGGTGGACAAGGGTGATCCAGTGGATATAGTGTACTTAAACTTTCAGATAGCCTTTGACAAAGTCCCACACCAAAGGCTCTTAAGCAAAGTAAGCTGTCATGGGATAAGAGGGAAGGTCCTCTCATGGATCAGTAACTGATTAAAAGATAGGAAACAAAAGATAGGAATAAATGGTCAGTTTTCAGAGAGGTAAATAGTGGTGTCCTCCAGGGGTCTGTACTGGGACCAGCGCTGTTCAACATATTCATAAATGAACTGATAAAAGGGGTAAACGGCGAGGTGGCAAAGTTTGCAGACGATACAAAATTACTCCAGATAGTTAAGTCCAAAGCAGATTGCGAAGAGTTACAGAAGGATTTCACAAAACTGGGTGACTGGGCAACAAAATAGCAGATGAAAGTCAACGTTGATAAATGCAAAGAAATGCACATTGGAAAACATAATCCCAACTATATATACAAAATGATGGGATCTAAATTGGCTGTTACCACTCAAGAAATAGATCTTGGAGTCACTGTGGATAGTTCTCTGAAAACATTCACTCGATGTGCAGCAGCAGTCATAAAAGCAAACAGAATGTTAGAAATGATTAGGAAAGGGATAGATAATAAGACAGAAAATATCATATTGCCTCTATATAAATCCATGGTACGCCTACATCTTGAATACTGCGTGCAGATCTGGTCACCCCATCTCAAAAAGATATATTGGAATTGGAAAAGATACAAAGAAGGGCAACAAAAATGATTGAGGGTATGGAACAGCTTCCGTATGAAGAGTGATTAAAAAGACTGGGACTTCTCAGCTTGGAAAAAAGACGACTAAGGGGGGGATATGGTAGAGGTCTATAGAATCTTGACTGGTGTGGGAAAGTGAATAGGAAATGTTATTTACTCCTGCACATAACACAAGAACTATGGTTCACCCAATGAAATGAATAGGCAGCCAGTTTAAAACAAACAAAAGGAAGCATTTTTTCACACAACACACAGTCAGTCTGTGGAACTCTTTGCCAGAGAATGTTGTGAAGACCAAGACTATAACAGGGTTCAAAAAAGAACTAGATGAGTTCATGGAGGTTAGGTCCATCAATGGCTTTTAGCTAGGATGGGCAGGGATGCAAGACCATGCTCTGAAGTGTCCCTAGCCTCTGTTTGCCAAAAGCTGGGAGTGGACGACAGTGGATGCATCTGTGTTCGTTCCCTGGCATTGGCCACTGTCGGAAGACAGGATATGGGGCCAGTGGACCTTTGGTCTGACCCGGTATAGCTGATCTTATTTGGCCCAGCCCCCCGCAGGAAGGCAGGACCAAGTCTACCCTCACCGGTGGTCATTAGTGACTGAAGTTTTCCAAGCTCTTAATAAAACAGCTGTGCAGTGGGAGACAATGGTTCCTTTCAGTTAACAGCCGCACAAACATCAGAACAGTTCAAACCCATGCAGTTTGGACCCAGCTCGGGGTATTGCAAGGGTTAATCTGCAGACATCTCATTCTTTTCACGGAGACACCTGACACAGATGGACAATGCTATTGCCAGAGGTACTCTACTAAATCTCACGTTTTCTTCAGGGCAGCAAGCCCTGCTGGCATACCGCTGCGAGTTCCTGCAGGTGGTTCAGACTTTCAATCACACATCAGAAGCCCCCACCGAGTCATTGTTCTTTTTCTTTTCCATAGACTAGCCTGGATTTATGGAAGAACCCAGTGTGAACTTCACAACGCTAACTCCGTGAGCAGGGAACTCTTTTGTTAGTTTTCAAATGTTGCAGTAACACCTCGGCGCCCCAGTCACAGACCCGGCCCCCTTTGCGCTAGTTGCTGTATAGACACACAACAGAAAGACGGTCTCCTGCCCTAAAGAGCTGACAGTTGTCTGGAACTGGTGGCTGGTACCTCGCTTGGCAAATTATTTTAATACAAGGTGACAGCTGCATCCATTGATTTAGGAAAGAACACAGACTTGCCAGTTGTCCACACACACACACACACACACACACACGTACATCCAGTACCCCTAAAGAGGAGCCCTCTTACCTCTGTGGTGGTAGAATCCAGGCTGCACGTGCTGCACCGGAGCACTGACGCTCACCGTCACCAGGACGCACAAGCACTCGGGGAGGAAAACTTGACTTAGTTTCATCTTGAGCAGAATCTTTATTTTATTTTCCTTTAAATTTTTTTTTCTTTTCTTTCTTTCTTTCTTTTTTTTTAAATCAGCAGCCCTCGGAGCAGCGGGGCACTACGGCGACAGAGCGAAGGCACCAGCAGCACCTCTGCAGCGCAGGCAGTTGTGTTATTCTCTGAGCTCCTGGCTCTGTGCAGGTGCGTGGGCTGGCGGGGGGGGGGGGGCCCTTGCCCATTCCCACACGCTGCCACCAGGAGCAGCAGCCAATCGCAGGGAGCGAGGGAGAGCGAGAAGTGACAGCTGGGATTCTAAGATCAGTGTCACATGAGCAGCACCTAGGCGAAGTTTAACCCTTCGTAACCCTCACCCCGGAGGCTGAAGACTGGGGCTAACGGGGGATATTGGCTATCAGCAGCTTCTTGCTCTCAGGAACTGCCTTGGCCAGGCACTCTGCTCAGGTTATGGAGCCTTGTCTCACTCCCTGGTGGCAGGAGCTAGTGAAGGGATATTGCTGTGTTACATCCAGAGGACACGGCTCTCACGGTTCCCCCAGGGAAAGCCGGAGCTCTACACTTTCTAAAGGATCCAGTCGGCCTTACAGCTGGACTAGGATTGCCAGGGCCACTGTCCCCAGCGCAGGGCTAGGGAGAGCAGCCAGAGACAGGGAAAGGCTGGGATTCTCAAAAGGGCCCTAAAGGGAGCTTGGTGCCCCAATCCCATAAACTTTCTGTGGGATTTAGAGGCCCAGCCCCCTTGCGCCCCTGTAAAGCGCCTGCTTGTCTGAGCAGATAGAGCAGAGCTACAGGGGAGGTGATTGTGGAGGGTGGGCGGGAGAGGAAGGGGGACCATTTGTCTTCTCTTCTACCCCACGTGGGAGGCTAGGAGCTGGGGGATGCAAAGAGACCGCTGGAGACAGCTCTGACTGACCCAGTGAAGAATCATGTCAGCAATGCAGGCTGTCGCAGGAAGAGGGCAGTTCAGCACAGGTGCGTGCTCCTGGCAGGTTGGATCATATAGATACAGCGCAGACACAGCCAGTTCACATGCAGCCCCAGGGAGAGTATGGCAACAGGGCACGGCATCCGCCCCCCCTTCCCCGTACCGACACAGCGCTGCATCCACACACACACCCCGGACATTATGCTGCACCTACCCCACACGGCACTGCATCTGCCCCCACCCCACGCCGCTGTATCCACAGACCCCCATATAGCCCCAGGGAGCATATGCCAACATGGTGCTGCATCTTACCCCCCCCCGCCGACCCGGACCTGCATTCCCCCCCGCCACGGCACTGCATCCACCCCATCCCCCACCAACATGGCACTGCATCCCCCCACGCAGCACCAGGGAACATACACGCTGACACAGCTCTGCGTCTTCAACCGCTGCTGACATCACTAACGCGGAGACTGAAGGTCGGGATTCACTTGTTATTTAAACAGCTGCCGGGAGCTCCCAACCCGTGGGCAGCGCAGCCCACCCCAGACCCACTCACTGCTGTTTGCTAACCCGCAGACACAAAGCAGGGTTGCTATGGTGACAGAGATGAACAGGCTGCATCTCTACTGAAAAACGTACTCCAAAGACCCTGTCGAAACAAGCCGGGAAAGTACTATGGACAATGTGCAAAACTCCCAATGCTGAAACCAGAGCACAGGGCACGAGTCGTCCTGCTGCCTCCCCAGAGCCATCTTAGCCCATGCTCTGGGGCCCCATTGGCGAGAGCGGGGAGATTATTAAGGTACACCGACCCTGCAATAAGAGCCTCATGGCCTGGCCGCGGCTGGCCCAGGTCAGCTGACTCCGGCTCATGAGGTTCGGGGCTGTGGGGCTCAAAACAGCTGGAGCCTGGGCTCTGAGACCCTTCTCCCTCCCAGGCTCGCAAAGCCCAGACTCCAGCCAAGGCCAACTGCCTACACTGCAATTGTTAGCCTGGAACCTGAGCCCCCGTGACCGGGGCTCTGAGACTCACTCCTGTGGGGTTTTTATTGCAGCATAAACATGCCCTCAGCGCCCACTCACGCTCTGGCCTGTCTACCAATCAGTGCCTTTTCCCCTCGCAAAGGGAAGTTCATACTGGCTCCGCACCAGGGGACAGAGACACTCCCCGTTTACAAGGTAATCATCACAGTCGGGGTTAAATACGACGAGCCCCAAGCATTAAGTGGTCTGGGATATGACTATTGCTGGGTCGACAGGGAGCGAAGTAGAAATACATCTGGAGAACATTCAGGTTAGGGCACAGCCAGTTTGCTAAATTGCAAATCCCAATTCAGATGTGAAAAATTCCTAGTTCAAATCCCACGAGGCCTCTCTGGAAAAGCATGAGATGGTCCTATGGTTAAAGGGACCCAGAAGTCTTGGGCTCTGTTTCCAACTCTGTCACCATGGGCAAGCCGCTCAAACCTTCCCATGCCTCGGTTTCTACAGATGTAAAAGAGAGACGGATACAACCAACACTTGCCGGGGTGCACTAAGATGCTTGGCTAGAAGATGCTGCATAAAATCCAAAGCTCAAGGCACGACTCCATCCTTGCCCTGCTGAAGCCAAAATCAAAAACCAAACACCAGGAAGGCTGAGAAGAGAAGTGCCTCAAAAGAGAATTGCCATGGAGACCTTTTCCATGTTCCATTGTAAACCAACTAGAGAAAGGTTTCAGAGTGGTAGCCGGGTTAGTCTGTATCAGCAAACAACGAGGAGTCTTTGGGGCAGCGTAGAGACTACTTTTTGTAGAGCTGATTTGTTAGTTTTCCCGCTGTTGATATTCACCCCTTCTTGTCAACTGTTGGGAATAGGCCACATCCACCTTGTTTGAATTGGTCTCCTTAACACTGACCCCCCCACTTGGTAAGGCAACTCCCATCTTTTCATGTGCTGTAATATATATCCTGCCTAATGTATCGTTCACTCCAGTCATCTGATGAAGTGGGTTTTACCCCGCGAAAGCTTATGCCCTGATAAATTGGTTAGTCTCTAAGGTGCCACAAGGACTCCTCGTTGTTTCAGCTAGAGAAAGTTTCCACTGCACTGTGCCCAGAACTGCAATTCCGGTGCCTGCCCCAGGTGCTTGGGTTGTTGTAACTCCAAAAACCAAACCTATAGGCAGGGGCGGCTCCAGGCACCAGCGTAGCAAGCAGGTGCCTGGGGCAGCCAATGAAGAGAGAGGCGGCACGTCCAGCCGTTCAGCGACAATGCCGTCACTCCCTCTCGGAGCGAAGGACCTGCCACTGAATTGCCGCCGTAGAATGAAGCGGCAGAAGAGCTGCTGCCGATCATGGCTTTTTTTTTTTTCTGCTTGGGGCAGCAAAAACGCTAGAGGCGGCCCTGCCTATAGGACATGAGTGTTCGATCCCCACAGAGAATCCTCTGCCGTGGCAGCGCTGACTGCTCGGGGCTGGTGGAAGAAGGCCAGGCACCATCCTGAGCGCATGCAAACTTGGCACGTCTCAGCGCAGAGACACAAAGGTCGCCCTGCAGCACCACGTCAGGATTGGTGGATAGCCACAAAGCTGACATGTCTGTTCCAAGGAAAGGCTACTAAGGGGAACCCCCTAAGGTACTAACATGACCCTCATCACCACCTCACAATCGAATGTATTTCTCCTGTCCACACCCCTATGAGGTAGGACAGTGCTATTATCCCCATTTACCGATGGGAAACTGAGGCACAGCAAGCTAAGTGATTTGCTCAGGGTCACACAGGAAATCTGCAGCGGAGAAGGGACTTGAACCCAGGTCTCCCAAGTCATAGGCTACTGCCTTAACCACTGGCCTGTCCTGCCTTGGGAAGGGAGGGGAGAGAGAGAGAGAGAGAGAGAGAGAGAGAGAGAGGAGAGGGGGAGGAGGAGGAGGAGGAGGAGGAGGTACTACCTGTTGCCTAGCGGCTGCCAATAACTGCAAGTTCTCTCTAGCCAAGTGTTGGCATCCTGAATTACGCAGGGCGGACGTGCTGCGTATGAAGATGTACTTTATGGTTATTGCCCTTCCCTGCATGGCCATGACGAACTCCTGTCCTATGCCAGGTCTTGGCATCTCGTGGACGAGTCAGAACAGACAAGGCGGGGGAGGGGGGAGAGACTGCTGCGCTGCGCATCGCGGGGGGGGGGACAGTTAACAGATGCTTGTTTTACCCTTGGCTGGTGGCAGTTAAAAGGACCTGTGGAACTTTTCCAAATCAGGGTCACTGGGCGTCTTGCTCGTCCCAGCCACAGAGTGCAGTGGGGTACTACAACCCCGGTCCTTCGGCCCCCACTTTATATACAGCAGTCTCACCGTGGAGACAGACTGATCGGAAAGGGGACTTGCCACACAGATCCGTCTCCCTGTCTGACTGACTTTACATTTGGGAGAGAAATCCGAACTCAGATCTAACCTGCGTACTTTGAGGCAGGCTGTGGATTCTACTGAGTGACCCCGAGAGCTGGCTTGAAACAGACCCCCCTTTACTGCATCGGAGTTATTCAACTTAAACCAGTCTTGACTCAAGTCTGAACATGGGAAACCAGCATTTTGGGGTGTCACGGGATTGCACTATCATAGAGAGCCTTGTTACTTACATTGTAAGCTTTGGGGCAGGCGACATCTCTTTGTTCTGTGTTTGTCCAGCACATAGCCTGGGGGGGTCCAGGTCCATGGCTCCTAAGTACTACCACAAGAGAAGTCACAGTAATTTGTACTGTTGATCTGAACGTATAGGGAGTGAGATCTGAGGAGAAATGCTGCACTGCTAGTGGTGGTGCAGTTCTTTGAAAAAGATGCGGCCAAAAACATGTCAGGTTTATTCCCTGGCTAAGTAACCTCGACCAGGTTAGTTTCCTAGATGCAGAGCTGCAATCTGCAGGATTCCCTCGCAGAGACAAGTTGCCTTTGGTATCCAGCCACAAGAAGAGATTAAAAGCCATGCCAGAATCAGACGACTGGAACTGGAGCCCAGCGCAGACATGGACCTGATCACACCTGACACACCGAACTCCTTCAGCCACTCAGGAGAGGATCCCTGTGGCCTAGGGAAAAGCAGAGACCAGAGTAAGGAGCCTTCACTTTCTCCCGGTGCACCATGCTAACGGGGGTGAGGGGGAGGGGAAATACAGCTAATAATCAGGGCAGCAGAACATGCCACGACTGCCTTCCGCTCTCCACGGCTGTTCCATGTCAGTGCGGTTTGTCTGTAGGAGAGAAACTATGCTCAGCAACGTTCCCTCTAATTTTTTCCATCCATGTGCAGAATGAATTTTATGTGCAGCACCAATACCGAGGTAATATGCAGACATGTGCCATCACCTCCGTACTTTCACGGCAGCCCTTATCCCACCAAGAGCTCACACGTCCTACGGCTAGTACCTAGCTGGGTCTTAGGGAAGGTTTGTCTTCAGGTGACGTCTGCAGTACCTATCTGTTCATTCCTACAGCCTCCTTACACAAGCTTTGCAAACTATACATAGAAATGCACCACTGAAATGCAGCCACCTCTGGGGAGGAAAGTCAGCAGCCAGCGAGGCCAACAGCACAGAGAGCACTGTGCAATAGTTTGGAAAGAGAAAGGGAATTTTGGATAGGAAGAATCTTTTCCTCTTATGCAAAATGCTTGAGATATTTAATGTTCAGACAGGGCTTCATCTGTAAAGGTCTCATCTGAATGTAAAATATAATACTGCAATTTAGAAATCAAAGTCAATGTTTCATTTTAAATCAGGACACTAAGGCTCAAAATAATTTTTAAAAACATTCAAATCCCCCTTACCACCATCCTCTTGTATTAGCAATACAAAGCACTTTGAAAGTCCTATCGGCTATTCAACCGTCGTGTGGTTTATATTTTTACACGGGGTCAGCTTGGACAATTAAAGGAGCACAGTGAAGTTCACCTTCGGAGTCTCACGCACACATACCATGTTCCAAAGTCCGGGTTATTACAGTGAAACACACACAGTTCTGTCAATTTACACAGCACTTTACAAACACATGGGCTCAGGCAGTTTCACTTGACATGAAGTTCTTCCACTTCTTTCCATGAGGCCACTCACATGAGTAGCAGCTACACGAGTAACACTTTGCAGGATCACGCCCCAACCACGTGTCCCCCTGCCCACAAACAGCTTGGCAAACACTGCTCGCGGAGGTTTAAATCCCCCACAGGGAACGGTCATTGGAAATCCGACAACAGCAGTCGCAAAAACATTCCCATTAGTCCTAGTTTTGGTAATTTCCTATTCAAACACGAATCTAAAAGCCAACAATATTTAGCGAATTTCATTTATAAATCTCAAAAAGTGTTTTACAGAGGAAGGTCAAGATCATTATTCCCATCTGGAAAATGGGGGAACTGAGGCACGGTGTGGGGTGAGGTGACTTCCGAAGGCCACACGCAAATTCAATGGCAGAGCTGGGGAAAGACCCAAAGTCTCCTGACTCCCAAGGCTCCCCCAGCCCCACGGCTGGAGCCAGGGAAGAGGCTTCTCTCCCGTCCCCGCCGCAGTCCCATGGCTGGGGCTGGGGGAAAGGCGTTTCTCCTGTTCCCACCGCAGTCCCACGGCTGGGGCCGGGGGAGTGACGTCTCTCCCCCCCTTAGCCCTGCATGGCCCAAGCTCCCCCATGCCCCCATCACTGCCCCCACCTCACCCCACTGCCTCCACCCACCCTGCACATCCTTCACGCTCACCTGTGTGCGCACCTGGTGCACAGCCCTTGATGGCCTCCTGTGCGGCCGCACAGGTGCACACCTTAGAGGGAGCCCAGATGCTCAGGCCAGGCCATCTCGTTAATTCTTCCCACCCCACAAAGCGAGAACCCTGCAAGCCGCCCATCACCATGTGCACTCAGAAGCGCGTACCACACCCCAACAGTTATACCAAGGAAAAGCACCGGAGATTCAACATTTCAAGGTGCAGGGGGAGTAAAAGTAAATAAAACATGGCAGCTACCACACACGCAAGAAGGCAATTCAGGGTTTTCAGAGAGACGCCCCCTCGCTCCTGCTAAAACCCCAGCTCTTCGGGGAATGGGAACCCACCAACTAGGGTGACCAGACAGCAAGTGTGAAAAATCGGGACGGGGGTGGGGGTAATAGGAGCCTATCTAAGAAAAAGCCCCAAATATCGGAACTGTCCCTATAAAATCGGGACATCTGGTCACCCTAGCACCAACACAACACACCTGGGGACAAACTCAATGGTGATGCAGCTCTTCATCTTTGCTGGGCCTGCCTGCTCCATTGCTACAGGGGGAAGGTTGTTGGAGCATGAATCCGGATGCTATGCAGACAGTGGGTAGGGGGCTAAGGGTGCCAACATCCCTTTGCATTGCTAGGAGGCAGATGAGCAAAGGAGCCAGAGAGCTGTTACCCCAGTGCAGACCCACTAGCCACCGAGACCACCACTTTCCCGGCTCGTCTCAGTGCAGTTCTAAACCTGCCCGTGAAGGGTCCTGAGAAGGCGATCAAGGCCTGGTGGGGAGCTCTGATGCTGCAGCAGGAACCACCTCTCCCCCCCCAGCACCCTTTTCTCCTTTGAAACCCTGATACAAACTCGCTCCTTTCCCAGAATCCCCTTTTTCAACTCAATGAGGGAGCACGTTTCAAAGCTCCACGTGGGCTTTCGGATCATCTCCTAAAGGCGCCCGCGACTATGTCCTGGGCCTGTCGCGTCCCCTACGTTAGGGGTTGGAAACGTTAACGCCGCCTCGACTAGCGGCGGGGCTAGAACCAGCACGTGGCACAGCGAACTCGCCCCCCGTCTCCTGCACGCCGCGCCCCAGCTCTCGTTCCCTCCCACAACCACCCCCGGGACAGCGCTGCCGCCAAACAACAAAGCGTCTGGGGAGAACTCAGCCCTTTCCCGCGGCCCGCAGAGCCTTCTGCACATCAAGAAGCAGGGCTGGGGAAAAGGGGACGGCTCAAGCGACCCACATGCTTTGGGGTTGGCGGTTACCCAGCAAAACCTAAGCCATCTCAGCACATGACGCCGTTAAACCCGAGTGTCGACGAGACAATCTACAGGGTGGTACAAAGAATAGAATTCTCACTTGATACATTTGCCCCAAAGGTCAGGAATACTATCCCCAAAGGGGAAAAACTCTTCACTCCGGAATATTTCCCATGGGATAGGCGAGGGCTAAAAGGCTGAAAAATTTCGTCCTGACCCAAGCAAAGGAATAACCTCTGGCCTGAACCATGAAGATTACCGACTCCGCATTGCCCTTTCGGCTGGTCTGTGACGATCATTCTTCAAGCAAGCGTCTCAGTGCCTCCCTAACCTTGCCCCCCCCCGCCCTGCAGCACTGCACAGCAGGGTGCAGCACATGTTAATTATATGGAGCAGAAGAAAAACCTGAGGTTTGTAATTTGTTGCTGTTTAATTCCATTGAGCGTTGCCTATTGCTCTTCTAGCAAGCGAGAACAGACAGCTCGGCTGCTTAATACCACAAGCCGTTTCCTATGCTGAGATGCCCCGTCCCTGCACACGGCAGTCCAGATGCGAGACCAAATGCCAGCAGAGCAGACCACGCAGTAAAAGCCTTTTGCAATCGATTAAACCCACAGCGACTAGGAGAATTCCAGACAACAACAGCCGCTTAACTCCTTCATGCCCGTCACAGATCACGGCAGCTACTGGTTTGCCACGGAAGGGCTCGAAAATATTTTTGCAGGGGCTTGGGGGTGGCCTTGTTGCACTGGCCCCCTCTCACAGGACTTTCCCCGGGCAGTCGGGCGGCGTGTTCTTAGGCTGAGCGTAGCCAAGTAGCATCCAGCCCCTGGCGCTGCACAGATGAGGGGCTAGAGAGATGAGCCAAAAGCCCTTTGGAGTGGGAGCACTGGGCATGGATCGCAAAGAATGGGCTTTGATGGGTGGTAGCTTTACACATGGGTCTTGCTTACATCTTTCTTCCCTTCCCGTCATAAAGGGGAAGGAGAATCCCAGTTGTTTACAGCCTGCAGTATTTACTTCCCCCAGCAGGGGGCAGCCCAGGAGGAGGTGAAGTTTGGATGCTCACCCATCACCTCACTTCCTATGTTCTGTCTCCCTCAATGGCCAGGACTCCAGCTCTACAGGGCTTAGGTGGGAGCGGTGTGCAGGGGATTCTGGCAGGCGATGGAGGCTTGGAGCATTAAATGCCCTTGATCCATCAGACACTGGTGTTTGCACCTGGTTCCCTCTGTTCCCAACAGCCAGTGATCTGAGCACAGGTAGAATTGCCATCAAAACCACCAGAGCGCGGGGCTCAGCTGATCTGGCAGCTCTGCAATGACAGCCATCCGTCCCAGGAGTCTTAGGCAATTTCGAGCTGGGGTGGTGGGAAACTGCCCGAGACTCCGAATGATGTCGCCCAGGACCCGGAACCTCGTTTCTAGCAGGTACGCCCTGGCCTGGGTCAAGTCCAGAACCACCCCTATAAACTATCCGCTGAACAGGGGGCAGAGTGGACTTCCCCACGTTCAGGAGAAAGCCCAGTGCGTCCAACGTTGCCATGATGAATTCGACTTGTGCCTCCACTATAGCCCTAGAGCGGCCCTTGATCAGCCAGTCGTCTAGGTATGGGAACTGACGCCTGCGCAGGAACATGGCCACAACTGCCATGCCCTTGGTAAATACTCGGGGCGCCGCTGACAGACCGAACGGGAGGACTGTGAACTGGCAGTGGTTGTTGCTTACCACAAACCTGAGGTATTTTCTATTGCTATATGGAAGTATGCGTCCTTCAAGTTGAGGGTGGCATACAAGTCCCCGGGGATCAAGGAAGGGATGATGGAGGCCAACGAGACCATGCGGAACTTCAGTTTCTTCATGAACTTGTTGAGTTCACGCAGGTCTAGGATGGCCCTTAGCCCGCCTTTGGGTTTCGGTATTAGGAAATACCGGTAATAAAAGCCCCTGCCCCTGTAGTCCTGAGGAACTTCTTCCACTGCTCCTAGTGGGAGGAGCGAGTGCACCTCCTGTATGAGGAGTTGCTTGTGAGAGGGGCCCCTTAAGAGGGACGGGGAAGGGGGTGGAAGGGCAGGAGGGCCGAGAATTGGAGTGAATATCCCGTTTCTACCATGCAGAGCATCCAACGGTCTGATGTAATGTGGGCCCACACAGGGCAGAGAGGTGATAGATGGGATGAAAAGGATCCAGTCTCAGATGCAGCCATGGTAGAGTGCCATGTCTTTGCCGGGTTTAAAGCAATGAGAATGGAGAACTGTGCCACACAGACCAGTAGTTATACGCCAGCCTATTCCCACGCCCTCCTGTACACGGGGTAACAGCTATAGTCATTGCAATTCCTCAGGCCAGCCCTTGTCCCAGAGCGTGGGGTGCACCTGCCCTGGGAGGTGCAGAATGTATGTGCATTAAGATGCGCAGGCCTTTAAAGACCATTTTGGGGTGTGAGAAGGTTCGTTTTCCCGGTAGTGGGGATGGGACTGAGCTTTCAGAACATTGGGAAACCACATCAGCCACACCATCAGGGGCTCGTTCACCTGCACGTCTACCAATGTGATATATGCCATCATGTGCCAGCAATGCCCCTCTGCCATGTACACTGGCCAAACCGGACAGTCCCTCCGCAAAAGAATAAATGGACACAAATCAGATGTCAAGAATTATAACATTCAAAAACCAGTCGGAGAACACTTCAACCTCCCTGGACACTCAATTACAGACCTAAAAGTCGCAATTCTTCAACAAAAAAACTTCAAAAACAGACTCCAACGAGAAACTGCAGAACTGGAATTAATTTGCAAACTTGACACCATCGAATTATTAAAGACTGGGAGTGGCTGGGTCACTACAAAAAGTAATTTTTCCTCTGTTGATATTCACTCCTTCTTGTCAACTGTTGGGAATAGGTCACTTCCACCCTGTTTGAATTGGCCTCGTTAGCACTGACCCTCCCCTCCCCTCCCCCACTTGGTAAGATAACTCCCATCTTTTCATGTGCTCTAATAAATATACCTGCTGTAATACCCGAATAGGTTTCACTCCATGCACGAAAGTTTATGTCCAAATAAATTGGTTAGTCTCTAAGGTGCCATAAGGACTCGTCGTTTTTCCTGCTTCATGGGAATCCATTTATGCATTACTCTAATTGGTCACTAGGGGTCACTGTGTGACCATTACAACCCAGCCCTAGGTGTGTTCTCTGGTTGTTACTAGGCCCATCACAGTCACACCCACAGTCTGTACAAAGGGGCTGTTCAGACTTTGCGCTGTGGCTCATCTCGACAGCCAGGCTTTTAAACTTAGAACTAACGGAGCCGGCCGGGCTCGTGCTAGGACTGTGGGAACGCACGCTGGGAAAGGCCTGGGCACGAGCTGCTAACTCACATCTCCTTTCACACCCTCGGGAAGTTTCTTTAGCAGTGGCAGCTAGTAGGTTCCTTTCTTCTGCACTGGAGGAGACTCCCATAAGATGCCTTTAAAGAGCAGAGCTGAACACTCCCGCACTGACTAGGGCCAGCTCAAAGCAAGGCCTTCTCTAATCCATCCACCTCCACAGCACTGCCCCAGGGCACCTTCTCCTCCCCCACCTCCTGAGACAGCTGCTGCAAAGCTCAACCCTTCCAGAAACAAGTTAGTCTGGTCTAAAGACACACACTGTTCCTGAGAGCGTCTCCAACTCAAATCGACCTGGGCAGAAAAATCAAAAATCTCCCGGCCTGAAAAGCTCTTCTGGTTTTGCTAGCCAGCTTTCAGACATGGGGTTCCAATCAAAACAAAGCCCGACACAGTGTGTGGAAGGAGAGATGGACCTTCACCAACCAGCTGTAAACCCAACTCGCCTGGTTCTGACCCCAGCAACACCTGTGCTGCCCCATCGGCTACAACAGCATCGCCCATACCTGGCTTGGTTGATTCTCACCGTAAGCAAGCCTGGCCTGCAGATATCCCAGGCATTAAGGGGCAGGGCACTACCCCACGTCACGGTAGGCAATGCAGAGCTTAGGGGAATCCATCCAGAGCACACCTAGATAGCACATTCTACCAGCTGCCCAAACTGCCAGCGTCCATTGGACAACACACCCCGACACCTTTCCAGTGGATAATTCTGCAGCACGTGGAGAATTAAGAATTTGTTACTGGATTCCACCGGTCCAGCTCAAACCTTGAACCTATAAGTAAGGGAGGCCGTAGATCCCCTCCCCTCTTCAGCAGACACCGATGCACACTGGCTGGTCTCACTTCCATCCGCTTCCCTTCCCAACATCGTTAACCTCCCTCACACTGGATCTTTGCTTGTGGGCTTGGCGCTGCATCGCCACCTCCCCTGCTTGCTGTCCATCAGGTTCATTTGCCATTACCCTCCATTGCTCACCTTCCCTGCAGTTCCTTCTCTGCGAGCTCGGCAGTGCCCCAAGCCCGCCAGGTCCCACCATCTAATTACAGCACTGACGTCAATGCTCCTCTCTGCGCCCATGACCCTGACAGTAAACCCAAGCTGGCTGCACACGGGTCCCCAGAGGCACTGCATTAATGGGCCCTGGAGGCGTTTGCTAAGAGCCCAATAACAATTAGCCAGGATCATATACCGGGCTCGTTTTAAGTGGCACAGACAGATGCCGGGCAAAGATGAAGAGCTCAGGGTCCTCTGTCGTCAGGATATGATGCCATCATTCAGCTTCCCAGAAGGGTCAACAATCAGTGTGCGAAATGAATCAGAGGGATGAGAAAGCAAAGCAGGGAGACAGGTCCAATAACCTTGGGAGCCAACCACTGCAAGAGCTGGGGAACAGCATTGCCCTGTGGGTGAGACATTCAAGGAGGCAGAAGATGGAGATGGATGATAGTACGAACAGTGACCATGGCCCCATCACTTTTTATCGGCCGTGAAGGCGAGCGATGGGGAGGCGGCGGAGAGGAGCGAGTGGAGGGCGGGGTCTTGGCGGGAAGAGGCGGCACAGGGGTGGGGCCTTGGGGAGGAGGGGCGGGGCCTTGGGAGGAGGGGCCTCGGGGGTGGGGCTATGGTTTGGGCACCGGTGGCTCCCCACTTTTATGCAGCTTTCGCCACTCCTGGCCCTGGTGTGCCTACCTACATCGCTCAGGGCTGTGAAAAATGTCCTGCCCTTTGTGACGTAGTACGGTCAGCCAAGCCCCCACTGTAGGCGCGGGTAGGTTGGCGGAAGAATTCTTTGAGAGGTGGATTTAGTACAGTGATGGGAAACCCCTTCCGTTGCTGTAGTAATTGTCTACGCTCGAGAGATTAAAATCGGGAGGCTTTAGGGCGTAGAAGTGCAGTGTCCGCAGGGCTAGGTGGCCACAGCCTGAAATCGTCCAGAATCCTCCTCTTGGGGAAGCATTAAGGCACCAGGTGACACCTCCAGAAATATATTTTTAAAAGATCATGTCAGCTATAGCTCAGCTTTTAAAACCAATCGAACACAAAACGGAATGAGACAGCGGTCAAACGCCAATCCCATAACAATCAGACTGAGTTCCGCAAGGGACAGGTCCCATTTCCAAACAGGAAACCCTGCCTAAGGATCATGCAGGCTGAGAGCTTGTGCTGAGCAACTGGGCAAGAGTAAAGCAAATGTACCTCTTGTAACTTTGCTGATGGCTGCAGGGATCGGCAAAGCAGCCTCAGTCAGGGGAGGAGGAGAAAATGCCCCGCTCCCAATATTCCCTGCTCAAACCTCAAGCTCTGGCAGCATAGAGTTCACCACCAAGAGCAGCTCAGTGTGCATGCAACACCTGCCTGCCACTGAGCTAAGGAGGGCCTCATGCACAATACATAAGTGACAGCTGATGAAGGAAACCTACAAAGGGGAGCAGCAGAACACCCCTCCGGCACTGTTCTGTCATCAAAAGGAGTTCACACCGCTCTTGTACCCACCACCTGCTACAGGAAATTGTGCCTTCGGGGTTCTAAAGCCGCGGTACTGAGTTCTCCCAGCTGGCTGTGTATGTTGTTCAAACCTGGGGGGGGGGGGAGGTGTCCAACCCCTGGTGCTCAGGGCTATGCTCTGAGCTCAGGGCTCAACCACTGTGATCATCTAGTGTGACCTTCTGTGTAACACAGACCAGAGCTCTAGCAAGAGTGACTAGCCTTCAGCATCACAGAGCCTGATTTCCACTGCCACGAATACATTCCCAGGACTGATGCGTCTAGTTATGATTGGCAGACTACTTCCGTTCCCAGCTACCACTCCCAGAGCAGGGACAAACAGGGCCTTGCCATTTACCGGACACCTCCTGTTCTCTCTCGTCATCCAGCGACGCACTGAACTAGGTTTCTGTGCTAAGTAACGTAATGCAGCAAGGGAGGTGGCGATTCACAGCTGAACTGCACGGTCCCTGATATTTCAGAGGGGTCAGCTGCACTTTGTAACGGAGAGCAGAATTTAGCCAGCTGTCTACCATGTGTTGGACCACTAATGCAGCAGGGGAGAGATCCTACTTCATTGCCAACGCCTGCAGGGTACGTCTCCTCTGCAATACACTTTAATTCACAGTTAAGCCCATAAAAATCCCTGCTTTCAAGGCAACTTGGAGAATTTTACAGTTGGGGGCGAGAGCGGAGTGCAGACTAAGGGTTTACACGGAGCCGGCAGGAAGGCCCATTGCTGGGCACCCACATACCAGTGGAGGACCACTTCCTCTGGACGCATCTTCCGTGTTCATCTTCCACAAACTGTGGGAGGCAGGGGCCGCAGGCATGGGAACCAGGGGGGCAGAACTCCCTTCTCTGCAGCGTGCAGTCCAAGCTCCGTGGACAGGACTCCTCTAGGAAAAGGAAGAGAGAAGAGATCCAAGTGAGAATGAGTTTCACAAGAAGCACCGTGGATGGGGTAAAACGGCTGTGTCCATCCTTACCCTGTGGAACAACAACATGGAGATGTTACTGTCCTTGCTAGAAATGAGAAACAGAATCCTAGCTACAGCCGGACTGTAAGTATCTGCCTGTGCAAAACACATCCGAGCCACTGCGGGAGAATCGCTAGCCACAAGTTCAGCCTGCGCTACAACAGAGATGGGGAGGGAGAGCAGCTTGGCTGGTGCTGTCAAGCCATAACCCACCCATGCTGGCCACAGTGGAACAATGTTCTGGCCCAGTCCAGAGAGGAACGGCATTAAGAGGCTTTTACTCAGCCAACATGGACCAACGGAACATCTAGCAGTTTTGTGGGTAAGACACAGGACTGGGATCAGGAGATCTGCAAGATCTGTGGTCAGGGCCAGGTCACCCAGGCTTCCCCATGGGGACAATGACAGAGGTTATGAGGCTAAGCTCAGAGGCTACACTGATGAGTGCTATAGAAGAGCATACACAATAGGGACTCCATCCTGTTCTGCAGCTCTGCGTTCACCCGTAAGTCTGGCATTGCTCACAGAGACCGTTGCTGAGCTCTGGACCCATCTCTAGCAGAGCTTTCGGCTGTAGCTCACCACTTACTAGCTGTTGTAGCAAAGAGCTTAGTCGATCTGTGCCGCCTTATGAGCCGCTCAGGGCAGTTTAACGGCTAACGAGACGACGAGCCTGGGGCACCTCGCCCCCGCGTCTCACCCTGAGCTCTGGCACAGTTCGCCCCAGGTGCAGACAGACTCACCAAGGCCACCAGACCAGCTGTTCCTTGTAAATTACATCATGACTTGAACCGGCCCAGAGAGCGCAGTAAAAGCCTCCTGCCCAGCTGGTTTTGCTCCCTAACCTAACAGCGCTGAGGTCCTCTGAGTTCCTGCGACTTCCCAGCCCGGCTCAGGGTATATGTGACGTCAGACTTTAACACACGGCACGCTGGTTTGCCCCATCACTGAGCTCTCTGTAACCGCGCCAGAAAGCCCCCTCTGAAGGAGTCTCCCACTGATTTTACCCTCTCACGACTGCCAGCACCTCAGCTAAGTCTCTCTCCTGGGTGAGGTGAGTCACATGTAGAGGCCAGGGTTGGGGAATAGACTATTGGTTTTTTGGCTCCTGGATACAGCCAGTACCATCCTGGGGATTAAAGCAGGCAACCAGCAGGGGGAGCTCTCACTATCCCGGCCCAGAGGGGTAGCATAGCGCTGCTTACCCAAGCCATCTTGAGGAGCAAGCGGAGTTCCTCCTCCCCACTCCCACCTTCCCCAGCCCACCTTAATTAATCCATTTCCCCCTCAAGCCCATATCAGCTGCCCACCTGCCAGCGCACCAGGGAGCTCCTACCAGCTACCCCAACTGTGCCTGGCAGTGCCCCCTGCTTACATCCAGGAGGGCATCCACACAGCAAGGGCAGCCGCACAGGAGTGCAGGACTCAGCGGATGGTGGCAGGATCACGAGGCACTACAGTCCTCGGGCTGGTGACAAGCGAGGGTCACACGCCAGTCGTGCTCACGGAGCGTGCTGCAGAGGTCGTTAAAGATCAATATTAAGCCAACATGGGGGCTGCATGCCTAGGTCATTAGTAACGCCCCGTGTTATTGGCCTAAGATAAAGTTGCAAGATCGCATGGCAGCAGCCTGTGGCGGGGGCTTAAATAAAAGCCAAGCACAATGTATGTTCCTCTGTCAGCTGGAGCAATGTCTGCTTTTATTGAGCATCATAAAAAAACCAAACCCAACACTACGATGCTGCTAAACGTCAGTGACTAACCATCAACTCGCCCTCCAGATTCCCGGCTGCTGATCAAACAACCAGAGCTCAGCAATCGCAGTGCTGCTACAGCTCGGAGCTAGCCAGCACCACCTAGGGGGACTGCTTTCCTGGGGCGGGGCTGGGGTGGGCCTTTGGGCTCAAAGTCACAGCAGGGGCATTTTTATTGCCATTGCTTCTGCAACGAGCATAAAGGAAAAGCAACATCCCCCAAAAGTGAATTAAAAAAAGAAAAGAGAAACTGGCCTTTTTGTGCCATGACACGTAGCTACCCTCTCAGCCAATCAGCATCAAGGATTGACCAAATGTAAGGGCTCCCTACTGTGTCGGCCAATAAGAACGTTTCTCCTGGCGTTCCAGTCTTACAAGCAGGTTTCACAATGACAGGGATAATGAGAAGATCCATTAAGGAAAGAAGGGGGAAAATTTTGAAAAAAGAGACTAAAAGAAAGAGGATTTAAAATTCTCCTGCTTCAGCCCTAAGCCCACCACTAACTGCTGGGAGAGGGTGGAACTTGATCCGTGGGCAGGTTAGTCTATAAAATCCCCCATTACCAGGGTTTCTGCCCCTTCCTTGGAAGCCTCTGACTCCTGCCGGAGACAGGACAGTAGGTTAGATGCAGGAGCGCTGCCAGCTTTTCTGCCACCCTAGGCGGCGGAAGGTCCCGCTCCGAAATGCCGCCCCACACAGAGGCGGCGGAAGGTCCCGCCCTGAAATGCCGCCGCGGTCGCCGCCCCCCAAATTGTAGTGCCCTAGGTGACCGCCTAGGTCGCCTAATGGGTTGCGCCGGCCCTGGTTAGATGGCCAGGGGGTCTGATCCAGTCTGGCAGTTCCTATTCTCCTAGGTGGAGCAGGTCAACACTTTTGGATGGAACAGTTTTCCCACTGGAAAATGCTGTTTTGAAATCAAAACGTTTCATGGGAACAGGTTGATTTCAAAGAAACGTCAAATTTCAGAACAACGTGCATCGAAATGGAATAGCTCATTGTGACCTTATTTCACTTGGACTATTTTTTTTTAAATGTAATTGTATTCTATTAATATAGCTATTTACCATTCTGTACAGATTTAATATATTGTACTAGGTTAGAATGCCTTGACATTATTGAAACAAAACATTCCAATGAGGATGTTTCAGAAACAAAATATTCCGGAATTTCCATTTCAGAGGCAATATGAAAAGTTTGAATTTTTATCCCAGCTGGGGACAAAGGGGAATTCGGACGTGTCCGAGCCCCCGTGGGGTGGAAATGCCATTCGCTGAGCAGCTCCGCTCGGAGGTGCTGAGCTGGAACCGAGACCCCATGGGACGGTAACGAAGCGAGGAATAGTGCTGCCGCAGAGAAGCTCCCGTCACCAGCCTGCTTTTGGATGCCAGGGCTGGGCGCCCAGATCAGCTGTCCTGCATTACGCAGTCACCACCACGCGGGTGTGACGTTCTAGCACCAGACCTGGACAGCGGACTCAGGTTGTTTTTATTTCACATAAATACAAACTGCTGCGCTGCTTCCTCTCGGACCTCCTGAAGAGCCACTTCTCCCTGCCCCACGGGCACCGACTGATTTCCCATGTAATTTATGGGTGGGACGACAACAGGCCATTCTTCCAGGCTGTGCTTTGCCTGCTCCCTGTGGGGGCTGGCGCGGCAGACTGACACCTGGAGAGACGCCCCCTGGCTGGGTGGGCAAGGCAGCTGGAACAAAGCGCCCCGGCACATAGCAGGGAGCTGCTCCAGGTGAGCCGGCTGCTGCAGCAGGGGTGAATGGAAAGGGAGTGCTCGGGGGCTGCCCAGCGGCACAGGCTTGGAAGGACAAGGCCTTTTCCTGTAGCCATATTGTAAGGTCTGAGGCCTTTGTCTGTGGCCATATTAGGAAGGCAGCAACCATGAGCTAAGAAGCAGAAAGTCACATCCTCACATTCCATCTAAATGACATTAAAACAATGTCATATGGGGCTGTTAATACCTCCACCACCAGATAACCAGCTTAAGAGCTGTTTCTTTAAAGAAAACGTTGTTGGATGGCATTCCGTCTGGCGAGAAATCACTGCTCAACAGTTGTGATTGTAAAATCTATACTTTATTGTTTTGCCTTTAGGATCCCCATTTCTCTATTGTTTATCTGTCTGGTCTCTGGTTCTTTGATTGTTTGTTTGTTGCACAGCTAATTTTGCGAAGTGTAAATCAATGAAGGTGGTGGGATATGATTGGTTAAAGAATGGTTTTACAATAGGTTAGGAGTGGTTAGAAAATTATTTAGTAATTTAGTAAAATGGTTGGTTAAGGTACAGCTAAGCAGGACTCAAGCTCCACTACATAAACTGGGGTCCAAAAGGAAGTTCTTGAGAACCAACTCCAGGACACAGCCCAAGATCAGAACTCCCAGACCTCAGCACCCTGCCAACCCCACCGTGCAGAAGCTGGAGTCCCCCAGACGACCTGAGCCTGACTGGCCACCAGGAAACGTCTGTCTGCCTTATTGGGAGTGGTGAGCTCAGCATTGTATGCTTAGCATGTGCATTCTGTTTGGTGATTGTTAATAAATAGAGGTTAAGCATATTACTGTGTAAGGCTCTTTCACTGGTAAAAGACCCCGCAAACCCACAGTGTAAGGTTTCGCCTGAGCCCATGGAAGGGTAAGGCTGGGTGCCTGAATTAACAGGGTTACACCTGAGCCCTAGGAACAGAGTAAGGGTGGGTGCCCTAGAGAGTAAGGTTACACCTGAGCCCTAGGAATGGGGTAAGGGTGGGTGCCCCTAGAGTGAGCGAGAAATAGAAAATGTTGTGCGGGTAACAGGCTCCCCTCTCATGCCCAGGGCCGGCTCCAGGGTTTTGGCCGCCCCAAGCAGCCAAAAAAAAGCTGTGATCGCGATCTGCAGCGGCAATTCAGCGGAAGGTCCTTCGCTCCGAGCCGGAGTGAGGGACCGTCCGCCAAATTGCCGTCGAATAGCTGGACCTGCCGCCCCTCTCCGGAGTGGCCGCCCCAAGCACCTGCTTGCCAAGCTGGTACCTGGAGCCGGCCCTGCTCATGCCCACAGTCACTGGCTAGTCCTGCAGTCCTCCAGCCCATGGCACACAACAGAGGCTCCCAGGGCAATGGACGGGCCCCTTGCAAACCCGGTCACAGCGTCCCCGAGGGAAGCAGGGTGGAGGGATGCGGGTGACGATACAGCCAGCTCGTGGCTGGGGACAGGGGAGGACATGTCCCCGGACTGTCCACGCTGGGGAATCAGACCGGCCCGGCTGCTCAGCTGCTGCCCAGCGCCTGTCCCTGCTCTCTGGCCGCCAGCAACAGACATGTACCAGCTGGGCACCGTGGTGTGTAAGGACAAACAGCACAAAGTCAACAGAAATCAGGCTGTGAACAAACAGCAGCTGCTGTCCCGGGGGCTCTTTCCCATCAGAGCTCTGGTTTCAGTTTCTAGCCAGCGGAGGAGGAAGGTAGAGAAAAT
The DNA here is from genome assembly GCF_002925995.2 of Terrapene triunguis. Classification (NCBI taxonomy): domain Eukaryota; kingdom Metazoa; phylum Chordata; order Testudines; family Emydidae; genus Terrapene; species Terrapene triunguis. Next base: position 2,835,231 of record NW_020664800.1, on the reverse strand, counting down.
CCTCTTCACACCCCCCCTCCCCAGCGCCCTTGATGCCAGGCAAGGACAGCCTGGGCCGAGGCTGAGACCTCTCTGGGGATTACCACTCGCCCACCTTCCCATCCTGTGCCCCTGCCCCGGGACGGGCCACCACTAGGGGTGACTCCAGGTTCCCGGCCTGTGAGGGGCACTTCCTAAACGGCTTGGGTAGGCTGTACGATGGAGACACATATCCACTGGAAATCAGCCAGCCAGCCACTCGCTGCACTGCCCCGACAGAGTCTCTGGCAACTCCTGGCCCATTGGTCACTCCCGGACAAGTGACCTAATATTTGTGTGTATGGCAGTCGTGCCTAGCAGCCCCAATCCAGACCATAGCCCCACGGTGCTCGGTGCTGTACAAACACAGACAGTCTGTGCCCCAAAGAGCTGACAACCTAGTAATTCCATTACCAAACTCCCTCAGCCGTCGCGTCCCTCCCCGGCCCCCGTTTCATTTCTTCTCAATGCACTTACCAACAGCATGGAGAGCTGCCCTGTCCCGCCCGCAGTCAGGTGACTGGGGCTATGGTCATCATCTCCCTTGAAATTCAATCCTTGTTCTCATGGGCCACGAAGGCCACAGGGTTTAACTGAGCCAGCGCAGAGAGACCCCACCAGGCACGCTGCAAGGGGACCCGGGAGTGGTCCTAGGGCAAAGTGCCAAAGGCCCAGCACTCCTCCCTGAGCTCCCAGACACGGAGCAGCTGTCCTGCCATGAACAGAGCTCGGCCTGGAGCACAGGTCAGACCCCCACTCCCAATTCCACTGCAATCACACCCCTACGCACAGGATCAGCGTCAGTATTTGGGGCAGCATTGAGGATTCAGCACCTCACTCTCATGCATTCAGCCTCTCACCCCTCGTGTGCCAGGGCAGGGCTGTTATCCCCATTGTACAGATGGGAAACTGAGGGACAGAGGAACTAAGGGACATGCCCAAGGCCATCCAGGATGCCTGTGGCAGAGCAGGGAATTGGATCTCGTCTCTTGAATCCCAGGCTAGTGCCCTAACCCCTTGGCTTCAGCAGTGCCTTGATATTCTCCCGGATGATGCCACTCCCTCGCTCCTGTAACTTTGCAGCTCAGGGCAGTTTGACAGGCACGAGCTGGTGCGGTTTTCCATTTCTCCTGAAATTAGATGAGGAGTCTCTGCTTTCAGCATCTGCCCGATCTCCCCTCAGTGCTGCGCTCCTCCATGAGACCTGGAGAGGATCAGAGAGTCAGCCCTGAAAGCCAGCCCAGCGCCTCTCTCCTCCTATGTAGGACGGGTCAGCTCCTCCGTGATATACAGAGCAGCATTGGGCACCAGATAATCTGCTTGAGCAGCATGGGTTGAACATTCAGCCTGAACTTCCAGGGACATCAAACGCAAGGGACATAAACGGCCACGAACTCAGAGACAAACATCCTCCAGGGGCTGGTTGTCCAGGATTTCACTTTTGCGCCTCCTGCTGGAGCACCTGGTGCCAGCCACTGCCAGAGACGGGATACGGGGCTCAAGGGACCTCCAGTGTGATCCACTCTGGCAATTTCTAGGTCATTGGATTTGTGGCCCATTTAAAACAGCTGCCAAATCAGGAGCAAAGGGGCAGGGAATTAAATGAAAACATTAGGGAGAGGATTAGAAAGAAAACCGAAAAGGTGGCAGAAAGGTGGAGAGTGCACGACCAGTGACACAGGTGGTGTTGGACTGCGAAGCCCCCGTGTGGACAGACTCATTCTGGGGTACGGGAGGCCTTTTTGGTTTAGCTTAAACCCCTCCCTGAGCAACATGAGCTAAACTGCTACAAGTCCCTTTTAGCCTAGAAGAGTGTGTCCACACAAGGGTGAAACCTGGGTAACTAGATCGGTTTAAATTCACATCTCCGATTATACCAAAAAAAACCCTTTCCTATGTAGGCAAGGCCTAAGTAGGGGAAAATACACCTAAGGGCTCGTCTGGACACGCTAGTTATTGTAAACTAAAGCAGAGTGTGAAAATCCAAAGTGGATTAAGGCCCTCGTAATGTGAACTAGGACGGTTCACACAGGGAGCTATTCCAGGCTATTTCCCCTTGGAGGCCTGCCCTTAGCTACTCAGGTTCTCACCTGTACTTAGATCTTGGATGGGGTCCCGCCCATCCCTCCAGCAGCACAGCACCCCTAGCCCCTGGCTGGGGCATTGGTTAAATACTGATCCCAAGTGATGACTGCTGTGATGGTCTGTACCTCGGGGGAACACCCTACACCCCCATGTTCATCCTTATAATATGATGATATAATAATATGATTGCGTGGTATCCAATGCAAAGTTCGTCATGTCGGGTGTCTTTGGAAGGCTCATGGTGCACTGAGTATTGTTGTTATAGTAATTGTGGTTATAGTAATATTATAGGCTGTAATTTCATGTATATAGTTATGAGGCTGAAAATGTGTCCTCATGGCTTAAAACAAGCCCAGGCAAAAACTCTCCAGGAGCAGAGGGCAGTTCACACCTCATCAGGGCATGTCTGGGATAAACCCAGCCCAGCCTCACAGGATCAAAGGACACTGGCCTAGGCACCAACAAAGGATCTGTTGGACTCTCGAGTCACCCCCCTTCCCTTGGCCAGTCCAGGACTGCGATGAGGTAATGCTCACCTGACTCTGAAGGGGGGGGGGGGCAAAGCCAAGAGGGAAGAAAGAACATGATAGAAGGGAGAGACGTTTGCCATGCTCTTCCTCTCTCTTCCACCTCCATCTACAGACACCACCACCAAGCGACTGAAGCGCTGATCAAAGGGGGGGGAGCCTGGCTGAAGGGCAATCAGCCAGCCTGTGGTGAGAAGCATCTAAGTCTGTAAGGGCACTGAAAGTGTAAAGATCAGCTTAGAATGTGTTTTGCTTTTATTTCATTTGACCAAATCTGACTTGTTGTGCTTTGACTTATAATCACTTAAAATCTTTCTTTGTAGTTAATAGATCTGTTGGTTTATTCTACCTGAAGCAGTGCCTTTGGTTTGAAGCATGTCAGAGACTCCCCTTGGGATAACAAGCCTGGTACATATCAATTTCTTTCTTAAATTGACAAACTCATATAAGCTTGCAGCGTCCAGCGGCCATAACTGGACACTGCACGACAGAGGTCCCTAGGGTTGTGTCTGGGACCGAGATATTGGCTAGTGTCATTCGCTTGCACAATCCAAGGAGCACCTTACATGCCAGAGGCTGTGCGTGAACAGCCCAGGAGTGGGGGTTCTCATAGCAGAGCAGGGTAAGGCTGGCTCCCAGAGTCGAGGATTGGAGTGACCGAGCAGATCACCGGTCCGGATAAAACACCAGGGGAATGTCACAACTGCCCCCTAGTGACTTACCATTATCACTTTGTGCAGCATCCACAGTTTTTTCCTTGGAGGGCAGGAGGGTTCAACCAAGCACTGACCAGCATGACCCGGCTTAGCCTGAGAGATGACCAGGCTGCCTGGCCTCGAGGCGCCATTCTATAGGCTGGAAAAGTATTTTAGGGTTTTAAAACAGCAGATGGGGGTTGGTGTGGGATGTCACTGCAGATTAAAGACGCTCGTTATTGAGATCTGCATCAGAACAAGTACAACAATGGTTCCAGGGGCTGCTGTGTCTGTTCCTTGGGGTTACAGTCACATGCTCTTAGCACAAGGTGAGCTCCCAGCCCACATCGGTCACAGGAGATGCTCGCATGGGTTTGCTCGTTACCACGAAAGCAGCACAAGCCCTTTGGAAATGTTATCCCTCTTGGGAGAGAAGAGACTTGAGGCATTGAAGAGAATGTTCTAGCCTCAACCCCTGAAACCGACGGTGTTCTACAGCCACTAGAGAACACGGCCAGCCTCAGACAGTGGTTCTCTTCCACACAAGGACAAGCATTTGGAATATTTTTTCTGGCTCGCTCCTCAGTTTGCCTACACCCAGCCTGGCAGAATTCGTGAACCCGGCTGTGGAGAGCTTTTGCAAGTTCAGAACAGCTGCTGCATCGGCATGCACCGGCAGTTCATTGCCATGGTCTCACTCATTCCTTTACGGGGCACTACATGACACGCGCTTTGTGACGCTGAATTCCAGCTTACAAGTCCCAGAGGTGAGATTCCTGGGGCAGGGGGTTCTCAGGGTGGTCGCCAGCCCGTGGAACTCCATGCGACCAGAAACAAGGAGGACCCCAATTCTTGTCTGGTTTTGATCACAAAGTCCCAGGAACCCCACAACCCATAGTGGAGCAGCAGTCCAGTGTCTCCTGGAAGGCAATACCACAAGCGATCCATCTTACAACAAGTGCTATAACCAGAGCTTAACTGTGTATATTAATTAGAAACGGCTTAATTACGTGCGTGGAGCAGTATAAACTACAGCAAAGGGTGCATCCAAAAAGGCAGACAGATAGGAACTCTGGTCTGTTTTACCAATGACTGTAGCATACAGCCCCACCTCGGACCCTGGCCCAGTAACAGCTGTCCAAGTTCTGTGCTGACAGGCCCCAGAGGAGAACTATTCCTGGTTGGAATATTCCTACTTCACTTTGAGCCTTTCCTCACTTGAGACTGAAGGTCTCTGCATCACAGTGTGACCAGACAGCTCCCGGGGGCAACGAGCCAGCAGCTTTGCCTCAAACCGATGAGGCAGCAAGGCTTTCGTTCGTTGGGTCATCGATTTCCAGCACTCCCCTGATCCCAGTAGAACATCCAGCCTGCCACAAAGGAAGAGGAACTCTGAGTCAATTGCCATCCCTTCGAGGCAGCCAGCAGGGGGTGCCAATGAGCAATGAATTTTGGGCCTTGCTCAGAGACATAAAGCAGGGCCACATTTCTTGGAAGCATTTACTCTGCAGGCGTTGTTTTCTCAATGTCTTCCAATTAGGCCCCATTAGAGACACAGCTAGACTCTGCCAGAGCCCCACATACAGCCTGCAGAAGTAATCTGATGTGATTTGCTCATAATATTATTCTGCACGCCGCAGCTAGAGAAAGGCTGAAGCGCTTAATGCAAAGAGTTTAAGAGCATTAGGAGGGTGAAAACGAAGTCACCGCTGCTTCCGGAGCCTGATAATTTGCTTATTAAAAGAAAGACAGCAACAACAGGCTTAAAATAAAGGGCAGGAAGCAACAGGAGAATACTGTATTTAAAATTTAATCCACATGCAGACAAAACATCAGTACTGCAAACAGTGCAGCTTCTTCCGTGTCAGACTCCCACACAGCCGTATAAAATACGGAAAGAGCCAGAGAAAAACGAGTGGCAGAAATAGTCTGCGTCACACAATGCCTAGTAAGGATGAGACAATGGTTTAGCGTGGAAGGGAACAGGGCTTTTTCACCATTATCTAAAATCAGCTCACTGGATACTCCAGGCAGGATATGAGAGAGAGATTAAGAGCTGGAAACATGGGCTGGTTGAAACTTCTGGCTGGAGGCAGGTGGTGAGGCCCGGTGTCCTCGGCCAAACAAGGTGGGCGGTGTTATAGGTGGGACAGAAAACCTCCTGATCACTGCGGCATCTTGGAGCCAACTCCCTGTGAAGCTTCATTTTGATCCAGTTTTATAAGCCGCGGTCATCCGCTGTGAAACTGCGATGGTGCCGTCTTGCAGCCAACAAGTCATTCCTCCACCAGATAATTTTAAGCGCAGACCTGCCCACACTCTGCGTCACCGCAGCTGCGCCGCATACTGCTAAAGTGAAGATGCTCCAACACGGATGGGAGACATTTGGCGAGAGGCAGCAGCTATGTAGCTCTCCCGCCGACATAACACTGTCTTCACCAGGGGTTAGGTTGGTATAACTATGTCGCTGAGGGGTGTAGATTTTTCACACCCTTCAGCAACGTTGTTATACCAATATAAGTCTGTAGTGTAGACCTGACGTGTGTGTTTGGTTAGAGCACATTACTTACAATGGATTTATATCCAAGAACAACCGGCAAGCAAGACAGACTAACTGTGGCAGCTCCCAGCATTGCTACCCTGCCTATCGATTCCTTATCACAGGGATTCTCCCATCTCTCCATAACCCGGATCGCATCTTGAGAGAGATTGTCCCAGAGATGCCTGCCCTCCCATTCACGATCCCGTAACGTCCCTGGGCCAGCTACAGCAACAGCTGACACAGAAGAGTAAGAAATGGAGCGAGATGCATTTTAGATTCTTCTGATACGATTTAACAGGTGGAAAAGGAGGAAGAAAGCTCACCCCATGTGACCAGGCCTGGGTCACTAGCAATCCACAGACTACAGAGAACTGCTGCCCTACGTGGTGCAGAAATCAGTGCAACATGCAACAGAAAGGCCGGGCATTGGGGCTGGGGCGCACAGTTTTCACGAAAACTCTGTTTTCACAGAAATAGAAGGATGTGGTAGGAGGGAGCAATAAATCCGTCACAAACACACACTCCATCAACTGCCTTCTCATCCAGCACTTGTCACAGAGCAGGAGCTGGATTTCTGCAAATGTTGCTTCTCTTAGGGGAAAAAAAAAAATAAACAGCCAGGAAACGCTGGTCGAAATGTTGGCAATTTAAATTAATTTCTCTGGCTTCCCATTAACACCCGCTCCTGAGAGCAGCTTGGAGCCTATTTCCACCTCCAGTGGAGGCGGGTGGCATTAAGAATTTACCAGGAGGAATTATTTGTGTTGACGAAAACAAACGTGAATGATTTAGCAGGGAAAGTCTACAGACTCGGCGGCTGCGTGCTCGGAGATACAGGAGGCATTAAGGCACGTTAAAAGCTTTTTGCCTGTTTCCGAGTGACACGATATTCCGCAGCTCATCTCCAAGAGGTGATCGTGTTTAAGAAGGGGGCTGCCAGAAATAGACGGCATAAAACCTTTTTTTCCAGCAGTAAAATAAAAGGAGATGCTCATGGTTATAAAAAAACTAAACCTTGTTTTGTGCCCCGAATTAGCTCTTTACATCCATTGACGTCAAAGGATTTTACACAAGAGGGCAAGTATCATTAGAGCTAGTCTTTTGGCTATCTGTTTGTACAGCGCCTAGCGCAATGGGGTCCTGGCCTCTAGCTGGGGCTTTTAGGGGCTACGGAAATACACCTCATACATTATGAACAACAATCCCCCCATTTTACAGATGGGGAAACTGAGCTGTGAGAAGAGCTTTGCTCAAGCAAGTCAGTGATGGACCCAGGACTATAAACCTGCTGTTCTAACTCCCTGTAGAGCATCCAGGGGGGAAATGACCTCATACTCCCCCCACCCCTAAAGCTTTCCACCTGTGCCGCACATCTGTTCTGCTAACCCTCAGCATCTGTGTGGTGATGATACTCCCTAGCTCTTACCTAACACTTTTCATCACGAGATCTCAAAGAGCTTTACAAAGGAAGTCAGTATTATTGTCCCCATTTTATAGATGGGGAAACTGAGGCGCAAAGAGAGGAGTGACTCACCCAGGGTCGCCCAGCAGGGTGACCAAATTCAGATCTCCCAAGTCCTGATCCAGTGCACTATCCACTCCGCCCTGGAGAAGTTGGCTGTGTGAGGCTCAGCCCTGGGAAGACCTGCACAAGGTGCCAGCGAGACTTTGGGAAACTAAATGGATTATTTAAAGCATTAGCTGGCAGAATATTAAAGGGGGATTCAAACTGCATGAGAATTGGCTGCCAGATTTAATATTTTTTAAAGGATCTGTGCAGTTTCCACACTAGCCTCCTGTGTGTGTTGGGGGCGGGGGACGCGCGCGTAGCTAAGCAGAAAGATTTCCACTAAATCAGGGGCTCTCAACATTTTTCTTTCTGAGATTTCCCCCCCCCCAACATGCTATAAAAACTCCATGGCCCACCTGTGCCACAACAGCTGTTTTTCTGCATATAAAAGCCAGGGCCGGTGTTACGGGGTAGCAAGCAGGGCAACTGCCCAGGACCCCACGCCACAGAGGGCCCCACGAAGCTAAGTTGCTCAGTTTTCGTCTTCAGCCCTGGGTGGCGGGGCTTCAGGTTTCTGCCCTGGGCCCCTGAGAGTCTAATGTTGGTCCTGCTTGGCAGATCCCCTGAAACCTGCTCACGGCCCCGCCTCGGGCCCCTGGTTGAGAACTGCTGCATTGGAAAAACAACAAGAGGAAGATTGTGCCTATATTGTCTTAATTCTCTACATCTGGCCTGGAGACTTTCAGCATCCAAGTAAATGTCCACTAGAGGGCACCTGTGAGCACAACAAACAACACAGCTCACCTGCTCTGCAGGTATCAGGCAGCCCTGCTGATAAAGCAGGGCATTTAACTGAGATAGAAGCCAACCCATGACCTATGTTAAAGCAGTGAGACAACTGCTGCATGGCTCCATCCAATGAGGATGAACAACGGCGATGGAGAGACTTATTGATCTAATTACATTTTCAATGTTTAATCAATTGTTATTTAAAACCCACATTATCCGATTACATTTGACTTTACAATTCATTAATCGGCCGTTAGCAGGGCAATTAGAATTTGGGGAGTGTCAATCACCACCCGTGAAACTCAAGGAGAGCTAATTTAATATATTTAACTATGTCCAGCAGAGAATGGCTTTATTAAACCGAAAGTCTCCGTGGGAACTCACATTCCATTTTGATTAGCAAGAACGGTGCAGGAATCACCATATTTTTGAGACAGGGTGGCGGGAGGGAGAGCACAGTCACCACGGGGATCCTGGGAATAAATCCAAATAAAAGGAGGCCGACTATTGTGAAGTCGCGTAACACAGTTTGAACAGACCACACAATTTCACCCAGTTCCGGTCCAGTTCGCTTTTGTCTATTTTCTTCATTGTTTCTAGCTAGCTGCATCGCAGTGAGGCGACCTCTTCAGTCTGCGGGTGACGGGAAAGCTCACAGAAGACCCTTACATAATATCGCACCGTCAACAGCAGTGCCCCAGTGTGGGTGGGAGCGCAAATGGATTAGCCCAGCCTCGGAAACCTGGCTGATGAGATGATGCGTGTTCTTAGGCTGTTTGGGGGACACATTACAGGGCAGCGATGGAGAAGCCTGCGGCGTACTGGGGACGGGAGGGGGGAGGGGAAGTCAGAACAAGCTGGAAGCCGAGGCAGATAAGAAGATTCTCAAATGAACGGATTCGAGCTGGAGCTGGAGCACTCCCCGTGACATCCACCGCAGCGTGCTGATACCGGCATAACAGGGTCACGTGTCTGTCTGAAAACACAGTCATGGACGCCACTCCAGCACCCCTCGACTGTGGATAAAACCTGGGGTCAGCCCCAGGATGATTAAACTGGCAGGGGAAGCAACTATGGACCATCAGAGGCACTTGAGGTCTGTGGTGCTCCTCCCCATGCGAATGCAGCACACACTGAGCTGATTCCAGAAAATACACTTGCACATTCATGTACACAGGCAGTGTGGTCCAGCACCGGTCTGGGCCTTCAGACACCCAGGTTCTATCCCTGGCTCTGCCACTAGCCTGCTGGGTGACCTTGAGCAAATCACTTTGCCTCCCTGTATATGTGTGTGTATATATATATACACACACATATACAGAGAACATGAAAAGGTGGGAGTTCCCCTACCAACTCTAAGAGGCTAATTAATTAAATTGTTTTTAATTCTGCTCTTTTTACCTGTACCTAGTGTCTTTGGATGGCCACTGGATCACACCCCCTGATCAGGGTATGGGAGGAGGTTTTCCTTTCCCCAGTACAGATTTTGTCCTGGCCTGTTGAGTAGCAGAGGACTGAGTGGGGAACAGAAGGCTGCTCAGCCTTTCTGCCATAGGTTGAGAATAGCATCTAAACTAAACCCTTGAAGAGGCATAAAGCTATACTGTGCGCATTGGCTGTGCCTATTGTGGGCTCTATGTAATCTGTGCCAATGCTGGTACACGTCTGTTTTATTCCCTTTGTACTCAGGACAGCTGGGAGAGTCTGCAATGCTTTAAAAACAACAAGGAGTCTGGTGGCACCTTAAAGACTAACAGATTTATTTGGGCATAAGCTTTCATGGGTAAAAACCTCACTTCTTCAGATGCACCCACGAAAGCTTATGCCCAAATAAATCTGTTAGTCTTTAAGGTGCCACCAGACTCCTTGTTGTTTTTGTAGATACAGACTAACACGGCTACCCCCTGATACTTGATGCAATGCTTTAGCTGCCCTAAAATCTCCTCATCTCAAGAAAGCTATACTGGCACTAGAAAAGGTTCAGAAAAGGGCAACTAAAATGATTAGGGGTTTGGAGAGGGTCCCATATGAGGAGAGATTAAAGAGGCTAGGACTTTTCAGCTTGGAAAAGAGGAGACTAAGGGGGCTATGATAGAGGTGTATAAAAACATGAGTGATGTGGAGAAAGTGGATAAGGAAAAATTATTTACTTATTCCCATAATACAAGAACTAGGGGTCACCAAATGAAATTAATAGGCAGCAGGTTTAAAACAAATACAAGGAAGTTCTTCTTCACGCAGCGCACAGTCAACTTGTGGAACTCCTTACCTGAGGAGGTTGTGAAGGCTAGGACTATAACAGCGTTTAAAAGAGAACTGGATAAATTCATGGAGGCTAAGTCCATTCATGGCTATTAGCCAGGATGGGTAAGGAATGGTGTCCCTAGCCTCTGTTTGTCAGAGGGTGGAGATGGACGGCAGGAGAGAGATCACTTGATCATTACCTGTTAGGTCCACTCCCTCTGGGGCACCTGACAGTGGCCACTGTCGGTAGACAGGATACTGGGCTAGATGGACCTTTGGTCTGACCCGGTACGGCCGTTCTTATGTTCTTAAAATGGAGGTGGAAGGCAGGGACAGAGTAGCAAGATCCCCCTTGTCCGGCCCCGGTAGCTGCCAGGAGGCTAAGCAAGAAGGGTGTAAGGGCTGAACAAGGAGCCGCGTCGGGAAAGAAGGTAATGTGGGGGGGTATCGGAGCCAGCAGGAGGTGCAGTAGCAGGTCGTGTTTCCTGGTGGGACATCTGTGGCAGCAGAAGGATGGGGCAATGATTAAGCAGCCTGTTCTCCCAATTGCACGTGTCCAGCTCTCTCCTTACGGGAAGTCACAAGGGAATCGCGTGGGGAAACCGGCCCCCAGCGGCGAACAATGAGTGAAAACTGGGTCCCTCCATCGGACCCGGCCCTGCTTTGCCTGAGGCAGCTTTTCAGAGCTGCCAGGTGACCCTTAGAAAACTCCCGGCAACTCATCAGCCCAGCCGGATTTAGGGCCAGGATGACGACAGGGCGATGATTGCACAGGTGCCTTGGCAACTGGGACGTGGAGTCGTCTTAGTCACGGGGGACAGCTGTGACTCTGCACAGGCGCAGGATTATTGAAAATCCAGGCACAAGGAGGGAGGCTTTTGCACTGGCACGTACCAAGCTCACCTCTACGGCCACAGGACCATAAAGGGACTTTAAAAAGGGGGAGGCATTTTCAGATGCTGCATCCCAGGGTCATACACGCAGGGCTGCCTGGAGCAGTTCCTTGGGGGGCGGAGGGGAGGTGCATGCACGCCCCCCCCCCCAATTCATTGCACTAGCAGTGAGCCTCCAGCCTGCCTGGTTAAATGTGTAATCAGAGATCGCACTCAACTTAACGCCACTAGAAGCCCACGTCCCAGGGAGCGTAAAGACACTCGCTCCGTTGCCCGGCTCAATGGGGACGTGACGCTCTTACTGCAGAACGTGTCTCGACACAAAAGCCGGCTGCTGTAATTACTGTTTTTTCTCGGCTGTTTACATGTCGAGGATTTGTACGCCTGGTAAAACGCAGGGGCCATTCCACTGGCTGGCTCCAGCCCACGCTACCCTCCTTCCTTCCCATTTCGGCGCACAGATGAGGAGCGGGAAGGAAAACAGAGCCGTGTGGGTGGGGCGACGGGAAAGTCTACTCTGGGAGGAGGGTCGGAAGAATCCCCTTGAAACTGTTCCACTTTGATGGGAAACGTTTGAGAAGAGGAGGCTCCTCCCCCCCCTTCGCAGGGCGCCAGAACCAGGGGGCCAGGAGGGCCATGGCCGGCCCACTTTGGAAAGGTGGAAGACCTGGCCCATCCACTATTCAGGACAGGCCCCACGCCCCTGCCCCTCCTCTTCTGCCCAAGGCTCTGCCCCCTGACCAGGCTGGAAGCCGGAGCCAAGCCCGGGCAGCAGTGGGGAGCCCAGGGGGGCAGGGACGTGGGCCAGGGGCTTCTCTCAGGCCCCCCGCACAGTGCAGGTGAGGGGTCTGGGGCACACCACAGCGGCCTGGGCGGCTGTTATCCTGGCCAGACTCCAGCTTCCGGCCAGGCCAGGGGGTGGGGCAGGGCCTCGTGCCCCCCCCCCCCACACACACTTTTATGAAGGATCCAGCACCCCTGCCCCTTCTCTCTGCTGCTACCTTCAGGGGCTGGTCACTGTAACAAGGGGGGCAGCATTCCCCACAGAACTAGGGTGACCAGAGGTCCCGTTTTTAAAGGGACAGTCCCGTTTTTGGGGACTTTTTCTTATATAGGCCCCTATTACCCCCCACCCCCCATCCTGTTTTTTCACAGTTGCTATCTGGTCACCCTACACAGAACCCTCCTTCAGCTGGACTGCAGACCTGTGTAAGGGGTCGCCTTTCCCTGCCCCCTTAGAGACCGACCTCCAAGCAGGAGGCTCTTTGAAGTCTGAAGCCTTTTTAAAAAACAAACAAACAACTCTCTCAATTTTGTTGCACGAGCTGCATTTTCAGTAGAGTTCACACCATCAGAGGCAGCCCCTGGAGCTGTTTTCTCACGGGGGAGGTTTCTTTTGGAACTTCCCCCCACAGCAGGGTTGATTTAGCATCAGGAAGGTAGTGTTGCCTAGTGGATAAGGCACTAACCTGGGGCTCTGGAGACCTGGGTTCTCTTCTCAGCTCTGCCACTGGCCTGCTGAGTCACTTGGGCAAGACACTTCTCTGCTTGGTGCCTCAGTTTCCCCATCTATCAAATGGGGCTAATGATCCTGCCCACCTTTGTAAAGCCCTTTGAGGTATTATGGATGAAAAATGCTCAGTGTTATTGCTGTCATCACCAGATTCCAAAATCCAATGCATAAGCACGGGACCCGGGACAGAATGTTGTATCCTGCTTGAGATCTTCAACTTAACGTTGCATGGACCAAACATTGCCTGCAAAGTCACATGTCCCAGATTCAATGGCACAGCAGTGCTGCTACGGTGCAGCCCTGGTCCTAGGACACAGTCTGCTACACCAGAATGCAAACAGGGTTCCCATTTATACACACAGAGACCAGGGACGAGCTGTAAAAACAGCCCAACTGATCGAAAAACAAACCAAATGCACACTTCTGTGCTCGACATCTCCCCCTGCCTGATCAACACAATCTGTAACAGCACAGAAAAGCTCTGTTGGTACAAACACCAGCCTAAACAGCTGGGGTGAAATCCTGGCCTCTAAACTCCGATTGACTTCAATAGGCCCAGAATCTCCCCCCAGTGTGCAGGGTTTGCCTGTACGTTAGAAAGTCCAACACAGTAAACCCAGGCCCAAGAGCTCTTTATGTAAAGCCCAAAGTTGCTCAGACACTGCGTTCGCATGGCTCCCTCCCCCCAGCAGCAAAATCCTCCCGAAGAGCCCCTCAGCCAACGCAGGGTTTGAAAAGTCAGAAAAAGGAGACCCCCATTTTAACATAAGCAGCTGTAACGCCGGAACAGAGCAGATTGGTACTAACGAGCCACATGCATCAAAACAGCCTCTCAGTGCCACACACAAGATCAACTCATGGAAGAGTCTTTCAAAAGTGCAAATGACGCCATCTGTTCAAACCCTCCCAAGTCAGAAGGGGCAGCGTCAGCCTGAAGCTCTGGTGAATTTCCTTCAAGTGACTACCTTTCTAATCGCCCTGCCGCTTTCTGTAATAATGTGATCTTGTTTTCCTTTTATTCCTCCCTTCTTAAATGTGTCTCTCTCCCATGTCCCTATAGGAGATCCCCACAAAACACAACAGGGAAACTGACTATATACAGGGGACACTCTCAAGACCTGCATACACTGTGCTGTCATATGCACAATGAGAAAAGAGCACAGATCATTGTGACTTAAGTTGACTGTGTCCCTTTCAAAATTCAAGTGCATGAAGGGTAGGGCTCTCTGGTTATGCTAAGGACATGATCTAGGTTCAGATGGATTGTAAGCTCTTTGGAGTGGGCAGAATGCCTCAGCTATGTTCTCTAAAGAGCCATCTAAGCTTATGGCAGGACATAAATGTTTTACAACAGCGACAGACCCTGGATACCGAGATAGCTCGGAGATACCAAGATACACCATGGCAGGAGAAAGGCGGAATGACATCTGGTGAGTTAACAAAAGGGAACACACAACAGTCATTTCAGTGCTGTTTCACTGTATCAGATAAAATGGCAATGCTAAAATAACGGGCAAGTTAATTAATGTTGAACTGCAGCGAGAAATCCTATCAAAGTACTTATGTCCTGTCCATTATCAGCACCCAGGTTCACCGGGATTAATGGTAACATTGTATCTGCTGCCAGGATGATTAGACTATTGCTTTGAAAATAAACCATTAGAACTGGAGAGACAGACAGACCAAGGTTGTTCTCATCACCCCTGCTTACGGGGCTTATTCTGCAGCTTTCCTGCACCAACCAAGGGAAATTGCTGGGTTGAGTGGGGGAGGAGAACACGCACATTTCTGAGTCACTAACAACCTGCTAACTCCCCAAGGCAAGTGTGTCCGGAAATGAGACAGGCGCACGCATCCATCTCGGCCAGGAACTCGGGGAAGGATGGTCAGAGGAAATAAAAACAAATCGACGGCGCCCAGGGCTGTTCTACAATTCCTTGGGTGTTCAGTGTTCTAACATAATGGCTGCGGCTGAGCAATCCTGAGCATGGAGGCAAAGGCACGTGCATGCCCAGAAAGGTGAATCAAGACAGGGAGTTACACAGCCGGTGTTAGACGATTCGGTGACAGCTGATAAATCCATGCTGCGTGCCCTTCTGGAGGGCTTTTCATCTCAGCACTGCACAGGCCGTTCACTAACTCTCGGCCCACCAGCGAGGGAGGCAGGTATTCCCATTGCTACAGATGGAAAACCTGAGACACAGAAAAGGTTAAGTCACTTGCCTTAGGTCACAAAACTAGC
Source organism: Terrapene triunguis (assembly GCF_002925995.2). Classification (NCBI taxonomy): domain Eukaryota; kingdom Metazoa; phylum Chordata; order Testudines; family Emydidae; genus Terrapene; species Terrapene triunguis. Next base: position 2,820,173 of record NW_020664800.1, on the reverse strand, counting down.
CAGTGGCAGAGGCAAGAACAAAATCCAAACATCTTCACATCCTCTGCAGTGACACCCAGAGCGCCCAATCAGGTCGGGGGCGTGCACCTGCCCCAAAGAACGTACAGCTGAAATGACAGTCTCCTGCTCCAGCCACTAGATATGTTTTGCCCAGTAATATATTTTTAGTTCATTTTTCAAAATCCCTGAGATCTGAAGAGTATATTGGGACTGTCACTTCCCAGAGCAGCAGGCACCTTCACCATCACATTTCTGAAGGAGCAGGAAGGATGTGGAACAGGAGCTAAAAAGCAAAGCCTGCCGAGAGTGGGGCTTAGCTGGGCGGGTTTTCCCCTCTGGGAAGGCCAAGGGAAGCTCAGCGGGAGACGGACACAGCTAGAGCTTTGTGCCAGTTTGATCTTCTTCCCTTTCAGCTCTCACTGCATCTCCCAAAGTCTGCCAGGGCAGCTTAACGAGGGGATTTGCTGCTTTCTAACTCGGGGCCATGCGGGTCAGTCCTGTTATAAAACAGCTTTACAAATGCAAGAGGAGCAAAGAGGAAGACTGCCCGTGAATGGAAAGATCCCGCCCGTTCCAGCTATGACCAGACACGTCCAGGTCTCATCACGACTATACGCCACATGGGAAGAGAACTGGGAACTTCGAAAGTAAAGATCTAGGTCTTAACTCCCCATCTGCTTGAGTTTTAACGTCGGAACATTAAGCGGCCTTTCCCCTTTGGCCATGCAGAACCACAGCAGTCCCTGCTCAGCAAAGCAAGGCACAGAATAACAACTTCACTGGACAGTGGCTGGGAAATGCTTCCATATCAATGCAATAAGGGTGGACAGCATCTGAGTCCCCTCCTGGCCTAAGCCAAACTGATGACTCAAAATACCCATGCAAGCCTGCAGCCAATACACTGGGCAGGTGTCCTGCCCTGATTTTCAAAGGGGACAAGGTGGGTCAGGTGATATCTTCTATTGGACCAACTTCTGTTGCTGAGAGAGATGCGCTTTCGAGCTACACAGAGCTCCTCTTAGGTCTGGGCAATGTTCTGAGAGCGTCACAGCTAAATACAAAGTCAAAAGTTTAGCATAAGTAGTTATGTAATAGCAGCCACTTCACATTGAATGGTCCTTTAGAACAGGGGTCTCAAACTCAAATGACCACGAGGGCCACATGAGGACTAGTAAATTGGTCCAACAGCCACATCACTGACAACCCCCCCCCCCCCCCCCCCCCCCCCCCCCCC
>NW_020664800.1:2773046-2818839 GCF_002925995.2 Terrapene triunguis | reverse complement strand
CCCCCCCCCCTTCCTGGAAAGCGCTAAGCACTGCCAAACAGCTGTTTGGAGGCGGGAAGCGCCTGGAGGTAGGCAGAGGAGCAGGGACGCGGCGCGCTGGGGGGGGGAGAAAAAGGTGGAGGGGGAGAGGAGCTTGGCGGCAGCAGGAAATAACTCCACAGGCCATGTGTTTGAGACCCCTGCTTTAGAATATGTGCTAACTAGAACATGTGCTAACAACCTTGTATTTCAGTACCTTTCCCAGACTTGAGGAAGGGCCATGTGTGACTGGACAGCTTGTCTCTCTCACCAACACAAGTTGTTCCAATAAAAGATATTACCTCACCCAGCTTGTCTCTCTAATACTCTGGAACCCACTCAGCTATACCAACTGATTTGCATGGGTCATTTGGCCTAAGACTCAACGACAGCAACAATACTTGCAGGAGAGTTAGTGCGTGTCTATGCTACAAAGTTAAGTCGATGTAAGGCAGCTAGTTACGCAAGCGTACACACGACAGGGTCCCTCCTGCCGCTGTAACTCGCACGCGGTGCCGACCTAGTAAATCCACCTCCACGATAGCCGTAAGACTTAGGTCAACATAGTTCAGGCCAGGAGTTCTCCACCTTTTTCTTTCTGAGGCCCCCCCAACATGCTATAAAACTCCGTGCCCCACCTGTGCCACAACAGCTGTTTTTCTGCATATAAAAGCCAGGGCCAGCATTAGGGGGTAGCCAGCAGGGCAGCTGCCCGTGGCTCCATGCCCCAGGGGGCCCCCTGAGCAGGCTTAGTTGCTCAGGCTTCAGCTTCAGCCCTGGGTGGTGGGGCTTTGGCTTTCTGCCCTGGGGCCCGGTGAGTCTAATGTTGGCCCTGCTTGGCAGACCCCTTGAAACCCCAGGGGATCTCAGACGCCTAGCTGAGAACTGCGGGTTCAGGCGACACAGTGTCTGTAAAGATATGGGGTTACTTGCCTCACCTGTTGGCTGTCAGCCAGAGCCATGAAATTGACCAGAATGTCAATGTCACTGCTGGTAGGGTCCCTGTTTTGAAATGAAGCGGGGGTGTGGGAGAGGGGGTGTGTCCGCGGTGAGCCCCAGCATTGCTGGCAGCTGGAGACTCGCTGCCCAGCACTGCAAGCCCGGGCTGTGGGCTCCCCCCAGAGCTCCCAGCTGGAGCCCAGGCTCTCAGGCCCCCTCCCCCACTCGCAAGTCGGCACAAGCGCTCCGGGGAGGACACGCACCACCAACAGATGGAGGGTAACGTGGACATGAAAAACCGCAGTAATTACTGCAGCGGCTGTACGCTGACCTAACATGGGTCGACTTAATCGTGTAGCGTAGACATGGCCTCAGTCCTAGCCGTCTGCTTCAGAACAGAGAGAATTGAGACTGCAGTGACAGTGGCTCCCCCTACAGGTCAGGGGAGGGGATAATGGAAGGGCCAAGTAAAAGAGGGGCTCCAAGTTAAGTATCCCGATACCAGGGCTGGCCAGTCTGACGGTTCTTTCGGGGTGTCTGCAATTGGGACCATTTCTTTTCTAAATGATTCATTTCCGGTTCTCAACCACTTGTTTCCAGTAGCGCCCCTATTGTGCGAGGCCCAGTGCGGACAGAAAGCTGCTGTCCTGGCCCTGAAGAGCTCAGTCTAAAGGGCAAAACAGAAACGAAGGGATACAACAATCAGGGTAAGTGGCCTCGAGCATGACCAGTAACATCATAATACAATTCTTCCCCCGACTAGAAATGCAAGAGGCTCAACTGTCTCCACTACCCGGGGTTAAGCAGTCAGCTAGACGGCCCTTCATTCCAAAGGAGCCCAGGGGGCCAGGCAAACTATGCACGTAAAAGGACACCACTTTTCAGCCCCTTCTTGGGGTCTGGGGGGCACTGTAGCAGCAGGCAGAGAGTACCGAAGTCCACTGGAAGGGGATAGGAAGGAGATATTTTGACTCAAGGACATCTAGGGAAAGGGCTGCTGTGCGATTGGCGGTGCCTACCCCAAGCAAACAGGACAAACCCAGGTGCCTAAAGCGAAGCCGCTAAATCAGTGGCCTGATTTTCAAAGGTGACAAACACCCAGCGCTGCTCCTGGATCAAGTGGGAGCAGCGGCTCAGGCAACGTACGTTAGGGCCCAGATACAGTGGCTAGGTGCCCAACTTTAGCTCCCTGTGTTTGAAAACCCTGATTTTGCTTTTCAAAACCTCCTCTGACCGACCCGAGAGAACCACAGTGAAATCCTGCTCCTTTGCAGGAGGCGGGGCTGAGCAGGTCCTGCTGGGATTGGATTTGGTGGTTCCAGGGAGTCTGAGCAATTCACAGCGTCTGCTTAAAGCACTAAGCCGTGGCCTTTGGCTTTTGAAGTAAAATTAAAGACATGAGATAGGATTAGGAAAGACGTCCCCCACCCCGAACAGCACCCCACCCGGATCTAGCTTGCTTTAGAAGCTCAGCTCCATGCGCACCCTGCCAGAAAAGGAAAGAGGACAGAATGCACAAGGCACTCAAGCCAGCCAGCGCCAGCTCAGGCCACCGTCACGTGAGAGCCAGACGCCGTCCCTGGCCTTTTCCAGCAATTCTGGACTAGTGGAGGCTTCCATCTCATATGTCTACCCATGTCACGGAAGGCTCTTGCACACGTTGGCTGGCTTCCCACTGGAATGGCCCCTGCAGTAACCCGCTGCTGTCAGTGCTCGGCGATATTACCCACATCACAAGAGTTCAACAATGCCCATGCAGCCCAGAGACTGTGACTTTACCACGTGGCCTGGGAAACGGAGTCCAAGTGTCCATGGCAACGGTGGCGGGGTCTGTAACTGCCCCAGCTGGTGTTGCAAGGCTTGAATGATTTGTTCTTCAGCTGCGATTGTTTTAAGCACACACCGTCCCCAGCACCTGGCTGGGGCTTTGTATCATCAGAACAATGAGCCCCAGAACAATGCTGAATCATTGAGAATTTCTGGAGAGGGGACTAGAAATCACACCTGCATTAAAAAGGCAGGAGCAAAAGCAACAGGGCAGTCTGCAAAATCTCTCTGATGCCTGTATACTAATGCAGAGTGTCAGGGATAGCTCAGTGGTTTGAGCGTTGGCCTGCTAAACCCAGGGTTGTGAGTTCAATCCTGGAGGGGGCCACTTAGGGATCTGTGGCAAAATCAGTACTTGGTCCTGCTAGTGAAGGCAGGGGGCTGGACTCGATGACTTTTCAGGGTCCCTTCCAGTTCTAGGAGATAGGTAGATCTCCATATATTATTTATATTAGGAACAAGCAGGATGAACTGGAAGTCATGGTAGATGAAGACAATTATGACTTAATTGGCATTACAGAGACTTGGTGGGACAACTCCCATGCCTGTAGTACCAGCATTGAGAGATATCGCTTGTTCCGAAAGGATAGGCATGGGAAAAAAGAAGGAAGCGTTACACTATCCAGCAAGAATGTATTCACTTGCTCCGAGGTCCAAGGGGAAGTGAGAAACAGACCTCCTGAGAGTCTCTGGGTGAGGATAACAGGGGAAAAGAACAGTTACGGTGGGGGTCTATTATAGACACTACATCAGGAAGAGGAGGTAGATGAGTCATTCAATAAGCAGATAACAAGATTAGTTAATACACATGAGCTAGTATTAATGGAGGGTTTGAACTTCCCTGATATCTGCTGGCAGACTATTACAGCAAAACATAATACGTCCTGCAAATTCTTAGTGTGTCTAGGGGACAGTTTTCTGATTCAGAAACAACTAGAGGGTCATCCATTTAGGATCTGGTTTTCACCAACAGGGATGAAATGTGAAGGTGAAGGTGGTCAGGGACTTGGGAGGAAGTGATCATGATCTGACAGAATTCAAGATCCTAGGGAAAGGAGGACATGAGAACAGCAAAACAGACACTAGACTTCAGAAAGGCAGATTACAACCGACTCAGAGAAATACCAGGCAAGGTCCTATGGAAAGACCAATTAGGAAGAAGAGGAATCGAGGGGGGCTGGCAGTTCCTAAAAGATTTAATGCTAGAGGCTTAACATCAAGCTATTTCAAGGCAGAGGAAAGATAAGAAGAGCTACAGAGGCCAATGTGGCTGCACAAGGAGCTTTTTAGCTATCTACAAACCAAAAGGGATGCCTACAAGGAATGGAAGGAGGGACATGTCACTAAGGAAGTATACACGGGAATAGCATGAGTGTGTGGGGACCTAAAAAAATAAAATCAGGAAAGCCAAGGCAAAGAATGAGTTACAGCTGGCAAGAAATGTTAGCGACAACAAGAAGGGATTCTTCAAATATGTCAAACAAAAAAGGAAGATCAAGGATGGTGTGGGTCCCACTGCTCAGTGGAGAAGGTGAGCAGGTAATGGAAGATGATAGGAAGGCAGAGCTGCTCAATGAGAAGCCCCAGAGGGAAGCCTGGCTCCCAGCCCCCTACATGGCCCCTCTTCAGTCGGTGGAAGCGCTCCTGGTGAGGACGCACATCACTGACAGAAGGAGGGTAGCGTAGACATCAGCCACCATAGTAATTATTGCGGTGGTTGGAAGTCGACCCAACATAGGTCAATTTAAGATTGTAGTGTAGACATGCCCAACGAGTAGCTATTAATGGGATGATGTCAGGCTGGAGGGAGGTCTCCAGTGGGGTTCCACAGGGATCTGTTCTGCGTCCGGTGTTGTTTAACATCTTTATTAATGACCCGGATGTAGGACTAGAGAGCACACTAGCAGATGACACAAAGCTAGGGGGGTTGCCAACACTTAGGATTACAAAGCTAAAATTCAGAGGGATCCTGATAAATTGGAGAACTGGGCTATAGACAACAAAATGAAATTCAGCACAGACAAGTGTCAGATTCTACACTTAGGGAAGAAAAACCAAACGCACAAATACAAAATGGGAGAGAACTGGCTTGGCAACAGCACCGCTGAGAAGGCTCTGGGACCTGTGGCGGATGGTTCAGCAATGTGATGCTGTTGCAAAAAGCAAATGCAATTGTAAGGTGCCTGAACAGAGGCGTAGCCTGCAAGTCACAGGAGAGGACTGCTTTACTCGGCGATGGTTAGGTCTCAGCCGGAGTACTGTGTCCAGGTTTGGTCACCAATGGATACAAAGGATACAGAGAAACTGGCAAGGATCCAGAGGTGAGCGACAAAGATGATCAGAGGGATGGAATGCCAGCCATACGAGCAAAGGCTGAAGGAACTGGGAATGTTTAGTTTGGAAGAGAGAAGATTAAGGGGGGACATGAGAGCGCTCTTCAAATACTTGAAAGGCTGCCATAAAAAAGATGGAGAAAAGTTCTTCTCTTGTACCATAGAGGACAGGACAAGAGGCAGTGGGTTCAAACTACAGCACAGCAGATTTAGATTAAGGCTATGTCTACACTTGCAGAGTTTTTGCGCTGTCAGTTTCACCAGTGATAGTGAACTGGTACTCACTCACTTCCACAGCTGTCAGAGTGTTTACATTTGCAGCACTTCCATCCCTGCGCACTGAGGGCAGCTATCCCACAGCGCAGCTCTCTCCATTTTGACGACAGGTCTTGTGGGAAGGGGGGTGGGTGATCACGGGGCATCCTGGGTCCCTGTACAGCCCCCTCTCCCCAAACACTGATCAGCTCCAGTAGCTCAGCATTGCTCCAAGCAGGGGATCGTTTGCTCCCTGGAGCAGCCATTGTCACCTGGCCAGATAAGTGAGCACTTGCCAAGAAAACAGGAAGGGGAGTTTCAAAGTTCCCGGGGCGGACGTCTGTTTACCTGGTGTCAGAGCAGCAGAGCTGCTGGCCAGAGTGGTCACCTAGGCACTGTGGGATATCCTCAGGAGGCTAAACACTCTGTAAACAGGAAGAACGCGTCTTCACTTGCACATCACCGCAAAAGCATCACCGGTAAGAGCTGTACGCCTCTTGTGGAGATGGTTTTCTTTCTGTGGTGAAAAAGTCATTGGCAAGTGTAGACGCTCCCACAGTTTTTGCGCAAAAAAGGGACTTTTTCTGCTTTAAATGGCAAGCATAGACATGCCCTAAATCTCAGGAAAAACTTTCTAGTGTAAGAACAGTAGGACAATGGAACACACTGGCCAGGGAGGTTGTGGAAGCTCCTTCACTGGAGGTTTTCAAAAAGGAGGCTGGAGCCACCTGTCTTGGACGGTTTAAACACAACAAATCCTGCATGTTGGCAGGGGGGTAGACTACATGACCCTTGCGGTCCCTTCTAACCCTGTGGTTCTATGAATCCCTCTCTTTGCCAAGCTCCTTTCTGTGCCTATCCCTCGCCTCCTCTAGTCTCGTCTATCCTGCTGTCTTCTCCACTTACAACCTTCTCTCTCCACAAGAGCATTGTGGGTAGGAATGCCCTGCCCCTTAGGCCCGGCTCTCCCAATGCACATGCACACTAACTGCAGCTCTGGACTCACTCGGCTGGCAGCTACTGGCGAGTGGGCCTTTGGTTACTCCACCAGGAGCCCTGCCAGCGTAGGCTGCCCTGGAGAAAAGGAAGCTGCCTCTCAGGTTTGGAGACGGGCCATGGCTTCTGCGGATCAGAGCCGGGGAGGCTTGAGGAAATAAAAATAAAGCTACAGGGTGCAGCAAAAAGCCGACAGCAGAGCCTCCCATCCTGCAATTGTTGCAAGGGAATTCCGGCAGGCACTGCACAAAAGAGCACAGGCTCTGGTCCCTACCACCTGGTTTCAAGGCCATTCCTCCCCCTGGGAAGGAGGCTCCGGGCCAGGTAATGAGGCTCCTTGCTGCAGCAACGCTAGATTTTGTTATTTTGTTCTCAGAGGCTGCAGCGGTGCCAGCTCTGGCAATCTTATCGAGTGTCCTCCAGGTACATGAAAACAAACAAAATGCAAACTGCGGGATGGGGCTAATCAGGCAAGCAGGTACAGGGAACAGTTCACTACCGCGCAGATGCCAGGGGAAGGAGGAAAGCTCACTAGCTTTACCTTCTACTGCTTTCCAGGAAAAGGGGGGAAGAGGAGTGGATGGTGGGGGAAGAGCGTTAGATCCAGAACAGACGGTCGGGCACCCAGGACTTGAGGGGCTCCACATGGCCCAGGCATGCTAGCCTCGCCGAAGGCATTCACTTGGACAACAAAAATCCGGCCTGTGGCAGAGAAGGGGTTTCAGAGAGGTGTCATTTCCTGCAGGGAATAGGGAACAGGGATACATGAGCTAAACGGGGCCAGTTACTGTGGGGACTTTCCTACTAGTATACGACAGACTACATTAGAGGCCTTTCACATCTGGCTGTAGGCTCCTAAGTGGCCTGGTTTTCTGCAGAATTTCACCAAGATGAACTCCATGCGCGAGTCTGAGAGAGAGAGCACGTGCCTATTTAAGCCACTATGGCTTTCACAGCTACAATAGATTGAATCACAAATCACAAACAAAATGAGATTTCAGAGGGTGAAAACTGCACAAACAGTGACACATTTGTCAAGGATGGTGAACTCCTCCAGGCCCTGCTCACGGCTAACAGGCAGCACGCCCACGCCAAGGGCCACGGAGAGGCAGAGTGCATTGTCGTCTAAGGGTGGAACGCCCTCGGATTCCGAAAACCAGCATGGTTATTCCAGGGCAAGTCTGTGCACGTGGAGGTTATTTGCAGAATAAAAGTGGTTGCAGTAGGTGACAAATCTACTGTAGTTAGACTGACTTTAGCCCCCTTTTATTCCGAAAAGTCTTCCACACAGACTTGCACTGGAATTCCTACACTGGTTTTAGGAATTGGAGATGAATGGAAATCACTGTGAGCTACATCGTCAGAGCTGTTGCTGCTGCTAAATGGAATCAGAAAGGCACGTGCTGTGCTTGTGATTGAATCTGTGGGCAATCATAACGGAGATCGATAGGACTGCAACCAAGTTAAAAGGCACAACACTGCAAGAAGCCCTCGCGAGACATGCTTTTGTGCGCAGGGTTAGTTTACCCAGTGTTCAGAACCTTCCAGCCTGTCACGGAAAACTGCTCCTGGCCCAGCAGCCTTTGCGGCTAATGCCACTCAGTCACGGAACAGAATTTCAGCAAACAGCAGCCTTCAGGCTCAAAGTTGGCACGATCAGAGACCTGCACCAACAGCCCTGCGAGTGCCACGTTGACAGGCTGTGTGGGACAGCACAAGGCGGGTGCTGCATAAAAGGAACAGGGGAAACAAGAGACTGATCTGCTCCTTGGCTCTGGGGCTTATCACAGCTCCAACACGCAGCGCACAGTCTGCAAAAACAGCTTCACTTTAAATGCGCCATTTCGAGGCAGTTTGCCCCCTTCCCTGTGAGCTGAGCCCGTCGGCCGTAACAAACACTGTCGAACAGTCAAGCCAGTGGGTATGTTTTTAAAGCCTGTGGCTCGCTGAATAGTTAATGCTGTAGTGGATAAAATGATGCAAGAAGCTCTTGGGATGAGGTACTACAGCCCAGGCCGACGCCCCGCCTTCCACACAGGAAGCTGTCACCAAAGAGAAACGATATAAACAATTGAGGGGCAGAATGCAGCTGAGTGGGAGGGAGTCTGGGGGTAAATCTGCCAAGCACATCTCAGAATAACCGGACCCGAACCGGAACAGCAGAGAGCACAACGGCTGAGGAGAGACGAACCCAGGCAACAGTTGCCCGGGCCACATCCGGCTCCGGAGCCCTTTGGGGTCTTTCTTCACTGCAGTTAGCCCAGGCTCTGACCCGGTGTTTCCCCCGCCCCCTTGCCACACGCAAAGCCCTCTCTCCTGAGTGCGGTGGGGGGCTTTCAGCCCAGGCTAGCTGGTCGAGCGGAGCCCGGGGTTCTGCTTTCACTCAGGCCGGTGACTCACCCGCTGTGCAGGGAGGGTGCAGGCTAACCCTGCTCCAGTGCTGAGAGCCCTCCAGTGCCTGCCCAAAAATCCCCCTCGTGTGCCCAGGACAGATACGTTCTCCCACAATCCACTGAGAAAGAATCATCGAGCGGCTCAGCTTACGGCAGCACAAAGCAACATGGGATATATCCCCAGGCAGTCCTAGGGGAGCCCAGCACCACGTGGGCAGAGCTTTGCAGTGGGGCTGCTCACACCCGATCTCCTGAGTTCATGTGTAGTGAAGACCTATCTGCAGCTCTGGCGCTTAAAGCCCTTTGCAGTGTGGATATCCCCGCTTCCACCCTGGATATGCAGTAAAGACAGAGATCCCTCCAGCACACGAAAACGCAGGAGATTGCGGAGGAGCAGACCAAGAACACCCCAGAAACCCAGCTTCTCCCAGTGCAGCCTCAGGCTCTGCTCCTCTAGCCGCCCGTGGAGCAAAGCTCAGACGCACGTGTTTGGAGTTATGCAGGCGCTGAAGTCCCACCAAAGCCAATGGAACTTAAGCATGTGCTTAAATGCTTTCATGCATCAGGGTTGTTGGGTCCACGGCAAAGCCCAGTGATGTTAAATGGAAGCACTTCATTCCACAGACTGCAACGGGCTTTAGACAGGCGACGAGCACACGGGCTCCTCTAGCAGCAGCGAGTTTCTTTTCTGTTTTATAACAGGATTTGTTTTTAAAAACATTATTTCTTGATCAACAAACGTAACCCAGGGGAGCGGAATAAAGTACACATAAAGCTCTCAATGGCTTTTTGCTGATTAGCTTCACAGTAGGTTAATGGTCTGAAGGAAAAACAAACACGAGGCGTTAGAGGTGGAGGGGAAGTTTTGGGCTCCCTTCCTTACTGACCTCACAGAAGACACAGCGAACACTTGCAATGCTGGCAGTTCCACTGGCTCTCTCTCCAGTCTCCGCTCCACGCACCTGTTTAAAATCACTGCAGCAAAATTATACGCGGCTTCAAGGCAATGCAGAAGCGTGGTGTAAAACAGAGTCAGGAGACGGCACTGCTTCACACTGCCGCTCTCAGCACCAAACTCATCTGTCGTCGCCCGCCTCCGAGCCAGTCTCTCGGCAGGCAGCAAATGGCCCCCACGTGGAATCATTTCAAACAGGTGCACTTGTCCATTTGGCCACTGCAAGAGAACGGGGTGGTGGGGACAGGCACAAATGTCCCCAGGATTTCTTTGTGGAGGTGGGTGCAGCATTAAAGGGGTTCATCATAAGCTTGCATGGTGGGGCTCTGTTCTAGGATGAAGAACAGAGCAGGCCATGCCAGCCACAAGACGTGGCTGCAAACTGGGGAACAGAAGAGTGCTAATTGCTCCAGTATAAAGGTGCAGAGGAGGTGTGATATAAGGACCAAACAGCAACCCATTATAATCTGTCAGTGCACCACAATTCAGACTGATTCTCTCTCATGGTGAACTGCTACAGGTGCAGTCGGACTCCACCAGGATCGACGACATTAGCATTTCTTCTCCCTTCGGCGTTTGCATGAGACACTCCCTAGTTCCCCTATTGTGTGCTTGAGATTATAAATCTGCTATATTAAAAAAAGGCACCTTGATGTCCTTGGCAGCACATTGTCCATTTTCATCCTTGTTTGGCATTTGCTTGAACAAACTTTGATAATCTGTGGGGAACAGCCTGGCAAGTCTCTCTGACCTGAAGAATTGCTCTGTGGAGCTCGAAAGCTTGTCTCGGTCACCAACAGAAGTTGGTCCAATAAGAGACATTACCTCACCCACACTGTCTCCGTACTGTCCTGGGACAAACCCAGCTACAATAACGCTGCATTTAAAAGCATCTTAAGCCAGCAAAGGCCCCAAACCTGCTGCCACATTCAACTGTCCAGTGCCACGAAGTGGGCTAGGAAGTGTCCTGTTCCCATTGGCAGCGGATTGCACTTCGTGGTGAATTTGTAAGATTGGGGACGACCTGCTGCTGAGCGGAAGTGAAAACCAAGATCACAGCGTGGACTCGCTGCAGGGCTGCGTTGGTGGCGTTTTGATTTGCAATCCTGCCAAACGCGACTGCGACATGGACTTAAAAAAAAATTAGACAGTGCAACCGACTCTCTCACACTGGCCTCCCCGCCCCTTTCTGGGCAGCGAAGCAAGCAAAACTTCAGCCAAAAAACAACTGCAAATCAGGACATTTATCTATCCGGTCAGGTGGGACTTCAAATATAAATTCAACTGTAACGCACACAAAACTACATTAAAAGAACTTGATGAAAGCTACAAAGGCAAGCACTCCAAACTTGGAAATGACAGAATTCAGGATGCCTGCTTCCCCGCGTGCAGGCCCGTGCTGATACGGTCTTCAATTGCGTTACATCGCACAGAACCCCTGCCTCGTTCAGTGCACAGAACGGAGAGTGCTCAATTAACGAGCAGCGATTCAATAGTTTGTTCTCCCCTCATTGTTCATCATGCAGCCCTCAGTGCTATTCACTGCACACTGCTCCGGCCCGGCTCCGAGGACAGAATTATGCATTTCTTTGCAGCTTTTCCACGGCTGTCACCACTCTACTGACCGAATGCTTCCCGGACACAAATCAATCTAGCCGCACAAAACCCCGGTGAGATGGGGGGTGTTATTATCCACGTCTTACAGATGGGGAGCTGAGGCACAGAGTTCCCCCCAGCCAACTGGTTCCCAGCCTTATTGCCCAACCAGTCCCAGTCTCATTCCTGCCAACTGCCCGTCACATTCTCTCTGCACTCCAGGCCGATAGGCTCACCAGACAGTGTGGCCCCATAGACTCCTTTTCCCGCCCCTCTAATCTGGCTTTTGCCCCCTCTGCACTTGTACCAGGGAGCTCCTTCCTCCACCAGGCCGCCTGAGGGGCCATTGAGAGTACTGGAGAGACAGGCTCCCTGTAGCAAATACAAGTGCCTAGCCCTACCCTGACCCAGAGCAGCCATTCCATCAAATCACTACACACCCCCATAGCCCTTGGCCGGGTCACGCTCCACTGCTCTATGGGGATGGTGCGTTCGCGCTAGGAGCTGTGAGGGGGCAGAACATGCTCACCAAGGACAAAAGGAGCAGAGATTGGAGCTGTTAAAAATCACAGAAGTCTTTACTGAGTATGTGCAAACAGATTTTTTTCTCCCAGGTGTACGACTTGGCCAAATTTGATTGATTTTCACAGGGACAGCGAAAGGCACAATCCCTGGTACAAGGCCACCCCCGTGCAAAGTTACACATCCCTGCTCCAACGGAGGGGGGAGTGAGAACATTTCAAAGCAAAAGGCCTCGAGAGTTTTTTTTTTTTTTAAACCTAGGCAAGACAATGTATTTTTCCCTAGACACATTCTTGGAAATGTCTGAACTGTTTTTCCTGAAATTTTCCAAACCAATTCAGCCTGAGGCAGACCCCCAGCATGGAAAATTTCAGTCCAAAAGGTTGAAGTTGCACAAGGTTATAAGCAACTGAAAACAAGGCCTTATAATGGGAACAGGTGGTGCTATCAGCCCCGACTATCCCAAAAGGGAAAAGGCCAGCAGGTTAACTCCCAGCTCTTTTCTAATGTGCCGTGCATTTATTGCACTCGGTTTACAAAAACGTGGATTGGCGTCGTCGGACACTGAATTAACTGAACAGCCAAGTTATCATCAGAGGACGTGGCGCCATGAACTTACAATGACAATCTCTCATTGGGCTAACTTCTAGCTCTGTGCTTTCCACTCCGTACTCACAAAGGGGGACCAACCACTGCTCCTTTTGTGGAGTTACTTTGAGCTCATGCCTGGCCAGCACAGCCACTCACAGACTGTCAGGGGCAGGCACCAGCCAAGGGCGAGTGGGTGGGTGGGTGTGAATGACGGATTGAGAGCCTGCATGTCCCATGTGACCACATCCCAGAATGTGCCTTCAAGGCTCAATCCCTTGAAATCCTGCAGTCAATGGAGGGGAAGGCAGGAGGAAGGTGCAATTGTTTTGATGTATAAAACCACCAGAGCCCATAAACAAAGGAGAACCAGCAGCAATGCCACGAAGTGTAACAAAAACAACCACCAGCCAGAACAGATAGACACCAGGGTTCCCCCCCATCTGGTCTTCTTTTCACTGGGAAAATTCCAACAGGCTGAACAGCTGTGATGGTGTCACCCTGGCACGGGGTCAGAGCTGCATTTGCACATAAGTGAGGAGAAACCCAACTGCCAGATGCACAAGTATTTAAGAGATTAAAGGCAAGCTTAGGCTTTAAAATGGAACATCACGCATGGCACGGATAGGCCAGGGAATTGAAATCTACGGTGAAGAATCAGCCTTGCCTGCTAGACCTCCTTTTAGAACCCAAGGTCATTGTTTAAATCTGTGCAAAGGGCAGAGAGTTCCCCTGGCCTATACAAGGTGGGATTTTCAATCCTTGCTGTAAATTGAGACTCTCCAGCAGCAGCAGCATGTACCCTACACAACCTTCCCCTGCTCCAACCTTCAGACACTGGGTTTTCTGACAGTGGCAATGGGATAGTAACAGTTCTCTCTCTCCCCAGTAAGAGAATAGCCCCCATGTTGGCTTTGCTCTTACAGAGCCTATTACAACCCCTGGCCTATTACACTGCAGGAGTCAGAAGTTGCCAATAGATTTGTATTCCCCTGAAAGATAATGAATTGTCAGCCCCAGAGCGGCCCTGAGGCAGTGCAAGATCAACTTCTGAGCCATTTCCTCTGGTATTGAACACAGTAGCAAACACACACTGCCAAATAGTTCTGACCCAAAGTTTAAACCACTCTGAAAATATTAGAGCAGGAAGAAAACCCCCACCAGCTTCTAACTATCCAGTTAATATTTAAAATCCATTCTTGGAGACATTAAAGCAACAGCCACTTGAAGTACAATAGGCTGGGCTTTGCTATTGCTCGAGTTAGCTGGGAAGAACCCAAATTACCTGAACAAACATTTGTTCCTAGAATAGCTACCACCACCAAGGAGGGAGTCGATCAATATCACAAGCCAAGGTCGCTGTTTCAAAGGGGAAAAAAAAATCTTTGCCAAATGGAAGTGATAAGAAGTTTGAGCCTCACTTTTTTCAAAAAGGGAATGGAACAAACCATGGAAGAAAGAACAGCTGAGAAGTTGTACAAAACAAGTGACCCTTCCGTATTTAAAAACCCACGTTATTTGCTTTGCCATGCTAATGGAAAAGTCCTGGAGAATTTAAGAGAGAATTCTGGCCCTGCTGTGGAATTTTACTAGAGCAGGGTTAACGTTCCATAGAAAGGATATCGTAGTTCTACAGGCTTTTAGCATCAGTTCTAAAGGTACTCGCATTTTTAATGGCAATTTTCTGACAATTTATTTTTCTGTTTTCCAACCTGTTCTAATAATATACATCCCAAGCTCTTATATAGCCTTTTTCACAAATAAATCTCAAAGTGCTTTACAAAAGGTCAGTGTCATAAGCCCCATTTTACATATAGGGAAACTGAGGCACAGAGTTGATGTGACCTGCCCACGGTTAGCGCTTTCACTGGTCTGTTGGGTAACAACTGAATCCAGATCTCATGAGTGCCAGATCAGTGCCCTAACTGCTAGGCCTCCCTGCCTTTAGTAATTTCAATAATCCTATTAAATACCCCTAGTGCCTTACAGGTTTCATCTCTATTAAAATCTGTAGGACTTTTCCCACCAAGGGAGGGTGGAGCAGAGTTCAATGCTTTGCAGTACAATACTTTGGAGAGAAATGTTTAATCTTGCACAAGAAAGTTCTTTAGGCTACTTTGTTAATGCCTCAAAAGATTTCCCCCTCTGTGCCCAAATCATCCATTTTAATCTCTCCTTCCCCCATTTTCTAACCGTAAAGATCAACTGGCCTGAGTAGTTAGATTGGTGAATCATTTACTGTCAGATTAACTATCAAGTATTCTGTATTTCCCTCTATTCAGAAGAAAAGTCTCCCACGCTCAGGGCTGAGATCTCCAGAATTAGGATCTAAGAGCATGTGACACATGAAAAGCCACCCTACCAATTTAATCGAGAGGATGAGCGGCTGTGAGAGGGGTCTCCGGGTGCTGACGGACACACACAGCAAGCAGAGGCCTGTGTGCATCAAACCCCAAGAGGGGGCAAAATGTTGTTAAGTTTGAAAAATAAGGCAGTCCTTGTCAACTCATCAGTCTCCTCATTCGAGACTGCATTGATGTTGACCTATGGGAGATGGACAGATGCTAAAGCGGCAGCCAGGCTGCCTCCAACATGGACAGCCTAGGGACTTAGCTCCAGGAGAAAGCTTAGAAGTCAAAGCCCTGGGCTAGTGGAGAATGCCCCCAGAGGGAACGATGCAATTTCCAGGCAGAGTTTCAGCTGCAGGAGGATTTGTGCACATTCCCTAGGCCAGGGTGAAGGGTGCCAAGACCTTCGGGCACATGCATGTGGAACAGATTTTCTCTCCATAGGTATATTGCTCAAACTGGCACTCTCATACATACGCACAGTGCCCTCTAGACAACTCAGTTACGGAGAAAGCATCAGCTAGCGCAAACCAGCCCAATGCCACAGTTTGAGGGAGATTAGCTCTCTCTCAAACCCAGTACCAGTCCGCCTGATATTTCACAGGCGTCATCTTCTCCCAGACAGGGTGGGACTGTTCTGGAAAGTCTGAGACAAACCAGGGAGCTAGAAGGGTTAAAATAAGTCAAGCCAAGCTCGCTTTTGAATATTTGTTATTTTATTTTATACTGATCTCCTTACCCCAACCGTGCTTGGCACAGAAACATCACACGTGTTTCAGTCTGTTGATCTGAGAGAGGAATGGTGCCTTGGACTAATTACTGGGGGAGTGAGAAGGGCTACTGGCAAAATTACACACTTCTAAAGTGTGGCTTGCACAGCCATCACAGACCTGTGGAGAATTTGCCCTCCTTGGGCCCTTGATAGCTGACAGCCATGACAGTGTGGGGGAGGCAGGAAAGCAGGTTTAATCTAATAATAGTACCTACCTCTGCAGTAGCGCTTTTCATCAGCAGATCTCAACGCACTTTACAAAGAAGGTCGGTATCACTATCCCCATTCTACAGATGGGGAAACCGAGGCACAGAGGGGAAGTGACTCGCCCAAGGTCACTCATCTAGTGGTCAAGAGGTGGACTCCCACCCCTCATTCCACATGCTACCTTCCAGCCTCACCTTTTAGCTCCCCCTCCCAGGTGGGGGAGCAGGGAGCCAGAATGAGGGTGAGGGAGACCCCCTCCTGGGACCCCTGGCACTGAACAATCCTTGTGGGGGTTCTGTCTCCTGCAATGGCATTTCCAGACTAACTATGGTTGGCTTGTTTTAATAGAGGACTGCAGTGCTCTCCTACACACTCCCCCCTGCTTCAGTAGTAGACTGTTATCTGCAACCGGAACTCCATTTTAACCAAGACATTTTCACTCACCGGGAGATCAGCCTTCACCCCACTTCAGAAGGCAAGAATGACCCTAATGCTAAGTGAACAACAGGGGACTGAGAAGACCCATTTTCAAATGCCTCTAAAGGACCAGGCACTCTTCTTACAGCAGTCAATACGCAAGCCAGGCCTCAGCAGACAACCCTGCTAGGTCAGATCAAAGAAGTATTTCACATAATTGCCACTAAAACCTTTTATTGGACAGAAAAATTACTATTTGTTGCCTTGGCATTTAGCCTAGGACATTAAGGAAACAGAAGCAGGATTAACGGGCTCTGCCGGAAGAGAGTAAGGCTCCAGGACAGATGAAAACAGCTCCAGTAAACCACAATTCCAGCGCCTGATGCAGTTACAAAAGTCATAGCCTCCCTTTCAGGTGGCCAGATACCTGTTTTGTTTTTTTTACCAGAAAGTTTGGTTGAAAAGGGGACCTGACAATGTACGATCAGATCTACTGACCGGACACCCAAAGTCTGGTTACTGCAGGTGGGGAGGTGCTGGGTCATCAGCCGTGCCAGCCTCTACTCAGCCGGCGCTGCCTCCTACCTGCATTGAGTGGCTGCAGCTCCCAGCCCCGGCTCCGCAGGCGAGTCCCCCCGACCTGGGCAGAGGGAGGGGGAAGAGCAGCAAGCAACGGCAGTGGGGGGAGGGGGGGGGCAGAGGAGCGAATGGGGGCGGTGCCCAGGGGGTAGGGCGGGGGCCTCGGGGGTGGTTCCGGCACTCCTGCTGGAGTGTCCGGTTTTTAAATATTACAAAGTTGGCAACCCTACCCTCCCACCCACAGTGATTATTTAGATTAAGAGACTTTGCTATCAAACCCAAATGGGGCAGAGTTACAGAGACAGAGGACTGCGACCTATGCCCATCTCCCCGCGATTCGTAGGACTGCATTTGAAATGCAGGACATATTGTATCAAAAGGCAGGTTTGTGACATTGGCCTTGTAGAGAGAAGGGGGTAACAGTCCCCCGCTAGCATACAGTTGAAGATGGATTCGTTGCAATTCGCCGAATTCTCTCAAAGCACGCAGAGGTACTTCCAGAAGCTAAAGCACATCCGGTGACCTCTTTGTCCCTTTAGCTGGGCACCTGCAAGATCCCATCTCAACACTGAGAAAAAGCAAGAAAAGGCCACTCCACATTTAAATTGAAAGTGGGCAGAGCCAATGGCTTTTGCCAGCGCTTGTTTCTGGCATCTGAGTCAGAGCTCAGAAACACATGACAGAATCCAGCGCACTGGGTCTCCCCAAGCCAGTCCTTCCAGCTGTATGATCACAGGAGCGAGCGTGCGGACGGCAAGAGAAAACAAACAATCATCCACCCTATTCTAGCACCTTCAAGCTGACTCACTGACGACAATGTCCCGAGCAGTGCAAGCTTTCCTGGGCGAAATGGCTGAGAAGATCCCTACTCAGTGGCCCACCATGCTAGCCAGAACCTGCAGTTCGATCAGAAGTCATTTTTAAATAATCGGCAATACTTCCTGAAGTATGGACTATGCTGAATTGACTCACCCAAGGACGCAAACTGTCTGGGGCAGAGACTCTTTATACTACATTTGTCCTGCGCCTAGCACGGTGATCCCCCAGTCTCTGATTAGGGCCTCTAAAACGTTTCCATTAGTACGCTGTGGTAGCACTAGGTTATCTGTTTGTTTAATTCCATAGATACAAACTGGAGCTGGTCAGAAAACAGAGACACTCCCTGGAATGAGAGCCCTTTTTAAAAAAAACAAAATTTCAACATTTTTCACACAGCCAAATATACTCTGCCTGTGACCCAGTCGGGATGGTTTGGGTCACACACAGCCCACGATCCAATTCGAGTCTAGCTGATCTAATGATCCTTCCTCATCTCCATTTCCTATCGACTCCATCAGCTGCCAACTCCAGCTCCACCCAATGCATTTAAACATACATTTCCAAGGATTTCCACTGGAGTCCTTCCATAGGTATCTTCCAGGGGCCGTGCCAATTCTGTGCTTTTGGGTGGGTGCATCACTATTGATTTACCTCCACTTTCAACTATTTTAGCTCTTGGGACACTGCAGCGTGAGTTCGTGTAAGGTTACATGTCTTATTCCCCACTGCTGCTTCCAGAGACAGGCTCATTACGAAGCACTCAAAAAAGCAGGTCACTTTCACTCTGTCTGCAGCAAACCAGGAAAAAACAGCTCACAATTGAAAACACTGGGGGCCTGTCACTTTTAAGGGGACTGACACCCAACAGCAAAGAGCGGGTGAGGGGTCATCACACCCATCCAGGCCAGAAGACAGGGGAAAAGTGGGGGAGGAGAGAGACTGACACTTAATAGCAAAGGGAGGAAAAAGAAGATGAGTAAAATGAGGAATAAATTAGATACAGCGTCCCTGCCCCCACTCCTGTCACCACACACAAAACCCATTAGCAAATTGGAAATTCCAGCCTCGCTCCTTCCTTTAATCAGGGAAGTGTGCTTAGCGGATCCCAGGGCAGCAGTAAATGCAAGAACCCAACATCTGTGAGCTTGGCTGATCTCCTGCCATTGCAAACAGGAAAGCAGCAGAAAGAACAGGAATTGCATTGGCTGGGACGAGAAGAGGCGCCCCCGCTCTGGTGCCCAACACTGCCGAACGGGATGGGTCTCCAGCAATTGTATCGTTGGGAAAAGGCTGCATCGGGTTGCACTAGTTCAATGACAGACAATAACAAAGAGACAGCGGCAAAGAAGCCGCTGAGCTTAGAGATCAGAGCGAGCCAGCACTCGCACAGCATGAGCGCCACACTGCACCAGGAGACAGCAAGTTCACTACTCCGACCCCTACCCCAGGGGTGTTTCCATTTGTAAGAGGCATGTGGGGAGGCAGAAGTGAACAAGCTCACCCAGGAGAAGGCGCAATGCAGCAATCAACGCCAGGGCGAGAGCTCAGCAGCCCTTGCACAGGTACAAAGGAAATCGGTGGGAGTGTGATGGCTGCTATTTCGGTTGACACACCAGGAACCAAACCGGGGTCGAGCTGCTACAGCTTGAGCTAAAGTGTGAGGGTTCCCGGGCTGGGGCTGTACCAGACTCACATCCTCTGTGGATCAGGCACAGAGGGGAGCAGTCACATGTCTCTCACACACACACACTGCTGGTGACTACAGCGGGGTGAACATTCTCAGCTGAAATTTTTTGGGGGTGCAAAAGAAATATACAGATTTGGGTCGGCTAAAAAATTTTTGAATTCATGTCGATTTTGGCAAATTATTTCAGTCAAAAAAACAAAAAAATCCCACCCATTTTGTTTTACCATTCAAAATGAAAACTTATTTCAATATTTCCTTTACTTTATCAAAAAAAATTAAATGTTAAATGCTCAAAATGCATTGCCCAAGAGTCGGAAAACATTGACGCAACCTGTTATTCATACCGCTCGACTGGTGCCGGAGAACAACAGGGCAGTTGGGTTGCCAGCTTTGGTTGGATGAATTCCTGGAGGGTTGGCAATCCTTCGGGGCAGACTCCTTTGAAAATGGCTCTTTGTGCCAGGAGGGTCAAAGCTGTCTGGAGACTCAGACATTTGAGATGATTACAGGAAGAAATGCGAGGAGAGCAATCCCAGCAGGGGTTGACTCATGGCCTTGCTCTGGTGACCCTGTGAATGTAAGGATATAGCAGAAATGCCTCTTGAAAACTTTTCCTTCTATAGTTGATGGTTCTGTTGTCCCTACCCCGCACCCGAAAAGTTGCAGAGTGCTTTAAGGGTATTGTCCTGCCAAGGGATGAGACCCACTGAGCCCACACTACTTGCTTCCAAAACAAGCCTCGTCCTCAAAGGCATATTCCGGCCATGCATTCTCCATTAGATTTTAGACTCCTGGCCGCTGCTATCTCTTGTTGCAGCTCATAAGAGGCTCGGCCCATTAAATCCCCAGGTTCCTCCAGCTCCCAGTCCAGCTGCAGGGAACACACGCGTCTTTCCCAGTTCCTCTTCTCACATGAGCTAATCTTCCAGGTTCCAGGCTCATCCCCAAGTGCAGTCCTACTCCGTACAGATAGCGTTGGTGTGTCTCAAGGACTCCAGAGAGGACGTCCCATTCATACGCAACAAAATGTTCTCCCTGGCTGCCAGGCCGGCAAACCCAACCTGGGATCTCAGAGCCAAGCTGGGGTCTTCCTGGCTCATGTTCACCATGTGGGATAAAGATCACGGTCATTGGGGTTACACAGATGTAACTGGGGTGGGGGGGCAGAATCAGAAGACAGGCAGGTCACACAGGAGGCTCAGCAATTCATACTCAATGGTGCTGATGAGGCGAGTGCCAGAGAACAATCCCACTCACTCTCCCAGACCCATGCTGGTTCTGCAGGGCTGGCAGTCATCCTCACACCCTCCTCCCAGGAAGTCAGCAGATCTGATTCTGAGTGCAGAGGACTAGCATAACAGCTTTTAAAGAAGAATAGTTGCAATTTACCCTTAAAGTGTAAGCGGACACCACCCAAAACCTGACAGCCATGGAAATGAGTGCCCAGGTGCACAAAGAGATGGTCTGGGGGTGAACGGATACGTGACTGCAGGATAAGTCACATAAAATTCTGTTTAGTGCACAGAGCAGTGCTGCATGAGCAGCAAGGGTATGTCTACACAGCAGAGAAAAACTCGCAGCTGGCCCGGGCCAGCCAATTTGGGCTGCAGGGCTGTTTCACTGCTGTGTAGACTTCTGAGCTCAGGCTGAAGTCCGGGCTCTAGGATCCTGCAGGGAGGGAGGCCTGGGAACAAGGAGCCTGAATGGGCTGGCAATGGCCGGCCAGCCATAAGCTTTTCTTTGCTGTGTAGACGAACCCCAAGGGGCCAAGAGGGCTGCGCGGAGGTAAGGATGGCTGAATCCGAATCGTCCACCCTGAAAATGAAACAGAATTGCTATACTGAAAGGTGTTCCTAAACCTGTGCTTAGCATATTCTAAAGTCTTTACACCATGGCTCCTGAAACTAGAACAGACACAGAACAATGAAGCTCCACATGTCAGCAGCAAGAATGGAACAATCCATAATCACCACTTCATGGACTGTTTACACAAAAAGGAGGCAGCAGAATGCCTGGCTGGCTAACGGCTGAGCAATTGTGGCTGATTCTTCGGTGCGTTGCGATACCGTGGCTGGCCCCACAGCTTTCCGGGAACATCAGGACACATTTTTGTTAAAGAAAGATGCTGTGATTTTGACTGTCCACCTCCCCACCAAATCACACTCCTGAAGATAGAAATCTGCAATGGCAGCGGCTTTGGCTTCCTTTGCAGGTCTTTTGCCCTTTTCAAATCCATAGACTTGCCCTTTATGGGAAGCAAGTGTTTCTCACTCCCTGCACACACACACCCCCCTCAGCCGCCCCACACACACACTTGCACAGAGCTGATCTTTACAGGGAGTTCAACAGCAGCTCCCCCAGAAAGTAGGAGCACGTGGGTGCCGTTTCAGACATGATCCAGGAGCGCTCCCCTCCAGCCCCCAAGCACTCTCGTTGGTTGCTGCAGTTATTGATTGTTTGCAGCATGCAATATTGTCTATGTTGTGGCTGTTTGCAAAGCCATAACGCGATGTATTTGAAACACAGGCCTGCTGTGCTGGATTGGATCAGTCGTCCGTCTAGCTTAGCACCCTAGCTCAGTCCCCGATACTTCAGACAAAGGTGCAGGTGTAAATGGAATAACCTGCCTCCAGGGAAAGTTTCTTAGGCCCCGTCTACACTGGCAAGTTTGTGCAGTAAAGCAGCTTTCTGCGCTGTAACTCCCGAGGTGACACGCTGCCAAGCCCTTAGTGCGCAGAAAGTGCTCAGTTGCAGCGCTGTGAAAAACCCCACCCCAACAAGAGGCGTAGAGCTCTCTGTGCTGGGGCTACAGCGCTGAGGTGCCAGTGTCGACACCCTGGTCGATTACAGCGCTGCGATTGGCCTTCGGGAGGTGTCCCACAATGCCGGTTCTCACCGCTCTGGCCATCGGTTTGAACTCGACTGCCCTGCGCTCAGGTGACCAACCGTGAGCCCCACCCCTTAAATTCCTTGGGAATTTTGGAAGTCCCCTTCCTGTTTGATCGGTGATGCGAGCAGTGGTCTCAGCACATCTTTCCAGGTGGCCATGCCTGCTCCATGCACCAGGCGATCCCCCGCTTGGAGCAATGCCGAGCTGCTGGACCTCATCAGCATTTGGGGAGAGGAGGCTGTGCAGTCCCAGCTGCGCGCCAGCCGTCGGAATTATGATACCTATGGACAGATTTCATGATGCGTGACAGAAAGGGGCCATGACTGGGACACACAGCAGGGCAGGGTCAAAGTGAAGGAGCTGCGGAACGCCTACCACAAGGCGCGGGAGGCAAACCGCCTCTCCGGTGCTGCACCCATGAGCTGCCGGTTCTGCAAAGAGCTGGACGCGATACTCGGTGGTGACCCCACCTCCACTGCGAAGAGCGGGAGGGGGACCCAGAAGCAGAAGATGACTCGGAGGCCAAACACGCATGCATTCAGGAGCTCTTTTCTACCCCGGAGAAGCCTAGCCAGTCACAGCAGTCGGAGCTTGGCAAAGCGCAAACAAGAGAGGAGGCCCCTGGTAAGTGGATCTGATTTTGGGAATCGCTGAAGCGAGTTGTTGGGGGCAGGAGGGTTGCAGAAAGCAGGCTTGTCTCCCACCTCACGCCTAGTCTGAGCGGCGGAACAGGCTGTTGATTGACTCCCTCACTTCACGGGAATCTCCCTCAGAGATCTCCTGGAAACTCTCTTGTAGATACTGGGCAATCTGCTCCCACAGGTTCCTCGGCAGAGCTGCTTTGTTTCTTGCCCCATTAACAGTAACTTTCCTGTGCCACTGTGCCGTCACGGGGGGAGGGACCATTGCCGCATAGGGGCCAGGGCAGAAGTCGCAGGCTTGGACAAGACCCTCCCTTGATTCCCTGCTCACCCTCAGCAGCGAGACATCTTCCATAATAATCACCTCCTCTGGAAAGTGTGGGGACAGGAATGATTATCAGGCCACCCCACAGTGCTGGCTCTCCCCAAGTGCCACGTGCCCAGTGTACAGCAGGGCCCAGTGATTTCCCAGCCCCTACGGCTACTCACCATTTGGGGGGGTCTTGTGGCTCATGTGTGCTTGCCTCGGGTCAGCCGGTTAGTGACAGGTGTGTGAGTACTGGCTGTGTTTTAGAGCACTGAAACAGTGTTGTCTGCGTTGCAAACTGCTTCTGTTATTGCTTCTGAAAAATGTTGCATTTAAACGTCACAGAGATGACCTTGGGAGCCCAGCCTCCCTCTTTGTTATCGGCAGCAGAACGGTTGCGAAGAATTAGGACGCGGCCAAGAAGAACTAAGGAGGACTTTCTGCATGATGTTATGATGCATCCACCGCCAAGAAAAAGGAATTGAAGGAGTGGTGGGACAGCAAGAAGAGGGACTGAAAGGAGAATGCGTCACACCAGAAAGAAGCCATGGAGCGGCTCTTAACAGTTATGGAGCGCCAAGCGGACACGCTCCAGGCGCTACTAGCACTGTAAACTGAGCAGCTCCGCGCCCGCCCTCCCCTGCAGCCGCTGTCGCAAAACTCTTTCCCATGCGCCCCCCCCCACACACACACACAGACACCGCCAACATACTGCTATCAACCTCCTGGCTCCACTCTCCACCCACAGCATTCCACACCTCCCTCCTCACAGTCCAGCAGTGTGGACTCCCACTATTCACTGCATTCAACACCCGTCCCTCTGCGGTTTGGCCCTGCTGAAGTCCAGCACCCACTGCATCGTACTCCAAAGGAGAAGGTTGGGTATGATCCCTGGACATACACCAGGGCCGGCTCTAGGATTTTTGCCGCCCAAAGCAAAAACAATTTTGGCCGCCCCCCCCCGCCCCGGGTTTTAATTACCCCACCCCTGGCCCCGCCTCAACTCCGCCCCTTCCCCAAATCCCCAGCCCTGCCTCCTCCCCCCAGGCTCTGAAGCCTGGGAGGGAGGGGGAGCAGCGGCCGCTCGGGATCTCCCCCTCCCTCCCTCCCTCCCAGGTTTGAGAGCCTGGGAGGGAGGGCGAGTAGCGGCGCGCGAGCGGCAGCGGAGGTGAGCTAGGGCGGCCGGGGCACATTTTTAGAGGCGGCATTCTGGCGCCGGCCATGCCGCCCCTAAAAATGTGCCGCCCCAACCACCAGCCTGTTTTGCTGGTGCCTAGAGCCGGCCCTGACATACACAAATCTGTAGCCATCCCGGGACCCCTCCTCCTCCTGAGACCTTCCATTTCCCCATCCCCCTCCCTGCTGATGACTTTTTTCCGTTTGACTCTCTCCTCTGGTTGTTGTCTTTCAATAAAAGATTTGTGTTTGTTTGAAAGCAATCTTCATTCTAGTAAGTGAAAGCAGAAAGAGCCCTGCAAAGCAATATACAATTATGTTAAGGCCCCTTCTTGCATCTTGCATGTGCACCAATCTCCTCCTAGCATTACAAGCACTGCAATCCCGAGCATAGCAACAAATATTAGTGGCTTTCAGCTTCAATTGCTGCCTCAAGGCATCCCTGATCCTTATGGCCCCACGTTGTGCCCCTCTAATAGCCCTGGTCTCTGGCTGTTCAAACTCAGCCTCCAGGCGCTGAGCCGCTGTGGTCCAGCCCTGAGTGAAGCTTTCACCCTTCCCTTCACAAATATTATGGAGCGTACAGCACGCGGCTATAAGCATAGGAATATTGTCATCGGCCATGTCCAGCTTCCCATACAGGCATCACCAGTGGGGTTTTAAATGACCATATGCACACTCCACAGTCATTCTGCACTTGCTCAGCCTGTTGTTGAACCGCTCCTTGCTGCTGTCAAGTTGCCCCATGTATGGCTTCATGAGCCATGGCATTAAGGGGTAGGCGGGGTCTCCCAGGATCAAAACGGGCATTTCGACTTCCCCTCTGGTGATCTTCTGGTCTGGGAAGAAAGTCCTGGCTTGCAGCTTCTTGAACAGGCCAGTGTTCCAAAAGATGCATGCATCATGCACCTTTCCGGACCAGCCTGCGTTAATGTCTGTGAAACGCCCACAGTGATCCACAAGCGCCTGAAGAACCACTGAGAAATACCTCTTGCGATTAAGGTACTTAGTGGCTAGGTGGTCTGGTGCCAGAATTGGAATATGCATGCCATCTATCGCCCCTCTACTGTTAGGGAAGCCCATTTGTGCAAAGCCATCAACAATGTCACGCACGTTGCCCAGAGTCACGGTCTTTTGGAGCAGGATGCGATTAATGGCCCTGCACACTTCCATCAACACAACTCCAACGGTCGCCTTTCCCACTCCGAACTGGTTAGTGACCGATCAGTAGCAGTCTGGAGTAGCCAGCTTCCACAGTGAAATCGCCACGCGCGTCTCCAGTGACAAGGCAGCTCTCCTTCTCCTGTCCTTGCGCCGCAGGGCTGGGGCGAACTCATCACACAGTCCTATGAATGTGGCTTTCCTCATGAGAAAGTTCTGCAGCCACTGCTCGTCATCCCAGACGTGCATGACAATGTGATCCTACCACTCAGTGCTTGTTTCCCAAGCCCAGAAGCGGTGTTCCACTGTGGTCAGCACCTCCGTGAATGCCACAAGCAATCTTGTGTCGTAGCTACTACGGCTGGCGAGATCAATGTCACACTCCTCTTGCCTTTGTAGTTTAAGGAATAACTCCACTGCCACTTGAGACATGTTGGTCAGTGCGAGCAGCATTCTGGTCAACAGCTCGGGATCCATTCCTGCACCCAGAAAGAGGCAGGGCAGGGCGCACAGTATACAAACCATTGAAAGATGGCGCCAAATGCAGACGGAAGCACAGGGAATCCTGGGATGCAAAGCAATGCATCACTGGGCATTGGGACAGGACTCTGGATGCCCCATGACCCCTTCCACCTTCCCACAAGTCTGAGCAGCAAAAGAGAAAGAGGTGCTCTGTGGGATAGCTGCCCAGAATGCACCGCTCCGAATACAGCCGCAAGTGTGAACACGCTATTGTGCAGGCAGCTGTCAGTGTGAACACACAACAGCGTTTTTCCTTCGGCACTCTCTGAATGGCGCTGTAACTTTGCAAGTGTAGACGTGCCCTTACTAATCCCCATCAGTTAGGCCTTGTACACACACACAAATTGCACCAGTGTAGTTAAAGCAGTACAACGCCTCTAGTGTGGATGCAGTTACACCAATAAAAGCATGCTTACACCAGTATAGTTTACTCCCATACAGGAAGGGGAATAAGGGCTTGGCTACACTTGCAAGTTACAGCGCAATAAAGCAGCCCCGGGCGCACTAGCTCACTCCCCGTCCACACTGGCAAGGCACGTAGAGCGCCCTGACTCCACGGCTACAGCGCTGCTGGTTCTCCACCTCGGCGAGAGGAATAACGTTTGCTGCGCCCTCGCTGGAGCGCCCCAGCGTCAGTTTGAACGAGGTGGTGTGTTACTGCGCTCTGATCAGCCTCCGGAAACGTCCCATAATCCTCTTAAGTCAAGTGTCCACTCTTGTCATTGTTTTGGATATGCCCTTTGAAAGCTCCGTTTGACAGCCGGCTGCTTATCTGCTCCGAGACAAAGCAACCATTAGTGTGGAATGCTGCGTGTGGGGGGGGGGAGGGTCTGCTGCTCTCTGAACTTACAAGACAGCAGGCTGACATGCTCTCAGCCCCCCAAAGGTCACACAGGAAGTCAGTGGCTGAGCAGTGAACTGAAAACCCAGGTCTCCCAAGTCACAGCGCAGCACCTACACCCCAAGACCACCATTCCAGCAAGTGTTCACCAGATTCGCTGGCCTCCTGTTTGAAGTGCTGTTTAATTCTCAGGTTTGCCTGTTTGGGGGCATGTTACACTGGTCATTGCCACTGTCAACAGGGATGCCCAGTCCCCCCTCCAGCTTTTCCTTCAGGGAGGGATTTCCATTCCCAAATAATGACTAGAGTACAATTTGATTATTAAAAGATATCTTCTCCCCACTGAGCTCAGGAGAAGAGCCCCCTTTCCCCACTCTCCCGGATAATGAGCCCACAATGGCTCAGGGCCGGACCCTCCGAGAAACGCATTGGCTGCGTAGGCTCTTGCCATTCCAGAACATACTCCCTTCTAATCACCACCGGTAAGAACCTGCAGGACCAGAACCTGGGACCATGGGGATTCTGGACCACCCATGCTTCCACATCGCCATTGGCAGCTTAGGCCAGGCTTCCCTTTGCGTTTTACCTTTTATTTCTTTGTAACCAATTCTGACGTTTACGCCTCATTACTTGAAATCACTTAAAATCGATCTTCCATAGTTAAGAGACTTGCTTTGTTGTTTTATCTAAACCAGGGTGTGTTTAGACTGAAGGGTTAGGAAACCTCCATTTGAGATAACAGAAAATGATATGCACAAACCTTGTTAACGAAATGACAGACTTTCCATGAGCTTGTATTGTCCAGGAGGGGGCTGGGCAGTACAAGACGCACATTTCTGGGGGCAAGTCTGGGACTGGGAATTTGCTGGTGTCACTCTGCAGTGTAATTCAAGAGTGGCTGGCTAGAAGCACTCCTGTAACTCAGCCAGGAGTAATTTGCATGCTAGAGGCTGTGAGAGAGCAAGGCCAAGCGTGGTTGCTCTCACAGCAAAGCAGTATAAAAGGCACCCCAGATTGGAGAATTGAGGGGGGACAGCTGTTTGGCATTCCAGATTGTACCCTGGGGAATGTCACAGTCTCAAGCTGGGTCAGGATACTAGCAAGTCAGGGTCAGGTATCAAGTAGCAAGGTAAGGTCAGGAGCAGAAGCAAGCAGGCGTCATCGCTCAGACAGCTCCCCATGATGGCTTCACTGATGTAGTGAATAGGCATGAGAGGTGATTTGGGGCATCTGTTCCTCATTTTTATTTCTTTTCCTCCTCTTTGAGGCTCGTCTCCAGCTGGGGTTCAGGCAACAGCCAGTCTGTTTACACGGGAACCCCCAGCTATTCCATTGCCAAAACGTAAAATTTCTCACTCATATCCTTCTTCGTGCCAAAGAACCGCCGCTTAACCAGGTGACGGTCCATTTGATTTTGTTGATACCTGGCTGAGGCTATCAGTTTGCCTTTTACCAGTACAATAATGTTCAGCAGATTATGAGTTTTCAAATACCACCTCACAAGGCATACTTTGTACACAATTTATCATAGTTTTGAAAAATAGATTAACATGAGGGTACAAACTGTCACAGACACCAACCCCACTACTCGTCTCATGACTGCAGCTTGGTAACTGACCAGTGCACACTCACCACCGGTGCCTGGCCCAGACGCCACCCACAGCAGAACTGCCATGTCATTTCCATTTCCACAATTTAGAGATCCACTCATCCAGGGAAGAACGAGACAGCAGTTCACAGGATCTCCTCTCAGACACTCCTAAAAGCCACCAGATAGTCACTGCCTCCCTACAGGCCGTTCCCAACAGAGAAGCCCTCCAAGGAAGGCATGCTGGTGGAGCTGTGATCAAGCTCATGGAAGGTGTATGGGATGGCAAGGCACTGCCAGCCTGCTAGTAATATATAAACTTAATTTTGTAGGTCTACAGTAGAAAGACATTAGGGAACAGGGGACTGGAGACTGCAGAATGTAAAGCAATATTGTAAATCAGATAGGAATGAAGACTGATTTCAACTCACTAAACAAGGGGTTCCTTGGAGAGCAGTGTTATCCAGTGAAAGCTTCCATTAACTACTGGCATTTATCATCTGGATGGTTGGTTTCATGCACTGGGTATCTGGACGGTGAAATGTATCACTGAGAGGATATTCAGCACAGCCGGCAGCATTAACCACCACACCAGGGGTCTTTTCAGATAAGCTCACTCCAGCTCAAATTTAGAGGGGGGGGGGGAAAAGAGGGGGGTGGTAGAAGGAGGAGGAAGAAGAAAAAGGGGGGGTGGGGGGGGGGGGGGGGGAGAGAAGAGAGAGAAGAAGGGACAACACCATGCTCTGATACCAGTGTCCCATTCTGACACCAGCATCACCCCTCTGCTGTAGCAAAACTCCAGTGGAGGGGTGTGTGCGGAGGACCAGGGAGTAAGTCTGCTTCAAGAACTGACTGATTAGAGCCCATGGCAGAGGGGACACTCCTGCTACTCATACAGCTCCCCCTCCAGAAGCTGCCTGTACACAGAGCCTTGCATAACAACTAATTCCACAAGCGTTTCTTCAAAAACTAAAAACTTGCTCGCATGTTCAGAAAAATAGCTTGGGAGATTACCTGTAACAACAACAAAGGAGCTTCCCCTTTAGGCTTCAGGACAAGAACATCATTCCCTTTCCAATATTCCTTTTATGCAGGGGATGGTTCAGAACAGGGGCACAAACCAGAGAATCACATCACTGGTCAACAATAAAATTTCATATTTCTACCTGTTTGGTCCTTTGCTTCTGAAGGGCCGGGGGACTATGGGACTTTGATGAGTCTTGTCTAAAACAAGGATTCCATAAAACCAATTCTATAGTTTACTTCTTGATTTGGCACCAAAACCCCCATGGATTTAGGTTTGCCTTCTTGATGCCACTAAACAGGATTACATCAGCATATGTAAAATCAATGAGAATACACTGCTTTGAGGAAGATGTGGAATCATCTGCATTAATAGCTTTGGGCAATGCAATGTCTTTTCCACTCAGAACAGACACATGCCAATCCACAGTTCTTGGGAGCTTACATGTAACAGCTGACTTTAGCGGAGCACAGTACCACACAATCCTTCATGTGCTAGGGTGCATTAACACAAGAGCACCAGTTAAAAAGAAAGGCAGGATTTTCATATTATCCGGTGCACAGACGCACGAACGAAGCGTACTTAGACTGTCAGCTCTTTAGGGACTGTGTTTGTTATGTGTTCGTACAGCATCTAGCGCAAAAGGGCGCTCTCCACACCTGGGACTTGTGTGTGTGCTAACACAGTGTGACTAACAAACAATAACATAAGGAGTCAGACTACAGGAGGGCAGAGAGTCCTTCCCCAGCCTTCAACGTGCAAAGCACAGGCGCCTACATTCTGTTTTACGGCATGAAATACATTCACAGGGGGCCCAGTCCTCAGCTGGTATTAGTCAGTGGAGCTCCACTGAGATCACGACAACGCCCATTCACAGCATTTGGCTCAATGTATTTCAAATGGGCTGGACAAAGCACTACAGCAGAGGCTTTCAACCTTTTTTCTTGTGCGGACCCCTAAAAAATGTCATATGGAGGTGCAGACTCCTTTGGAAATCTTAGACAGTCTGCAGAGCCCCGGGGTCCATGGACCTCAGGTTGAAAACCACTGCACTACAGCCCAGTCATGCATTGGCAGGGGGCTGGATTTACTAAATGATGTGAGGGCTTTCCCCATCTGTAACGGCCTCAATTCCACAAAGTCACCTTTGAGCAAAGATTCTTTGCAGCATCCCCTTTGATCCCTACCCTACCCCACCTCACACAGATGCGCTGAGCACCCTGCACCTGGCGTTTCTTCTCACAGCCCAATTCTTTTTCTGCTCAGTGATAAACTGCAAGCATCTGAAAGCAAACCTAGTAAAGCATACTGGTTATACCCATGGATTTGTTCCCCTCTCTCTCCTCTGTCATTGGGAATGGCTTCTATTTGACAATGCAGCACCCTCCTTTGTCTCTGGCACAATTGAAAGTAACTCTTGGGCCGCGAGCAGGTAGGATCCCTATGAAGAACCCCACACACGCAACCTCAGCAGGGCGATGCACACAGAACCTTCACCGCTGCCCTTCAATGTGACGCCCTTTCTCTGGTTAACCCTCACTGCCTGCTCATTTATGTTCTATCTTGTGAGCCCACTCAGCTGAATTATTGATGCTGCTCTAAATACCAGGCAGTCTGTGAAAGAAGCAAGGCTGTTTTTAGTCAGGCTTTGACTCTTTGAGGTAAAGATCCAAGGGCATTTTTCCCCTGCTCTACAGCTCCGGTACATTTCAAGAATTAATTGGTTTAATAAAGGCAAACTCTCCTTCACGGTTTTCCTCCTGGCGCTTTTCTGAGGGAAGCAGTCTGAGAACTGGGTGTGTAACCTTGGCAATAGACCCCCAGAGAGTGTAATAGTTTGTGAGCTGAAGGAGAGCTCTGTGTAGCTCGAAAGCTTCTCTTCCACCACCAGAAGCCCATCCAATAAAAGATAGGACCTCACCCACCGTGTCTCCCTCACTGTTCGCAATGTAATTGAATACAGATGTGTTCAATGGTACTTTTCTCCAATTACACATATAAACCTTAGCTGAAAACCAAGGTTTTTTGGGTGGAAATTCCTTTGTTTTTTGGCAGCCTCTGGCTTGCGATGATGCCGAACTCCTGCCATTCCTATGGAAAGCTCGGTGCCCTCTGCACTGGAATAGCTGACCCATACTCAGTCTCTCCCAGAGCTGTTTCCAGAACAGCCACGGCCTGCTCCCCATCCCCCTCACACTACCTCTGGCCTTAATTCCCCAATGCATATATGCCTGGCTCCAGCCCCCAGTTAGTCTTTGATCCATGACTTCAGCACCTCTGCTGCATTCAACCCTTCTCTATAGGACAGAACCAGCTCCAGCTCCAAACAGCCCTTCCCCAAGGCCACTCTCCTCCCTCTGCTACGCTTTAGGATGTAGCCCAGTCGGAGAGCCCAGCTCAAACACCAGAAAAGTGAGGGCACAAGGAATCAGAACTACAACTCCCACAAGGCACCACTGGCAAATATAACTTGAGGTTGAACAGATTTGAACAGTTTCAATCCGGGAACATTGAAATGTTTCATTTCGATCCAAGTCATGGAAATGAACCGTTTCCATGTTTCCAAACTGAAACTTTTTGGAACACTTTATTCTGTGAACGATTTCGATATTTGGCGTTTTCATTGCAACTGCAGATGGAAACAAACTTCAAAATGTTCCATGGGATGGAAATTCTGATTCTCTTTCCGCGCTTATCGCCCTCCGGAACCGGAGGCCGTGCTGCTGAGCGGGTTAAAACACAAAGCGCCAGTTGTCCAAGTGAGGCAGGTGTGTTAGATATTTGGTGAATCCGACACCCTTATATACCATGCACCCAAGAAGCTCCCGTAGCTCAGGCCTCCAACATTCCTTCGCACAGGCAGATACGGCTACCGCAAGGATAAGCCAGCGTGTGAGACTAGCAACGATCGCACACATTTCTGACATGTAACATGCTCCATTTCCACTCGTTAGGGCTATTGCCACATGGTGACATTCCTAATTATAGGCCTGTTGCTTCCATTTAGCATTTCTATTGGGTTTGCCGTAAGCACACCTGCCCTGAAAGCAGGATGGCGTCTCTCGTATTGGTGAATTATCTGGGAGTCAAAGTTCGGGAGAACAGCTTCTGCGGAGAAGCGCCACAGCAGAAACATTATAGCTGGGGGAAGGGCAGGATGAACCTGGAGTCATCCATGCCTGGGATGAACCGGAGCCAGAAAATCCCATAGAATATCAGGGTTGGAAGGGACCTCATGAGGTCATCTAGTCCAACCCCCTGCTCAAAGCAGGACCAATCCCCAGACAGATTTTTGCCCCAGATCCCTAAGCGTCCCCCTCAAGGATTGAACTCACAACCCTGGGTTTAGCAGGCCAATGCTCAAACCACTGAGCTCTCCCTCCCCCCGGCCTGTTGGAGACCAAGCAGCTCACTCAGTGGAGGAACGGGCTGGTCTCTGATGGGCAAGGGTAGAA
Source organism: Terrapene triunguis (assembly GCF_002925995.2). Classification (NCBI taxonomy): domain Eukaryota; kingdom Metazoa; phylum Chordata; order Testudines; family Emydidae; genus Terrapene; species Terrapene triunguis. The sequence continues at coordinate 2,785,983 of NW_020664800.1, read as the reverse complement.
TCAAGGCTCCTACAGCAGCATGTTCTGAGCCCCAGTCGCTGGGAGGTCACCGGAAGCAAGTGATGCTGTGGGCAAATGGAAGAGGCAAAGGAGTTGGGGAAATTTCTCTGCAAAGCGCCGCATGACCCCAGCACCTAGTAAGCTAAACCAGCAACGGCCTCCATCGCCACCTGGCAGCTGCCCATCGCCGGTGTGTGTCACTCTGGGCCAGGGCATGGCACAGCCAGCACTCGTTGCTCTACCCCCACTTCGGCCCACCAGTGCCAAGCAGCCTGAAAGCCAGTTTAGGATTATCTCCGTGGCATAAAGCTGGCAGGGTCACTCCTACACCTCCCACCATGCCAGCTGCTGCCGTAGGAAGCCTGGCTGAGGGGGAAGGAGTGGGGCAGATCACCAGCTGCAGCATCAGCTGCGTGACGCTAGCCACAGCATGGCATAGAGTAGACTACAGGCTTCTCTGATCCTCCGCGGGGAATGGGCTTGATGCTCAGCCACTCTAGGACCTCGGGAGCACGAAGGCCATCTTGGCACCACACCTCCAGCCCGGTCCTGAGCTGCACTTGGCAATAGCCAGGAGCCAGCAGCGTTTTGTTCAGACGTCGGAGGCGCCCAGCTGACACCAAGAGACCCTCGGTTATAATGGGTCAGACGGAAAAGCAAAGAAACTGACCAGCCCCAGCCTGCTCCTCCCCCAGCTCCTGTCCACAGAAACACTTCCAGTGATGGCAGCAAGGACAGGAGAGATGGCTCACTCCAGAGTCAGACCCCAAACTGAGGTGGGAGTTGGGGTAACTTTAATGAAGAGGCTGATTAGAGCCTGAAGTTGCCAGAGAAGGAGTCCACAAGGCCAAGCGCTGCTCTGCCATCACAGCGTGTGATTTTTCAGAGTACATTTGGTCGGCGTTAGTCATCTGTCTGAAATCAGTAACGTGTGCCCAGATAGGATTTCACATTGGAAGCCGGTTTTGGTCAGTGTCTGCTGCTTCCAGCATCCAAACAGCTCCGAGCTCTTCTTCGCCACAAGCAAAGGGGGCAGCTGGGAGACAGGGCTGGAAGTGCTTTAGGCATGCATACTTAATCCATGGGTCGGAATGAATCAGAGGCCACCAGGGTCCTAGGTGGGCCCGCTAGGTAGCCAATTACCTGGACCAAATGCAAGTGGAACCACAGTAGAGTAAATCTTTGTACTGCGGCCAAGCTAGCAGCAGGGCTCCCTCTGACTGCCCAAACCAGCAACAAGGAGGAAAAAAGCCCCACTGGAAAGCGAAAATATCAAGGCCTGATTTTCAGAAGTGACGAGTGATTTTTAGGTGCCCAACTTGGGACGTGTCAAAGAGGCCTGACCTGAAGTGCTGAGCTCCCACTCTCTGGGGAAAACAAAAACAAAAACACGGGCTCTTTAAGATGCCTCTGGTTGCGCTCCCAAAAATCACCAGTCACCTTTAGAAATCCTATCATTCCAGGCCCCAGCCAAGATACTCCCTGGTGCTAGCAGCTGTTCACACACCTACTGAGAGGCAGACTAGACTCTGCTACCTCTCCAAGTGCCTAGGCTTTAATTTCAGAAAGAAGCAGGAGAAGGTACCAAATAAATGAGAACCTCCTCTTTGTTCCTTTGTGCGCACTGGCCAGTGAAAAATCCTGCCCCAATTTCAACCCCTGGGGTTCGAAAGCAAACCCTGCTAACACAGAGTGATAGTTACAAGAGGGGAGAATGACTAGTTCTGTACTGCGCAGTTGTTCTCCGGCTTGGCAATTGATTCCCCATTTATAGCGAGCCCAATGCTTAAATCTCTCTACCCCAAATGCTCCCATAACTAAATAAGCACAAAGGAGACGTATAAGCCGATTAACTCTTCTAATGCTCTCATGACCCAGAAGATGAGCTCTTTTAAGCAAACCTTCCCCACAAACTGGTTTCTGTGCTGGAGCCTGTGGAAGGAGGTAAGGGAAGTTTTTCCAAAGCAAATGCATCACAGAGATGCCGGGAAAGGGCCCCTTTTTGGCAAGAGCCAGGCATACAGAAAACTAAATTGCCCTAGGGGAATTATCCAGGAAATGCCTGCAGTGCCAGAGCAGGCAGGGAGCAAAATGGATTCGTGCAGCGAGGCTGCCACCAGAGGAACTAGCTACTAAGACTGTAATGAAGAGCAAAACCTCAACTACCTCCCAAAAGCAAGAGTCGTCCATTTCTCCCTCATGAGCCACTAACCTGCTTCCACCTAACCCAAGTAGAGTCCACATGCATGACAGGCCCTTGGGGGAGAAAGACAGCATTGGTCTATGATCCATGCTAAGATGAGCTCCATCTCCCAGGGATGACCTACCCCATTCTCCCAGGCCAGGCAGCGAGCTGAGCAGAACTATCAGCCTCACACTTGTTTTCTCATTTATTTCCACCTACCCTCCCGCCTTCCAGCAGCTGTTGCTAATTTACTCATTCCACCCACCCATGCTCCCTCTAGCAGCTGCTAACTCATAATTTACCCTGTTCATAGAAAGGTGGGTGCAGAGGAGAGGAGAAACCGAGGCTGCATCATCAGAACAAAGAGGGATGCTCCAGAATGCCAGCTGCCACTTGCATTCTATGTGATAGGCACAATGTAAGAACTTAGATGGATTCCTGCAACCAAATGAGCTGAAGTGTCCGTTCCACCTCTCAGCCATTCACCCTCCAACAGAGCAGTGAAAGGAGAGGTAGACTAGATGGCCCCCCAGGGGCCAGCACAGGACTCTTCCTTACAGCGGGTTTGTCTAGGGCTTTGTCCAGCCTAGGGCTTTCCCTGCGGAGGCGACTGCATGATCTTCTGGCTCGCACAGTCAGTAAGGAGCAGAGGAAATGAAGGAAGCCAGAATCATTCTTCGGCAGCAGAGATCTGCAGTGCAGCTCTGGCCGGAGGCACCTTTCCTGATCACAGCACAAACTTTTTGCAGCTAGAGAGCACCCCCATTTACAGTCAAGGAAGGGCTGCTCTCCCCTGGGCATTGGCACCCTGCTCATCACCACAGTACCTTCATGAGAACAAGAGTTATAAACACACAAGGGGAAAACAGGCCTCCTTGCTGGGAACAACAGCTGGTCTCTGCAATAGGGAACACAAGCGACCAGTTCCTTCACTGAGAATTGCAATCTACAGGGCAGTTCCTTGGCTAGGGCTAATTGTCAGAGCCCTTTGAGTCAGTGGAGCTAGGATGATTTCCACAACAGGACCTGGCCACCAGCTGTTGTGAAACACAAACAGAGAAATAAGAATCCATATTACAAAGGTGCACTGCAGATAAATCCACTCACCCTCCAGCTGTCATTCCCCATCCCATCAGGAAGTAGTTCTAACTAAGGGGCAGTCATTGGAGGAATTTCCCACAGGGAAAGCAGGCAAAGGCTGAGAAATATCTAGCCAACTTAAGGAAGAAAAAAAGTTGCCAACTCACAGCTCACTAAAGGAGTCGTTTATTGCTGAATACACACCGTGCCCTGTCCTTTAGCCTTTCAATTCCAACGAGAGCCTACCGCTTCGAGAATACTATGCTCTATAAAAATGCCACAGAAAGGGCTGGGTCCAGCAGTATCTTTTGAGAGGCTTTCCCCTGCAATCACGATATATACACCTAGCTGCCTTACAAACGAGAGCCGATTCTAATTGCCGCCCTCTTCATTTTCTGCATCTAAATAGCAAGGAGCGCAGCCACCTCAGGAATGAGACTAAGCTCTGTCTGCAGTAACTGGGATGTCGCAGAAATACAGAGGTGTAGGGAGTTTCCATGGAGAGGTGGAGATTTAAAAATACCCATAATACGTTAAAAGGAGTGAGAATGCAAGGTTCCCTCTCAGACTAATTCCCTCACTTGGTGCTGGTAGGTATTAGGGATATGGAGCAGAATTCAGTGCATAATTTGAAGCTCTGGATAATATGCAAAAAGCATCCCAGAGCACCAGGGAAATGGAAATCAGCTAAATTAAACCCATTTAAACTCCATTTCATACCGCCAGGGCTATAAAGAGTGACAGCCCTTTAAGAGAGAGGGTTTTGCAGAGACGAGTCAGCAAACCCTTTCATACAGCACTTGAAGGGGGAGATTAAACAGCGGGGGAGGATGCTGACTATTGCAGCGCAGAGTAAGATTGGAAGTGGATCACAGAGAGCAAAATGCCAGGAGGAGACTGCAGACGAGGTGGCAGCTGGATCTCAACCCGTTCATTAGCTCCTTGGTTTTAAAGCAGACATTTCATTCTCTGCAGCACTTTCCTTCCTGTTACAGTGAAACAACAAGTAAAATATTATAAGGGACAGGGTTTGCTCCCACTGGGTGAAAATGAGGATGATGGGGAAGGAGGGTTGACTTGGGAGCTCCTTTGCTTTCAGATATTTTTCCCCATTGATCTTGGGGCGGGGGGAAGAGGGATAAATGTGCCCCTGATTTTTGATCCCCTTCCTTAATGGTCCAGTAAAGGATCTCGATTTTAAACAGAACGACAAATTAATTGTTAGCAGCAAGACGCTGTATTGCATATTACTAGAAAGATGTGACTCTCTCTTCCTATGGAATTGTGGGATAGTAAAATATGGACTGTCCTTGTAAAGGGAAATCTTTCATACCAAGTTCGTACACAAAAGCGGCACCAAAAAAAGGATAGTTATTTAGAAATGTGGTCAGTGTGCTCAGAGGAGGTGGGCTCCCTTGCCAGGAAACCAGAATATTTAGGCAGGTTCTTTGAACATTAACTTAACCGGGATCAGATTATGTCCTATGTAGAACGTTAACATTTTATTGCAATTTTGCCTTAATAAGCACAAATAAAATAATTAGCGAACCCTGTACAAGCGTATTGTGAGCTCTTTGGGGCAGGGACTTGCTCCTTCTATCTGAACACACTAGACAGACATGGGGTAAGGAGTGAAATGGAGGCACAGAGAGGGGAAATGACCTGGCCAAGGCGCACCAGTGGTCAGAGGCCAAGCCAGGAATAGAACCCAGGTCTCTCCTGACTCGCAGTCCCGTGACCTAGTTGCTAGTCCCACAGCCTGTACCATTAGCCTGTTGCGGTTCAGTGTGGTATTAGTTACAAGGTGTCGTGTCTCCAAGGTAACCTACGAGAAGGAATGAAGAGTTAAGTTGTACATATGTCCACTTCCTTCCTTCCTCTGCCAGGGAACTTGCTGGACTGTAGCCACAATGGCACGAGCAGCACAGGGTTAACCATGAATTCTAGCTGGCAATAATTACACCTTGGAGCCTGCCTGTCTGTGTGATCCCTGCAGCTCTCTTAAGAGCCACTCTCAAATCACTCCAATTTCACAGTCCTAGCTCAGGATCCGCTTACCCTGCAGACTAAAAAGCCAATGGAAAGCGAGGAGAAACCCAGCTCTTTGACTCCATCCTAACCGAGCTTGGCTGGAGTGTCTCCTCTACTCACTGCTTCTTGGATGCAAAGGAGTCATCGGAAGAGCAGCCCCCTACACACAGGCATGCGGTGCTCAGATCACTTCTCTCTCACGTTTGCTCAGCTTGCAAGTCACAGGGAGTTATTTTCTGAAAACCACTTGATTGCCTAGCAGGGTAAGTGTGAACGCACCTAGACTGACGAACTGTGGAATGAGCAATGAAGCGCTCCCTATATGGCAAAAAGAGGAGCAATTCATTTCAGCCTTGTTTACTACAAGTCTTTGAACCTATTAGGACTCCACAGAGCTACAGACTTTGGCTTTTAACACTTCTGATGTCAGTATTAAGCCAGGACTGCAATTCCCCCCCCCCCCCCCCCCCATCCTTTTGGCTTGTTTTTTACTTTAAAAAGCCCAGCAATGCCAAGTCTGGTTTTGCTGCATGACTTACGAGATGGCCGGGTATGGATTGCGAACCCCCAACCGTGGGAGAAGGGACAGGGCTTCAAAGCTTCAGATTCTCTCCTAACTCTTTCTCAGGAGAGTAAGTTCAATAGATGTTACCAACAACAAAGAGTCTAAAAAACTCTCTTCCCCATCAATCAAGTTACCCCTGCAGGATGTCTGATGCCGTGACCTTACCTGCTCCACGAATGGTTCCAGGAAAACAGGTCAGGCAACATCTGAATTTGTAACGTAAACAGGATAAAAGCCTCTTTTGAGACATACGTGTCAGAACAGCCAAAAAAGGAGCACAACCCTTCATTTCTTCCTCCCTTTCAGCTCACCCCAGTAAGTGGCTGGCAGAGTCCAGTGCAGAGGCTACGGTTTCAAATCGCTATGGTTCCTGGGGGTTGGAAGTTCACCACAGTGATCTCCACTCAGAAGGGAGTCTCGGGTTTTCAATCTCCCCACTCCCAGGCACCCACTCTGAGCTCTCGCCCCAACAGCCAGGGCTCCCATCGTAAGTTCCCGCTGACAACAGCTGGCTTTGCCACATGCACAACCCTCTCACTGGGGAGGACAAACAGCCCCAAGGCTCTTCTCACTAGTTACAGGCACTTAGATGTCCCCCAGCACCACAGTATCTGGGCATCTCACAATCTTTAATGTATTCATCCTCAAACCCCCCGTGAGGTGAAGGAGGGGAGAGGAACAGTCCTGGCCTCAAAGTCCTTTCAATCTAAAGGAAGGAATATTATCCCCATTTTACAGATCACTGAGGCACAGAGAAGAGACTTGCCACAGGGAATCAGAGCCAGAAACGTGAGCCCAGATCTCCTGGGTCCCAGCCTGGTCCATTAAACATATGGCCCGTCTTCCCCTCCTCACACACACACACCTTCCTCAGCAACAGAACCTGACCTTCACCCCCCAGGCATCGGGGGGGGGGGAACTGGCATTAGCATCTTTGCCCCTTGCAATTAAGGTACCAAGAAAATTAAGGCAGAAAAACAGAAACCAGAGTATAAAAATGGGAAGACATGTTTATTGTAAGACTTTCCTCCTTAAAATGCTCACTTCTCCCCTCCCCCACAGAAGAGTTCACACATCACAGGCTAGTAAGCCACTTCCCTGACTCAGGGTAGCACATCCCAGGAGGTAGAGGGCATGGCTCAGAGCTGCAGTAGTCTGGCTCACCCTCACTATACACACAAGTGACACACCTGATACAAGAGGGCAGATTACAGCAGGATAAAGGCCAGGCCTTTTTTCCCTTTCTCTGGTGCTTTAACATCAGGGAGAGGTTCTTGTAGGTCAGTCAAGGTGTCTTTACAAGAACAGTCCCGCAAACTCTGCAAACGCAATCCTGGGTCTTCCATATTCCCCTGAACCGCAACATGCATTCCACTGAGTAACACCGATTTCCTGTCAACAAGACCCTCTCTTCCCATGGGATGGACCCTCTCTTCCCATTATTGGAAAATGGCCCAAACACAGATTGATCTGGCCCCTAAAACATTAACCCCCCCTCCATTCACTCTCATGAACGTTGCGTTGAGTGAACCAAATCACGGTGGGCAACCACTCTCTGTCCCAAAACAGGCATGATTTCCCCATAGCAGCAGGATTCAGTTCCCATTTAGTTCTGACTGCATCCCCCATCCCATGCACATTTACATGTTATACCTATTACAGAACTAATCTGGATACTACAGGCAGCCAGCCAGCCATGCCCTAAAGCAAACATGGGAGGCACCTGTTACCTGAAACCCGCCCAAGAATGAAATGTCAGATTCAGAGTGCTGCTCCCAGTGGTAGTTTAGAAGTTACATTGTTTTAAATCACCTGGGGGGGAGGGGAAACTTATGCAGAAGTTCCTGAAATTAATCAACCCTAGGACACTTGCATTTGTTCGTGGTCTGTGCTAATCAAATCCCTAAAGAACAGTCTCCAAGGAAAGTGAAGGATACCGGAGTACTGTGTTCCTTTGTCATTTGGAAGACAAGTCCCTCCACACATGCTGTGCGCTATTAGAAAGAAGTTCAATGTTTGTTGTTCAGCAGAAGCTCAGTAATTGGCAAAATAACCAGGCCTCAGCAGGCAGTTTCGGAGAAACAGGTTTCTGTTTAATCCTCATTTTCTGCTGCTGCTCTGATCAGGCTGCACACTAACCCTCTGAATTTTACTTTCCATTGATAATCTATTCATGAGGTTTTTTTGAAAACACTACATCTTAACTTAGAGAGCACCTGAGCAGACACTTCCCTCTCCCCCCAAACACTGGCCAATTTCAATACTGCTATTCCAAAACCTGAGGGCTACGGAGAAACAGACTGGAATTACATCTGCTACTGGGAGAAAGCGCTGGATAGCAGCCAAGACACTGGAGATGATGTATCCTCCAGCATTCTTCATATCATCCTTTGGCTGGGAGAGTTAGGGCTAGATTTTTAAAAGTATTTAGGCACTGCTGCATTCAGTGTTGCAACACCTAACTGATTTAGGAGGCTAAATATCATATTTTTTAAGGGATGGATGCACGTAAAAGCCAAAATTCCATTGATAGTTGATGGGATTTAGGCACTTAGGAGCCTAAGTCACTTTTGAAAATGAGACAGGTTCCTCAATCAGTTAGGCATTGCAAGCTGTGTACAGCAACACCTAAATACCTTTAAAAATCGGGGCCTCTGAGTTTTCCAAACTCAGCTGAGAAGGATCATCCCTGAACATGATGAAAATCTGAAGACCCACTCTATCTTATTCTCTCCTTTACCAACCATCCATCCACCCACACTTAACTATGTCACCGCTGCTTCCCCGTGTGTCTCTGCAGGATAGTGCCCATCCCTCTAGCACAGAACGACTAGACAGGACAATTATGGGTCGCTTAAGACACAGTATTGAAGATCCTACAGGAACGCACTGGCCCTGTGAAATGTCAGTGGGCACTCCCTGGATAAGAAGAAAGCTTTTTATGTACTTTCTACTGATAATGAGACAAACTGCTTACATTCCACTCCGGGCCGGCGTTAGACTCGCTGGGGCCCAGGGCAGTAACTAAGGAGCGGGCCCCCACCCCGCTGAAGCCAAAGCCCGAGCCCCGCCACGCATAACTTAGCTTTGCAGGGCCCCTGTGGCATGGGGCCAGAGATGACCCGTGCCTGCCAACAGTGGGCAGAGTGAGGGCATCTGGCTTCAGCAGTATAATTGAGCATCTCAACCCGTGTGAGCGTGCTCAGTACAAGCCAAGCAGCAAATCTCCAGGGGCGGGGGGGGGGGGGAGACGCACGTGACCCCGCATGTCCCCCCACACGCATTGCCTCTGCATGAGGCCCCGGGCAATTGCTCTGCTTGCTACCCTTGAACGCCAGCCCTGATTCCACTGTAAAAATTCTGTGTCTCATAAACCCAGGGCACTGCCTTTGTGTTGACTTTCCGTCCTCAATATTAGCCAGAAATTACAAACACCGTGTACAGGTTTGGCATGTGACCGACGAGCAACCTACTGAAGCCACAGAAATCAGCACTTCCACAGACAAAATACATTCACTCTTGGAACTGAAGTAGCTCTCACAGGGCTGCTGTATGTGCATTAAAACACTCTGAAATTCAGAGCCAAGGCTCTGCAACTACCTATCTATTTTTTATTCTATTCCTATGCACTGTGCCACAGCCTAGAAATCAGCCACTGGGCTTTTTGCAAATGAACACAGCACACACACGAACTTCAGATCCTACAATACAAGCTCCTTCACCGAACTTGCCACTGCTGAAAGACAACAGCAGAGGTTACGATCTTGGGCAAAAAGTCCACTTCATTTCTTTAAGAGGAAAACGGGGGAAACCTCTTTTAATCGTTGTCGCTGACAATTCTACTCTCTCAAGGTGAGTAATTTCAGGGAGTAATTTTTTTTTTTGAGTACATATTTTGTTCATGATCAGTCGTCATAACACAGAGTGGATGAGCAATTTTTGTGCTTGGGCTGGCACAGCTTTAAACAAAGCTACGTTACAGGCTATGCTGTCAGGCTCCTCCCAGCTCAAGGACCTGCCCCAGTGCGGGATGAATACTCTCCCACTAGTCTGAAAATAGACCCATGGGTACAAGCATCTTATAATATTTCAGCAAACAGAACCACCCAAGTGTAAAGATTTACAGCCAATAGCACTAATTGCCAGTGACTCCTGCCTACCTGAACACATTACTAACAGAGAACTCGGCTTTTTATTCAATTATCAAAGGCATGGCTTACAAAGCCTGTGAGACATAACTTCGACATGATTACTATGTATTTATTCTCCCTCTGCATAAGTCACCTTCTACGCATTCAAAGGTTAGCTGGAGGGCTGCAGGGTCTGATCCTGCATGCATGGACACTTCCTCCATTGAGGAATCCCATTTAGGTCATTGGGATTCCAGGAAGGAGTAAGGTCCAGCATGTGAGGATAAATATATAGGATCAAACCCATAGGGAAAGTCGCTAGCCATTCCATTGCTACATTAGCCCACTTCATAATGACCAGCGCACCATGAGGCACTGTCCTGGCCTCTGCGCAATAAGAAAACGGTGGGAAAGGAAGAAAGCAGCCTGAGCTGGAACATCTACATTGCAATTCAACAGCCCTACGGCCTGAGCCCTACGAGCCCGAGTCAGCTGGCACTGGCCAGCCACAGGTGTCTAACTGCAGTGTAGACATCCCCGAAGTGTACATCTACACCGCCACAGCAGCGAGCCTCCCAGCCCAGGCTGATGGACTTGGGCTTGCGCTCTACAAATAGCTGCGTAGACAGAGCTTTAAAGTTGCGGCTTGTCCCTCTCCGTAGGCTTCAAGAGCCCGAGTTCCAGCCTGAGCCACAACTCCAAAGCGCAGTCTACAGAGCTATTTGTAGAGCGCTAGCACAAGCCCCGTTAACCTGAGTCCATAGACCCAGGCTGGGAGGCTCGCTGCCATGGGCTGTGTAGACATATCCCTGAAGGGTCAGATTCTGCCACCCTTCTTCCTGCTGGATAGTACCTTAGTCCACAACTCAGAGTCAGGTCCTAGTCAACTTAAGGATGTCAGAAACAGATCCATATGCAGCACTGGCGAGGACAGACACCACTAACACAAAAACTTTTGTATAAACCCAAATTCTTCCCCAAACACCTTACACACACAAAGCCTCCTATCTCAGGAATGGGCACACAGTTTTTCCTGTGTAAACTAACCTGATTTTTAAGAAGTCCTACCAGTTTATACTGGTAAATTCACAACTTTTTAGTTAACCGGCAGAGGAAAATATTGGCCTCCTGTTCCCATGCGAGCCGTGTGGAGGCTAGCAATATTATGTCACTGGTTACATCTGAAATCTTATTACAGATCTGAAGGAGTTTTGCCGTGTCAACAACACGCCGGATGGTCCTCTCAGGGAGGCTCCTGGACAAACACTGGTCAAACATTCAGAAGCCCTAAACTATTCATATTAAAATTCACACTGCTTGTGTTTTATATTAACTTAAACATTCTTTATGCTGTCCATTAACAGCCATGTCTTCCTGGTCACACACAGCTATGCAAACATCTGTTTCGTCAGGAGCTTTCCTGGTTCTCTGAATAGATCCACACGTAGACAGAGACTGAAGCAGCTAGGGTCACTGGCGTACTACGTTCCAGCTGTGTAAGCACAATCTCCTCTCCTCTACGCTAGGGACTGAACACAAGGCTTGGGAAGGTTTATTTTCAGATTTAGATCGCTGAGGTTTAGATCATTTCTAACCGTGTACTTTAAGATTTTAGGGAAGGAAATAAGCTAAACCCAAGACTTGGTCACCATCCCATTTCTCAGCCATCCTCCTATAGGCAAAGGGGTCACAGATTTTCCAGACTCGGGCATTTTTTGACCAGCGCTGGTGCATTACTAGTCAGGAGCCATTGGCGTGGGGAGCCATTCCCACTGCTACAAATAATACGATCCTGGGAACAACAGAGCTTTAGGTTCCTGGCCCTCATTCCACCCTTCCCAGGCGTGGGAATCCCCCTGGGGCGCGACATCCCACTGAGAGGGACCCTTCTGTCCCGAAGAGAAGCAGGCAGCTCTGAGACGCTCTTCAGGGGAAGGCAGTTGCTCGTGCGACAGTACAGCTGAGAGGGGAGCGCAGGGACGAGTTCATACAATAGCCCTGTTCCAGCCGGGCTTCAGTGCAGTCTCCTGCCGAAAAGCACCTCACCCCCATCGCCTGCCCTCAGCGGAGGAGGAAGGGGCTGAGCCAGCACTGCTCTGATGTGTGTTTACCGGCCAGCCGGTCCTTCCCGGGGATGGGGATGGGGAGGGCAGCCCGCGCCCACGGGGGGCGAGACAGGGGCTCGCCTCGCGCCCCCCCCCCGGCTCTCTTGCACGAAGGGCGCACAAGGGGAAAGCGACCACAGCCAGCGCCCCTCTGCACAGCCAGTATCCTGCTGCACCAGGATGCACCCGCCCAGCCCCACTCCCTGCAGCCTCCCCATTGAATCAGCCCAACGCCCCCCCGTGCCCTGCAGCCTCGCCCCGCGCCGCGCCGCGGACCCCGCACCCTGGCGCAGGGCAGCCGGGCTCTCACCTGGTTTGCCGGCGCCGGGCCGCAGCAGGCAGGCTCCGAGGACGATCCCGGGCAAGAGGAGGGCTCCGAGCCGGGGGACAGGCGCTCTCCGGGCCGCCACCATCCTTCAGCAGCGCCGGGGACTCATCGCAGCGGGGTCCGGGCGGGCGCGGGGGCGGGAGGGGGGCGCGGGAGCTGCAGCCGGAGCGGCGAGGAGTCCGTGTGCCGGGCGGGGGCGGGGGCGGGGGCGGGCCAATCCCGGCGCCGCCCGCACAGCGCCGCCCCGGCATGCGCGCCCCGGGCTGGGAGAGCGGGGCCCACCCACCGCGCTGGGCACCGGGGCGCGCTGCAGGGGGCGGGACGGGAACAGGTGCCGGGCCCGGGGCGTCCCGGGAACCTCCCCCAGAACCGCAGCTCCCATTCCTGCCCTGCCCACCTCCCCAACTCACTGCTGCCCGGGGTCACCCCCTGGAGCTGCTGCGGTACGACATGGGACCTGCCCCCCAACTCACTGCTGCCCGGGGTCACCAGGGACCTGCCCCCCAACTCACT
>NW_020664800.1:2762101-2773036 GCF_002925995.2 Terrapene triunguis | reverse complement strand
GGGGCTGCCCCCCAACTCACTGCTGCGTTGGGATTTCCTCCCTGTCTCTCTGCTCTCCGGGGACACTGGAGACCCAGCTCCAACTCACTGATGCCCTGGGACCACTCTCTGGATCTGCTGCCCTAGGGCACTGGGGACCTCCCCCACACACACTCTTCACTGCCCTGGGATCATCCCCTGGCTCTCTGCTCCACTGGGAACCTGCCCCCTAACTCATCACTGCCCTGGAAGCAGAAATTGATGGAGTCTGGTATTTTCTATGGTTCAATCTTGTTTATTTTACAAGCAGTGTACCACGTCCTGCTCCTCAGAAAGCAGGAGGAACCAAGAACAAAAGCAGCAGTTTCTTGGATTACAACCCCAAGCCTCTTTCGCCAGCAGACTAAAAGCTCCCTCTAGCTTTTCCCAGGTCACACTGTGCTCACAAGTGACTGCTTGGCTTTCTCGCTTTTTGTATCTGCCTCTCTCTGCATCCGTGTCCGTTTTCAGTTTCTGTGTGTTCCCTCTCTCTCGTCACGTGTGCACACGCACACACACGCACACACTACTCAGCCAAAAGCTCCTGGGTGGGTTCACACACACCTTCTGTCGGGGCTTTGCTTATAGCTATGTTAACTGAAGAGCGAATTCACACCTGTCGGTCTCAATGGGGTTTTAACTCATAACAAGGTTTCACCCAGCTCATAACATTAATTATTATTATTTATTTTATTGTATTATTGCGGTACTGCCTAGGAGCAGCAGTGCTGGGCCTGGACCCCAGTGTGCTAGGTGCTAAGAACATAAGAACGGCCAGACTGGGTCAGACCAAAGGTCCATCCGGCCCAGTATCCTGTCTACCGACAGTGGCCAATGCCAAGTGCCCTAGAGGGAGTGAACCTAACAGGTAATGATCAAGTGATCTCTCTCCTGTCATCCATCCCCACCCTCTGACAGACAGAGGCTAGGGACACCATTCCTTACCCATCCTGGCTAATAGCCATTAATGGACTTAACCTCCATGAATTTATCCAGTTCTCTTTTAAATGCTGTTATAGTCCTAGCCTTCACAACCTCCTCAGGCAAGGAGTTCCACAAGTTGACTATGCACTGTGTGAAGAAGAACTTCCTTTTATTTGTTTTAAACCTGCTGCCTATTAATTTCATTTGGTGACCCCTAGTTCTTTTATTATGGGAATTAGTAAATAACTTTTCCTTATCTACTTTCTCCACATCACTCATGATTTTATAGACCTCTATCATATTCCCCCTTAGTCTCCTCTTTTGCAAGCTGAAAAGTCCTAGCCTCTTTAATCTCTCCTCATATGGGACCCTCTCCAAACCCCTAATCATTTTAGTTGCCCTTCTCTGAACCTTTTCTAGTGCCAGTATATCTTTTTTGAAATGAGACCACATCTGTACGCAGTATTCAAGATGTGGGCGTACCATCGATTTATATGTAAGCAGAGTCAGGATGAGCTCTACCCTGACATCTGGTGGTGAATTATGGCGAGTGTGGAAAAGAACTCCAGGGGCTGATCTTGTTTGCATAGGCACACCCACCTGCCTAGCATGAGACAACAGCAACTGATAGTGGTTACTTTGGATGGGGTGGGATCCCCAGTTTCTCTGTTATTGGGGCAGGAGGAATAAAGTGTTGCTATCCTGATTAGGTGAATCAAGGACAATGAAACTGTTTTATGACAGAGGGTCTCACCATCACCTAAGTAGCTCTCGCTAGACAAGGGACATGGGTTCCACAACCCAGTGACTTGAGAAAGAATGGGGACAGGTATTTGTACCTGATGGTATGGGCCCCCTTTGAGGGCCTGAAGCACCAATTGTACCATCTCCTCTCTCCACTGGTGAATGTCAGAGCTAACTATGATTCTATTAGGAGTCTAGTTACAGGCTGCTGAGCTGAATTCACTTTTGGTCAATGGTGCACCAGTACTGGGGCTCCCCTACAATGAGCTAAAATTACTGAGTGCTGTGTTAACTAGTGGGGGAGCCTGAAGCTATATTGCTAAGTGGCTGGCAGAGCAGTTTGCAGGGATGGCTGGAGGAGCAGCGCGGAGCCTTGCGGGGATGGTTGGAGCGGCTCACAGGTCGGTGAGCGGAGCGTAGCCATTTGTGGGGACGGCTGGAGCGGCTCACAGGTCGGTGAGCGGAGTGCAGCCATTTGTGGGGACGGCTGGAGTGGCTCACAGGTCGGTGAGCAGAGTGGAGCAGCTCGTAGAGCAGAGCAGTTCGTGGGATGGCAGGAAGTGGACTGGCTCATGGTGAAGGCTGTGGCGGAACCCCATGGAGAGACGGCCAGTCGGCCTCGGATCACGTAAGGTGCCCCTTAACACTCTGTGTGCCCCCCTTTTACTCTGGGGCTGCACTGACCAGGGACAGAGACTTGAGGGGTTGTTGGACTTTTGGGACTTTGGGTGGTTGCTGGACCCAAGAGACTTTAGGGGTGTTGGACTTTGGGGACTCTGGGTGATTTTTGGGTTGCTGGATTCAAGAACCAAATGGAAAGGACATGGCCCAATTTGCTGGGGTGGGTCTTTTGCTCATGGTTTGTGTTATGAATCCTGTTTCTGGTGTTTTTTCCAATTTAATGCTAATGTCGTTTACCTCATGTTATTAAACATTTTCTGCTACACTCAGACTCCGTGCTTGCGAGAGGGGAAGTATTGCCTCTTAGAGGCGCCCAGGGGGTGGTATGTAATTGTCCCAGGTCACTGGGTGGGGGCTCGAGCCGGTTTTGCATTGTGTTATTGAAACGGAACCCCTAGATACAGAACCCGGCCCTTGTTGCTGCCAACTTAGATGGGCAGAAGGGTTACATATATAAGGGCAATAAGATATTCTCCATCTTATTCTCTATCCCCTTTTTAATGATTCCTAACATCCTGTTTGCTTTTTTGACTGCCACTGCCCACTACATGGACATCTTCAGAGAACTATCCACGATGACTCCAAGATCTTTTTCCTGATTTGTTGTAGCTAAATTAGCCCCCATCATATTGTATGTATGGTGCTGTACAAACACAGAACAAAAGGAAAGCCCCTGCCCCAAGGAGCTGACAATCGTATGCATGCTGTACTGGTTCCTTGTGACCGTGCTGCATTGGTTCTCCACTGAGCTGGGCTGGTGGCTAGCAGAGGGAGGGAGTGTGTCTGTGCGTGGGCAGGGGCTTACCACCAGGCTCTCTGGCCACTTCAGGAAGGAATCTCAGGGCCTCATTGTCCTCTTGCATACACCGGTGTAACTCTATTATCATGAGGGAGGTTGTTCCTGATTTACCCCCTAGATACGAGCAGGATCGGACTCATTGTCCCCCTTGCTGGGATTCAGGGCCCCCTGGCAGAGGTCTCTGGTGTACCTTCCCGGCATTGAGAGCTGGGCTTCTCAAGTTCTTCCTTCTGCCTGGCGCGTGTGCACGCAGGGCCCTCTCTCTTTCATCAGCCCAGGGCAGGAATTAGAAAGGGGAGCTGTTGCGGGCGGGGGGAGAAGCTGTGGGGGGCACGAGTGTCTGATCACTATGGTTGAAAGGCTGCCTGCCCAAGTAGTGACAGCCTGCTGTGCTTAGCTGCTAATACTAATACTTAGCTCTTATTGTTTTCATATCTAGAGCTCAAAGCACTTTACAAAGGTGGATATCATTACTTCCATTTTACAGGTGGGGAAACTGAGGCACAGAGAGAGGCTGTGAGTTGCCCGAGGGGTCAGTATCAGAACTGGATATTGAACCCAGGCGGCAAATTGAAAACAGAGAAGAGGTGCAGGACAATGCACAACAAGCCTGTGGAACTCACTGCAATAAGATAGCATTGAGAGCCTAGCGGGATTCAGCAAAGGATGAGATATTTATACTGATGATGGAAATGTCCAGGATGCATTAGTGATGACATAAAACAACGCACGAGTTTGGAAGGTGTAAGCCCTCATTCTTCCTTTTAACCCATCATTGTCCACTTCAGAGTTCCTTGCACCCGCCTCTGAAGCATCTGGTACTGGCCAGTGTCAGAGACAGGACACCGGACTAGGTGGTTGGATCCCGTATAGCAGTTCCTATGATACTTTGTCTCACAAGCTCCATAGCACATCTGGCAGCAGTTGACCTGAGAATAGGCTGCTATCAGGAGCCTAGAAATGGAAAAACACCTAAATCCAAAGATCAATGTCTGTGCCCATTAGTAAGGGAGAAGAAAGGTGGTTCATTAGCAGTGCTTCTTCTGGGGAGTCATATTCAAATTATACATGGGCGGGGGGCATGCAGGGTCACACGCCCTCCCTCCCCAGATTTCTGCCAAGATTCACACCAGAATGTGGCCAGCAGCAGCCTTTCGGCACTGTGTGGGAGGAAGGGGATGGGAGCTGCTTCCAGCCACAGGGGAGAAGCGGGAGGGGAAGGGGTGACCTGGCCCGTGTCTTTGCAGAGCTCATCTCCCCCCCCCCCACACACACACATCCCCGTGGCTGGAAGCAGCTTGTCCCTTCCTGCCCAAACAGTGTCGAAAGGCAGCTAACACCTACAGGCTGCTGCTGGCCACTGACAACCCAGCCGCCTCCTGTCCTCCAGCTACAGTCAGGGCCGGCTCCAGGCACCAGCACAGCAAGCAGGTGCTTGGGGCGGCCAACGGAAAGGGGCGGCACGTCCGGGTCTTCGGTGGCAATTTGGTCCCTCAGTCCCTGTCATAACTATAAAGGGAAGGGTAACAGCTCTCTGTGTACAGAGACTCCAAATCCTTTTACCTGTAAAGGGTTAAGAAGCTCGGGTAACCTGGCTGACACCTGACCCTAAGGACCAATAAGGGGACAAGATACTTTCAAATCTTGGGGGGGGGGAAAGGCTTTTGTTTTGTGCTCTTTGTTTTAAGGGGGGTTCGCTCTTGGGACTGAGAGGGACCAGACATCAATCCAGGTTCTCCCCATCTTTCTAAACAAGTCTCTCATATTTCAAACTTGTAAGTAAAAAGCCAGGCAAGGCATCTTAGATTTACTTTGTTTTCTCAACTTGTAAATGTACCTTTTACCAGAGGGTTTATCTTTGTTTGCTGTACTTTGAACCTAAGACAGAAGGGGGTCCTCTGAGCTCTTTAAGTTTGATTACCCTGTAAAGTTATTTTCCATACTGATTTTACAGAGATGATTTTTACCTTTTTCTTTAATTAAAAGCCTTCTTTTTAAGAACCAGATTGATTTATCCTTGTTTTAAGATCCAAGGGGGTTTGGATCTGTATTCACCCAGAGTTGGTGAAAGGAGGGTGAGAGGAAGGAGGGGGGATGGTTAATTTCTCCTTGTTTTAAGATCCAAGGGGGTTTGGATCTGTGTTCACCAGGGAATTGGTGAAAGGTTTCTCAAGGCTTCCCAGGGAGGGAGTTCTTGAGATGGTGGCAGCGGACCAGAGCTAAGCTGGTAGATAAGCTTAGGAGTCCTCATGCAGGCCCCCACATTTGTACCCTAAAGTTCAAAGTGGGGATACAGCCTTGACAGTCCCTCTCAGAGGGAAGGACCTGCTGCCGAATTGCCGCTGAAGAATGAAGCGGCAGCGCTAGAGCTGCCACTGAAGTGCCGCCGATCGTGGCTTTTTTCTCCCCTCCCCACCTCCACCGCTTGGGGCAGCATAAACGCTGGAGCCGGCCCTGGCTACAGTGCAGGCAGGAAGGGGTTAAGCCCTAAGGATGCATTTGCAGCAGGGCCAGGGAACCTGACTGCAGGGCCCTCAGCGAACCCGGCCAGAGAGGTGGCTCTGCAGGGGAGGGTGCCTAGGGGACGGAGCAGCCTCACAATCCCTGGGGGCAGGACCCAGGGCAGAGGGGTGGGGGGTGAAAAGGGTGCTAAGCTGCTGCCCTGGGGGCTGCTGTGAAGCTGGCAGGGTCAGGACGCGAACGGGGCTGGTTCTCCCCACAGCCCTGGGAGCGGGACACGCCCCATCCGGAGGGATATGGAGGAGCAGCGGGGCTGGCGGGGGGGAAGAGGCAAATCAGGGAGAGGACAGCGAGATGGGGAGCATGTAACGGGCTGATGGATGGGCAGTAAGGGCGACATGTAACCGGCCACTGCCTGGCGCCTGTTCGCACTCACAAGCCACTGCAGAGTGCAGCCAGCGCCAGCCGGAAACGGGACGGGGGGCGGGGCCCTGCTGGCCGAGAGCCAGCACGCAGCGGGGGCTGCGCTGACAGACCAGCAGGGGGAGCGGCCTGCCCCGCATGCTGCAGCTTTGCCCCGCCACCAGCCTTGCACACCCACCCCCATTCTCGGCCACTGGACCCCGCTACTCACTGCTGGAGGGTGGGCGACTGCAAGCAGGGATCCGGCCAGCAGCAGGGCCCATCAGTACTGGGGTGAGAGGAGACAGAAAATACAGGACAATTTGCCCATTTTTAAGAAAAAGTCGGGACACATGCAGGAGGGCTTAAATACGGGACTGTCCCTTTAAAAACGGGACAGCTGGTCACCCTAACCAGGCTTGAAAGACTAGAAACAAGAGAAGTGACTGTAAGGACCTTTCGTACATATGGGACAACACTACAATTCCATTGTAATGTTTATTATAACTAAATGAATGAGGTAGGTTTCTCTTACATACACTCATCCCCACCCCACCGCAAATCCCTGGTCTGGAGAACTAGAGATGCTATTCCTGTGTAGCCAGGGCCGGCTCTAGGTTTTTTGCCGCCCCAAGCAAAAAATTTTTTGGCTGCCCCACCCCTCAGCCCTGGGCTCCCCCCGCATCCCTCTGCTGCCCCAGTCCTGGGCTCTTCCCCCCTCCACCCGCACCCCCCTGCTGCCCCAGCCCTGGGTTACTGGTAACTCGCTCCCAGGGCGGGTCATCAGCATCCCGCTCATGACACTAGCAGGAGCAGAGGCTGCATCCACCCAAATCCTTCGCGGCACCCAGGGGGGCCCTGACTCTGCCCGCTCCCCCCTCACCTCCAGCTGGTCTGGCGCTGGCAGGGTCGGGGTAAGCAGCGGGGCTCCCGGGCCGCTCCTCAGCCCAGGGTCCCTCCAGCCGGGACTCCTGCCTCCAGGACCGGCCGGGAATTGGGAGGGCAGAGCCGGGGGTCCGGCCCAGCAGGGGGCTGAGAAGCCGGGGCAGGGCAGACTCAGAGGGAGCGGCCGGCGGGGAACGGAGTCCCGGAGAGCGGGACGTGGGCCCCGCACGGCAGCGCCCCAGGCACCGGTCCCACTATGGCCCAGCTGCTGCTCCTGGCCATCCTGCTGCAGCCCCTGGGCGGCTCGGGCCGCTTCACCCAGCCCCGGCTGGGGGGTGGCCACCCTGCGGCACTTGCAGGCGGCTCCGTGCGCCGCGCGGGGCGGCCCCCAGCCCAAGTGTCCCGTGCTCCATGTGTTGGAGCCCACCGGATGGCCCGCCCGGGCCCGGTAGCACGTACCACAGCGGCCCCAGGGCGCCCCCCGTGCACGACGCGCTGCTGCTGCTGGACTCCAGTCCCGGGGCCAGCTTTGGCTACCCGCTGCGGCTCTTCCACCTGGACTTCGGCATCAGCTTGGGGGCCGGGACAGCGTCTACCTGGGTGAGCGCCCGCAGAGCCGGCCCCCAAACAAACAAACAAACAAACAAAAAGGATGGCCCGAATTCCGCCTCTGCAAATGTGCTGCCCCAAGCACCCGCTTGCTTTGCTGGTTCCTAGAGCCGGCCCTGTGTGTAGCCGCCAAAGTCAACCCCGCACTCTGAGCTGGGAGAGAAAACAGACAGCAGGAGTCTGGCCTCCATTCCTGCCTCTAAACACCCTGCCGGTGACCTATAGGGGCTATTAATGAACTGCAAAGGATCTGGGGAGAATTCCTCCAGTGCAGGGTCAGTGTAAGACCCATGTAAATAGCCCTACACTGCTCCCCCTTGCAAGCCCTATTGTGGGGCCAACAATGAGGAATAGAGGGGGGGTGCTCGTATCACTTAGTGCTAGGGCTACTGGGCTGCAGAGCAGTCCAGGGAAGGCTGCTGGAAGCTAAAAGCAGCATCCAGGGGCTGCTCCATCTTATACCAGGGGCTGTTTCAGAATTTGGGTGTCACGAAGGTGGTGTGAAGCCACTTCTGCCTCCTCCGAGGCTGCACCTCCTGGAGAGCGCCCACAGCATAGACTCTAGCCCAGAGTCATCAGACTAAGCATTCATCCAACCTGTCATCTCACTGGACACTTCGGGGATTTTGCTTCCACTCCCAAACTGACTTTCTTTCTTTCTTTCTTCATCTCTAGGCCCTACCCAGTGTTCTGGGCTCTGAGCCCATACATTTAGAATCGCAACATAAATGTAGACCAACATTTCAATCCTTGAAAAATTCACCCCCCTGAGCATCGTAGCTATGCCAACCTAGCCCCCGGTGTAGACACAGCTAGGGGGATGGGAGAACACACCCTTTAACCTACCTACTGCCACCCAGGGAGGGGGATTACCAACAGCAATGGAAAAACCCTTTAGTCGCTGTAGGAAGTGTCTACACAAGGGCACGACAGTGGTGTAGCTGCTACATCACCATAGCTGTGCCACAGACGGTAGTGCCCATAGCGTATACATAGCCTGAGGCAAGGCCAGAAGAAGCAGGCTGGCTTTGGGAATTCCAGTGTAAAGCTCTTGTTTAATGCAGCATCTTTGGTAGAGTCATTAGCTGAAGGCAGTCATAAGAGGATCCATGCTGTCGCCAGGCAATGGTTCAAGGCAAGAATCGAGTAAATTATATAAATCTGGCTGCTCATTTCAAAGGCCTGATTGAAAGGGTTTAGGCGCCACTGGGACAGATCCTGGCCTCATTTACACTAGTGGAAATCCATTGGAAATCCACTGATTTCAGCGAGATCCGATGCCGGCATTAGTCTCTTTTGTTTGGTGGTTTTGTGTATGCATGTTTGGAAACGTAAAAATAATCCTCAGGTTTAAATAAAAAACCTACCAAGGTTGGTATTAAAAACTAAAATACATTCCCGCTATCTACGAACGTCCTGGCCTCATCTGTACTCTGTTATACCAGTAGAATGCCAGTGAAGTCTATAAAGTTACACCCAAGTAAAACTTATGTAACAGAGCTGCATCTGAAGAAGTGGGTTTTTTTACCCACAGAAGCTTATGCCCAAATAAATCTGTTAGTCTTTGTTGTTTTTGTGGATATAGACTAACCCGGCTACCCCTGATACTTGAGAGCGGAGACACAGACCCTTTTCTTTTTGCAGTCATATTGTCTTTACATTTTCCTTCTTTTTTGTTCTCTCCAATCTGCCTTTTATCACATATGCCCCCCTCAGTGGGTTTCACTCTCCTGAATATTCTGAGCATGCTCCGAAATTTCTGGTGCCACTTCATTTTCAGAAATTCTACACCTGAACCCTTTACTAACATGAGCAGCAGGTTTCCAGCCGGTTCAAAGCTTGGTGACTTCTGTCTAAAGGGGAAAGTCTAAAGGAACATCTCACTTGCAAGGTTGCCTGGTGAGTGTGGTGCTTCCAGTATCCATGAGAAAAGTGACCTGCCACTTTTCTGATTTTCACCAGTGTCCAGTACCACTGTGCTAGGATCTTATATTGCCGCTCTAAGAGGTTTGTTGAAACAGGACTCGTAAGAAGGACATTGTGGAATCCCATAGCTCTGGCTCAAGGGGATGTGTCAGTGCTCTTATCCATTTAATCATGAACTTTAACAGGCAAGGAAGACGGAGAAATTCCTTTGTACAATCTTTCCCCACAGGTCTGAGGTTCCACAAGTACACACAGGATTTGCTCAGAAAGAGGAGGCTCTGTTTGTAAGAGATCGAAAAACACTGACTTTTCCTTCCTGTGGAAATGCACTCAGCAGGGCTGGAATCTTACAACTCCAACCAAATCTGTGCAGCTGTGTTAGGAGAAGGTATAATTCTGACCGGCCAAGTCTGCAAACTATTGTAACAAAACCCCCAAACTGTCCTTTGGAGTTACCCTTCTTCTCTTCTTTCTTCACCTTTCTTTCCTTGATTTTATTTTTCACCAATCAAAGGCACAAAAGGGGCCAAGGCCCAGATCCTCAAAGGTACTTAGGAGCCTAACTCCCATTGAAATCAAAGATAAACAATGGGAGTTGGGCACCTAAATGTCTTTGAGAATCTGGACCCAAGCCTTAGGAAAAAGACTAAACCTTTATGAGCCATGAAATGGAGAAGCAGGCTGGAGAATCTCATTGGCAGTGGCTCGCTTGGGGAGGGTTCTCCTTGATCCCCTGCCTCTAATCCCATTCCCATGGGAGCTGAAGTCTATTGGCTGTTGTGTAAAGGCTCTCACGTTTGGTGGGATTTCCTGTCAGCCCCCAAGAGCCAGGCTTCATGGGTCAGCTGCAGCAGTCAATCAGAGCTGCCTTTCCACAGAGTAACTGTGCCACCTCCTGGCCAAGCGCTATCACCTCTGGAACAGCTCTAGCTCTTATCCGAAAGGCAGTAACTAGGGGACAGAGGCAAGTGACTTTGATCCTGGGTGCCCTGGGGTGGGCTATGGCGTCAAGAGGCAGGAGAGTTGGGCACTGCCACCCCTGGTGCCCTGGTGCTGGCTGGCTGGGAGCGAGCTCCAACACCTGGGTGCCCTGGGGCTAGGTGGGGGTAGAGGGTGCAGGGCGACACCTCGCCAGATGTCCTGTAGCCAGCTGGAGGTGTGGTGGAGGAGGGGGCAGTGGGTTCAGAGCCAGGTGCCACCTTGCTGGCTGTCCTGTGGCTGGCCAGGGCTGTGGGCCAGGAGGAGGAGCGTGCAGGCAGTGCAGGGCACTGCCTTGTCGGGGTCCTGTGGCTGGGGAGGGGCTGGGATCTCCCTGTCAAGGTGATATAGGGCCTGTCCTGGGGGATAGGGGGCGAGAGGAATGGGGGGCCAGGGGCTGCTGCCCAAGGTGCCTGCAAGCTGACTGGGTGTTGGTGGTACGTAGGTGAGGGGTAGGGGGAGCAGTGTGTGGCCAAGTTCTGCCACACTGAGTGCCCTGGGGCCAGATG
>NW_020664800.1:2757041-2762091 GCF_002925995.2 Terrapene triunguis | reverse complement strand
GGGGCTGGCTGTGGGTGTTGCGGGGAGTGGGAAGGCTGGGTGCCACCACACTGAGTGCCCTGGGGCCAGTAGGTGGGGCAGAGGGAGTCAGGTGCCCTGGGGCCAGACAGGGAGCAAGCGCCATAGCCCTGGGGCCCTGAGGTGGGTTGTGGGTGTCGAGGAAGCAGGAGTGGCCAAGCACTGCTGCCCCAGTTGCCCTGGTGCCGGCCGGTGGGGTGGGGAGGGGCGGAATGGGGGGCTGGATGGGTGTAATGAGGGCCAGCCAGGGGGGTGGGAGCAGTTGGCGGGGGCAAGGCTCTGATGCCCCAGCTGATCTGGGGCTGGCCAACTGTGGCAGTGGAGGATGTGGTGGGCAGTTGGGGGTGATGGGCATCACTGACCCAGAAGTCCTGGGCCCAGGTTGGCAGTTAGGGGTACAGGACCCTCTGCCCTGTGTGTGCGGGGGGTGGGGGGGTGGGCGAGAGGGGGCTGGATGCTGCCTTCCCAGTTGCCCTGGTGCCTGGGAGATGATCTGGGGGGGCTGCGGGCTGCTGCCCTGGGTGCCATGGGGCCAGATGGGCTGGCATGCACCACCTCCCCTGGTGCTCAGGGGATGAGCGAAGTGTGGGGGGGCCCAGGAGGTGGAAGGAGGGATACGTGCTGCCATGCCAGGTGCCCTGGTGCCAGCCAGGGGATTGGGGGGAAGGCAGGCACCTCCTCCCCAGGTGCTCTGGATGGGGGACCAGGACCTGGTGCCAGCAGTTAGGGTGGGAGGGTCAGGGGCTGCAGAGGGGGCCAGGCTGCAAGGTGGGTGCTGCTGCCCAGGCTGACAGGAGAGGGGCAGGTGGAAGGTGGCGGTTGGGTGCCACCACCACAGGTGCCCTGAGGTGTTGGGGGTGGATAGGAGGATCCAGGCACCAATGTCAAGGGTGCGAAGGGGGAATTGGCACCGTTGCTAGCGCTCAGGGCGGCTGTTCCTGGAGCTCTGAAGGCAGCGGCACTAGCAGGCAGCACCCCTCGATGTTATTCGCAAGGATAGAGCACAGGCTCAGTTGGGTGGCGAAGGCTCTCGGCCAGGTTTATTTGTCAGCAAAGTGTGGTACTAGCCCCCTGTGTCACTCACAGGGACACTAACACGTGTATGCCCGGGACAAGGTAAAGACTCAGTCAGGACAGAGTCAGTCCTGTCCCTTCGGCCGATGCAAAGTTGCGCCTCCTATAACTTCTCCTTTTACACCTCACTACTCCAGATGTTGTCAGTTGCCACCCGTACACCTTGTCCCCGCTAGTTCAAACAAAACATCCTGATCCATGAGCCTGTCATCCCAGCCTTCTCTTACGAGGTTTCGGTGTGTGCCTGCACGATCTCCTGGGAGTTTGTTCATGTCGTTACTTGAGAACTTGGGGTGTTCCTGTGCCATCCTCTCTGGTCAGGAATGTGCCAATACCTGCTGTGTTACCATTCTGCCAAGGCCAGGCCTAGCCTGGCTCACAGCCTCTGGTTCACACTGCTAGCTATGCCTAGGCCTCCAGCAAGGCCTACAGGCACCACCCCATGGGTGCCCTGGGCAGGCGGGGGGATGGTGGGTGTCCAGGCAACACCTCCATGTTCGCCCTGAGGCCAGCAGGAAGGACTTTAGGGGCGAGAGGCTGAGGTCAGTGGAGGTTTTGGCAGTGAGGTGGGGCTGGTCTTCACTGCCCTGTGTGCCCAGAGGCCAGTGGGGAGGCAGGGAAAAGGGAAGACTGGGCACTGCCGCCAGGGGTGCCCTGAGACCAGTGGGGTGGTAGTGGGGGATGGGCACCACGGCACTGCCCTGGGTACTCTGAGGCTGGCAGGAGGGACGGGGGGATGTTGGGTGTCCAGGCACAATTGCCCAGAGGCTCTTCCCTTAAGAACTCTGTGTAGCTTGAAAGCTGGTCTCTGTACTATTGTTGCCGGCACAGAGGGCCCGAGGACAGCAACAGCGGGGATCGTTGCCCGGTGTGCTTCGCGCCAATGAACACACCAGGGTGGAGAAGCAAACAAAGTTTATTTGAGATCTCAAAGCGGTGCAAGGAGACAGGCATGTCTCAGATCAAGCACACCATCATAAGCAGCTTTTCTCTTTTTATACATTTCACAGCTAAGTTCCTCCCTCTTCCCCCCTCCCTTCTCTCCCCCCCCATTCCCCGTCCCTTCTGCTACAAAAGTAATGTTTATACATTTAAGCAGTTAAATAATTTTGGCGGCTATAAGTCTAGCTCGTTAGTAACACTTCTCTAAACCGTTATCTGGTCCTGTTTCCCTTTGATTTATTATCTCCACTTCAGCCAGAAACATACAGGCCTCATTATTACCGCTTGGTACCGGTATGAGTGGGGTTTCAATTGATAACTGGCTGTTACACATTCCAATTTCTGCCCCTGGCTTTTGAGGTCGATTAGAGTTAAACATGGAGGAACTTTGGTTCATTTAGGCCTAGTGCAGGAAGGCTTCATCGACCCTCGTGGTCTTCCACCCTCCCGAGTTACCTAGGGTTATGCCTAGTGACACCAACACTATCATGGGACTGACACAGATACAACTTCCCTTGCAGCTGTCAGATTGAGCCGCCCCTCGTCTAGGTGGCCAGAGTAGGAAAGGTCTGCTGGGCTCCAGCCTGGGGCTCTTGGTCCTTCCGTGGTTCCTTGACTATTAAGCCTTGCCCTGTGCGTCCTGCTTTTAAGCATGATGTGGGAAAGAGTAAAAATGTGTAGGAAAATGCAGGGGCAAAGGCATGCATGCATCAAGTGAAGCAGTGAGAAATGCGGCCATCAGGTCAACCAATAGGACTGCGTGCAACTCTAGCTGTACTGTCAAGTTCTAGGGCCCCAAGCTATTGTGGCCATCTGGTGAAGCCAGCTGGCCCAAATTCCTCTCTCTAGCGGGCATGAGTAACCAGGCAGAAACAAAACACAAACTCCTGTGTGACTGTAGATGGCAGGTAGAGCCATAGGATTCTGAGCCCTTCCCACCAAACCAATTCAGCACTGACACTGGAACTCAGATCGCAGGATTCAGAGCCCTGAGTGCTGATTGTTTCTCCATGGGATCTTCTAATGGCTTTGTCTCTGGACACCTGTGACTCTCGGCACTCAGATGGCAGAACTGTCCCCTGGCCTCATTGATTCTCTCCAGGTGGTCTCTCTCGTGTCTCTCAGGATCCTGCAGGGATTCAGTTAGCTCCTCACGTACAACACAAATTAAAAGCTTACCGCCTACCCAGGGCTTGAACCCAGGAACCTCAGATGAAGAATCTCCTGCTCCACTGATTTAGCTGCTGCTGGGCCCAGAGAGCTATTACCTTCTTGCTAGCATATCAAAACATGGTACATGCCATGACAAACCAAACACCTGTAGTGCTGTTTATGGGGCAAAATCTCAGGTCACGCTTGAATTTATTAAAGCCAGATCTACATCTACAAGTCAAAAATTGTCCAGTAAGTCAAGCAGTGGCAAGAAGAGTCAGTGCACCTCGTCAGCTACAAGTGAGGCCTGGTTTTAGCAGCTGTTTGGGGTTATTAGGAGTTTGTAGGTGTTGTACATTTTGACTGAAGGTGTTGGGCATTATCATGAACTTGTTTGGGATGTTTAGCAGTTACTAGGAGTTGCTAGATGTTAATTGTCTACTAAGCATTGTTGGGGATTAGTAGGAAATGTTAGGAGTTGTTAGGGGATGTTAGGGATTATTTGGTGGGGTCATTAGGATTTATCTGGGGTTATTGGTGACATGTAAGGGTTATCAGGAGTTCACTGTTAATAAGCATTATTAGGAATTATTATGGCATGTACAGTGTTAGGGATCATCAGGATTAGCTAGGTTTTGTTAATTGTTAATAAGGGTTGTGAGGTGTTATTGGGATTTTTAGAGTTTGCTGGGTTTTCTTAGGATTTGTCAGATGCTGTCAGTTTTGAGTTATTAAGTATTGTTAGTTGTTATTAGGGATTGTTAGTAATTGTAAGGGTTTGTCTGGGGTTATAAGGAGTTGTTATGTGTTGGGGTTTTAGGGATTAGTAGCGGATGTTAGGATTTATTAGGGAAAGTTAGGTGCTGTTAAGCATTAATTGGCGTTGTTGAAGTCAGTCGGATTTATTAGGGGTTGATGCAGATGCCCTGATAACCACTAAACCCTAACCCCCAGCAAACACACAACAACAGCCCCAGCTAATCGCTAACAACCCTTTCTGACAATGAATGCCATCTAGCAAATCCTAATAATTCCAACAACCCCCCATAAATCCCGATGATGCCTAACACCATCAGATAACTTCTAACATCCTATAATAACTCCTACCAACCCTTAATGACAATTAACAACTCCTAATAACCCCAAATAAACCCTAACAACCACTGGGTGTGCGGGTATGATGGGTGCATGTGAGTGTGATGCCTCGTCACGTCTGATAAGTGTGCATGTGTGTGTGATGGGTGTGCATAGGTATGATGGGTGCAGGTGGGGAACACATGATATGCGTGTGAATGATAAAAGCAGTTGTGTAATAGTTGTGTACTAGGTGCACATGCCATGGCCGTGCAGGTACATGACAAGCGCACGCATGAATAATGAATGCACATGATTGTGATGGGGTGTGTGATGGGTGCAAACACAATGTGTGTGCGTGCATGTGATGTGTATCATGTGATGTGTGTTCACACTTGGGTGCATGCAGCTATGATGGCTGGGCACGTGTATAAAGCACGTGCAATCATAATGATGTGTCTGCACATGCTATGGGTGTGTGCATGTTTGAAGTTTGTACAAGTTTGTGATGGGTGAACACGTGATGGTTGTGCACGTTTGATGGGTTCCCACATGTGGGTGGGTGCGCTTGTGATGGTTGGGCATGTGTGAGGGGTTGTGCATGTGATGCATGCTGGTGCTTGAGGGGTGCATGCGCCCTGTGGATGCATGCGTGTGATAAGTGTGCACGTGTGTGTGTGTGAGAGAGATGGAAGCACACATGTGGGTGATGGGAGTGTGAGCATGTGATGTATGCACATGAGTCATGGCTATGCAGGCGCCTCAGGGGTCTCTGCATGTGATGGATGTG
>NW_020664800.1:2708015-2737041 GCF_002925995.2 Terrapene triunguis | reverse complement strand
GGTCCGGTGAGGGGCGGGGGAGCTGTGCGGGCGGGGGGCTGGGCACGCTGCTTGCGCTGTTTACATTCAGCTGCTTCCAGGGTAACCGCTGCCTCCGCGTCCCCCGCAACGAAAGAAAACTTCCCTTTACGGCCATAACGTAGCGCTCCCAGGCAGCCCGTGCTGCGTAACTCCCCGCTACGTCCTGTAACCTGCGTAAATAACTTCAGGAATACGCTTCCCCATCCCCTCGCAAACCACCACCTAGCTCCTAGTAGGGCTTAACAGCGGTTACTAGGACACTTCGTTTTCATCCAATCAGTGTGACGTTAGTTCATTGCTAAGGGAAACAGCCAATCACCCACGATATCAATCATTCAATCGAGCCAATGAGGAGTGCCCTAAGGAGGGAGATTGCTAATTGTGACGTGAAAGACGTTGAACAGTCTGACCAATAGAGAGCGGAGAGGAATTGGGCGGGATTAGCAACTTGATTGACATCGTTTTAACCGACCGGAGAGTTTTTATTTTGCTGAGCCTCGTTATGAGCGACCATTAGCGGCTGTCGGCAGTCGCTGTGGGCGGGGGCAGGCACGGTGCGCGCGCAATCCGTTGGTATATAAGCGGTGGCAGTTGGTCGCTGTGACGCAGCTAGTGTGCAGATTGCTGCGTGACTATCGTCGCTGAAGGGTGTTGGGTGCCACCGCCGCCATGAGGGAGATCGTGCACCTGCAGGCTGGGCAGTGCGGGAACCAGATCGGGGCCAAGGTCAGTGCTGTGTCTGCCCCAGCGGCGGGCTGGGGGTTGGGCCCCGCCGGGGGTAACGGCTGCCGCGGGGGTGGCCCGGCCCGGCCTGGCCCGCCTGACCCGTGTGTCTGTTGCAGTTCTGGGAGGTGATCAGTGACGAGCACGGCATCGACCCCACCGGCACCTACCACGGCGACAGCGACCTGCAGCTGGAGCGCATCAATGTCTACTACAACGAGGCCACAGGTAGGGCTCGCGCCCCTCCGCCCAGTCCCCCCCCGCGCGCCCCCCCCCCCGGCGGCCCCGCGCTCACGCGCTGCCTTCTCTCGCAGGTGGCAAGTACGTGCCGCGCGCGGTGCTGGTGGATCTGGAGCCGGGCACGATGGACTCGGTGCGCTCCGGGCCTTTCGGGCAGATCTTCCGGCCCGACAACTTCGTCTTCGGTAAGTGGGGGGGCCTGCGTGGGCCGGGCCCGGCGGCGGGTCTGGCCGGAGCGTGGTAAACGGTCCAGGATCTTCCTTCAGCTGGAGCGGGTCGTGGGCAGGTAAAGGGGACGCTCTGAGTGCACCTCCCACAGAGGAGTCCAGGCCGGACCGGCTGGTGACATGCAGGGCACAAAGGTTAATGTAGGGAGCTCAAAGCTAACCCTTTTGAATGCAACTCTAAGTTGAAAGCAAAACAGTATCAAATATTTTGCTTAAAATACTTGAGTGGTATCTTATACCTGAGTTGTAATGAGAGCAAGTACTGGGGGGGGGGGATCTCCCCTGTTTGTGTAATCATTTGGGGCTCATCCTTCGTTTTGCTTGCAAGCAAATAGCTTGCTGTGTTAATCTGCTGTGAAAATGGCTCTCTTCCAGGTCAGAGTGGAGCAGGAAACAACTGGGCAAAGGGCCACTACACAGAAGGTGCGGAATTGGTTGACTCTGTATTAGATGTTGTAAGGAAAGAAGCAGAAAGCTGTGATTGTCTTCAGGGCTTTCAGCTTACCCACTCTCTTGGTGGTGGCACTGGCTCTGGCATGGGCACCCTCCTAATCAGCAAGATTCGCGAAGAGTATCCTGACAGGATCATGAACACTTTCAGTGTTGTACCATCTCCTAAAGTATCGGACACTGTAGTGGAGCCCTACAATGCCACTCTTTCTGTACACCAACTTGTAGAGAACACAGATGAAACCTATTGTATTGATAATGAAGCACTCTATGACATCTGTTTCAGAACCCTGAAGTTAACTACTCCAACATATGGTGATCTGAACCATTTGGTGTCAGCAACCATGAGTGGAGTTACCACCTGCTTGCGTTTTCCAGGTCAGCTTAATGCTGACTTGCGTAAACTAGCAGTTAACATGGTTCCTTTCCCCCGTTTGCACTTTTTTATGCCTGGCTTTGCTCCACTCACCAGCCGTGGGAGCCAACAATATCGTGCTTTAACTGTACCAGAGCTCACACAGCAGATGTTTGATGCAAAGAACATGATGGCTGCATGTGACCCACGTCATGGCCGCTATCTCACTGTAGCTGCTGTTTTTAGAGGCCGCATGTCAATGAAAGAGGTGGATGAACAAATGCTTAATGTACAAAACAAGAACAGCAGCTACTTTGTTGAATGGATTCCCAATAATGTTAAAACCGCTGTCTGTGATATCCCACCCCGGGGGCTCAAAATGTCTGCTACGTTCATTGGTAACAGTACAGCTATCCAGGAGTTATTTAAGCGCATTTCTGAGCAATTCACTGCTATGTTTCGCCGAAAGGCTTTCTTGCATTGGTACACCGGAGAGGGCATGGATGAGATGGAGTTCACTGAAGCTGAGAGCAATATGAATGACCTGGTCTCTGAGTATCAGCAGTACCAGGATGCCACAGCTGAGGAGGAGGGGGAGTTTGAGGAGGAGGCTGAGGAAGAGGCAGCATAAAACCTGTGCAGTAGCTACTCCTGTAAATTATGTTTAAAGCTGTATGAACTCCCTTCTCATTCAGAAACTTGTCTTTATTCCTGTCTTTACTGTGTACCTTCCACTTCTGTTTCCTGATGACTTCATGTCAAATGCTGTACAGACATCACCATTAAAGCATTTTTCACAGCGCACAGTTTTGTCTCTGCGCTTTCTGGTAGGCTTTCCGGGTACTGTTGCCAAATGTTAAGGCATAGCTGTGTCTGAGGGCTGAAAAACATCAAAATACAGTAGTTTATTTTTGCATAAGCATTTGCCTATTTTGCTCTTATACTGGAACAAAGTTTTACATGTACTACTGCGGATAAGACTTAAATAAGGATGTCACTTGCAATGTCCACTTGCTCAGTGGACTGAAATTAGGCTACTGCCAGAGGTGTGGAGCAGTTGTGCATCTAGTGAACTGAAATGCATAATTATTAATACACTTTCCATCTGTTAATTTAGAGCAAACTTACAAAATATCTCTAGTGAATGCTCTATACACTGCAAACATTTACAGCATAATTAGTGGATGTTTTCAAAAGACTAAATTTGTACTCAACTTGCATTGTCCCAGCTCTGTAAAAGGCAAGGATCTTTAAAAAAAAATATATTTAACTTGCTTTCAAGAACACCAGCAGCTTCAATTTTGCAGGTTTGCCTGGTTTTTTTTTGTGGGGGGGGCTTTTGGGTGAAGAGAGGGCCTGAAATTCCTTCCTGCTGGCTGATGATAAACAAGGCCCAAGATTCAAATTAGGTACCTATTAATTTTGGGCTTTTTTGGAGGGGGAGGAGCCGGGGCTAGCAAGTCTGATTAATATGGAGGAAACACCTATTATAATTTTTTTCAAATTTTTTGCAGTAAACCAGGGGAAACCTGGATATTTTTTTATTTTATTTTTTTTAATGACACAATAGAGTGATGTGCATAACTGCCGCTAGGTACCTAAGGCACAGATTTGTGCACTGCTGGCTGATATTTGTAAAAATCCCTCTCAGCTGCCACTGAATCTTGTAGGCATCTAAACTCAATGGGCCCTTCAATTTTTGCAGTAGAAGCTTCCTAAGGGCAGCTCTACATGTGAAACGTTGCAGCAGCTTCTGTCAGTGTAGGTGCTCTGCCTCCGGGAGAGGGAGTAGCTGTGTCAACATGAAAAGTCCTGTCAACATAAGTCTACAGCGGGGATTAGGTTGCTTTAAGTAGCTCAGGGGTGTGGATTTTTTTTATACCTGAGTGATGTAGTTACACCCAGGGCTGGCCCTAGCTATTTTGGTGCCCTACATGGGGGGGCTGTCTGGGGCCCTGCCCCAGGCCCTGGGGGGAGGGGCTGGCCCCCAGACCTCTTGTGGAGGAGCAGGGGGGCTGTGTTACTCTACTTACAGGTGAGTGCAGGCCTGACTGCTTCTGGAGTCTTCAGGGGAGTGGGGGTGGGGCTGGGTTAGGGTGGGGGTGGAAAGAGGCAGGGCAGAGCAGGGGTGGGGGCCCTGGGGAAGAGCCAGAGCAGGGGCTGGAGCAGCCCGCAGCTGTGTGGGGCACCAGGAAATGTGCCCCAAATTTCCTGGTGCCCTACACAGCTGCGTACTTTGTGTAGGGGTAAGGACGGCCCTGGTTACACCATCCCAATTTCCTAGCATAGACCTGGCCTAAGTTTCTGTTTTTGGGTCTGCAGCCGTGCTTGTGGCAGACAGGTAAGGTCCAGAGCAGTTCATGAGTATGGGGAACTCCTGTGGGCCCTAAGGTGACAGATATACTCACATGTTGCTTAACTGCATAGACAATAGCTGGGGGCAGATGAAGGAGCTCTTGGCTTTTAGCCCAGTGTTTAAGGTAGTTATGGGGGAGACCCCCCCCAGCTGTAGCCCCCCTTCTGCCTGATAAGGCAAAGAGGCAGGCATCCAGGCCACCAGCTCCAATGTTTATTTAGCCAAAGTGGACCAGCTTCAACAGGAGGGAGTGATAGAACTGCACATCAGAATATCCTCTAGCCAGTGGTTTGGGCACCTTCCTAAGGGCATACAGAGCCAAGTTCAAATGCCTTCCCATCTGGAAGAGGGGAGACGAAGTGGGAGTCTTTCACAACTCAGGTGAGTACCTTAACCACTAGGCTAAAAGCTAGGGGGGGAGTAGCTCCTGCTGGCAGCTTCTTGCAGAGTGTTCATAGGTGAGAATCCCAAGCAGAACTAGGCACCTCCCTCCAGCCTGGACTTCGGCATGAACCTTGAGAAGGTTGGGACTTAACACATTGCCCCCCTTCTTGGCATCTCCTATTGGCTAGTTTAGGTGGCTGTATGTGCTGGCTTTTTGAATCCCATTCTTAGGAAGCCTGAGTGCTGAATTCAGATTTTGTGACTCTGTGATTTTCCAAATGCCTTGGTCCCCTAGTCCTTTGATCCTTTTTTGCCTCCTTGGCACAAGGCATCTCTGAGCTGCAGACCTCTAAGCTGCAGAGTTTTTTGGAGGGACATTTCAAACTTCTTCAAAATTTATAACAATTCAGTTCAGCATTGTCTAATTCCCCCTTGAACCCCAGGACTACTTTTGTTGCTTGGGGAGATTGTTTCCTTGGCTCTGCTTCCCCCTTCTGAGGCATTTGCAGGGGCTGGTGCCCCTGCAGGCTTCAGGAGAGGTGGGCCAAGAAAACCCAGTGGCAAAAGGAAAGGTCTGTGTACCCTGCTCACTCTTCTGCTTGAGTGACTGGAGTGGGAGCTTGGCTGGCTCTGGGGATAGTGCAGCTTCCCTCAACTCAGACTGGGGTGGGAGGTCATCTTGGGCCCCTCTCCCCCAGGTGGGAACGGAGGTAGGCAGGAGTGGAAAAACTGGCTCTGGGGCAAGCAGTTCCTCACCTCTCTGATGGCCGTGATGTCATAGGGGTTCTGCACTAGACGAAAGAAGGCACCTAGCTCCCTAGAGCTTGCATCAGCAGCTGTGCTGCCTGCAGAGCTCAGTTGCCACCTCCTCCCCGTTTCCTTGGACCATGGATGAAGAGCACTGAACACAGCATGGGCATGTCTAGCACTGGAGAAAGCAGTAAGTGACCTTGGGGCCAAACTCCCTCCCTCTGTTGCAACCCTACTCACACCCCTTGAGGCCTACAGGGGAAACAGACTCATCTGCCTCACGTGGATCCCAGCAAGAGAGAGGGGTGAAGCTTTTGGGGCGTTCATCCCTGTATCTTCTTTCAGAGGCCCAGAAGGTTCCATGTGTGGGGAGGAAGGCAATCAGACCAGCCTCCTTGAGGACAGGGAGATCATAACCGCTTGAAATATTTTTGGAGCAATTCCTGAGCCTAATTTCACTCCCTGCTCTGAAGGAGGATTATGGGGACAAACTCTGAAAGGGGAAATCAAATCAGCACCATTTTCCCCTTCTCATGCTCAGAGAGGGCAAAAAGTCATCTCAGTGCAGGAAAGAGCAGCCCATGGATGTGCTGGTTCTAGCTGCACATATAGGGAATTCTCTGGGAGAAGAAGAGCCATTGTCATCAAATAATGAAATATAGATATTAAAAATAAAAATGAGATTTTCACACAATACAGTGAAGCTGCTTAGGAGGGCTGCAGATGCTCTAGCTCTCTTTTCCTGCTCTTTGAGAAAATATAAGAGAGGGATGGGCATTGCCTACCATACCTAAGTATTGGGGCTGTTGTCACCAGCTGCCATTGCAGGTCACTGAGCCTCCTTCCCTCAGCGGCTTGCCCCATGAAGGCAAGAGGGACAGCAGCCCAGTTTCAGAAGAGCAGGTACCAAGGGGTGCCAGGCTCACAATGTCCTTCTGGCCTCTATTTTATAAGGCCAAAAGGTCCCTCAGTGTGCACCAGTCTAAATTCAAGCTGGTGTCACTGTCAGAGGCAAACATGGCTGTCTTTCCTACTGGTCAAGGGCTTAGCATTTTTAGCTGGGGGAGAATTTTGCTTACAGAGCCACCTCCTCTCTATCCAGGAAGTTAAATAATTTTAATCTTTTGCTTTTGTGCTTTTTAGTTATAGTCTTAAAGAAAGATTGATTCTCAATGGCTGGTATAATTTGGTGCTTTTAGATAACCAAAAGGATAGAGTGTATACATATTTATTTGAGCAATTATATAGCTTAACATACATTTATTAGATTCTTAATTTTTACATTTTTATTATGTTGGAAAATGGTACAAAAATCTGTATGGGGACCAGTGCTGTTCAACATATTCATACATGATCTGGGAAAGTGGGTGAACAGTAAAGTGGCAAAATTTGCAGACAATACACAATTACTCAGGATAGTTAAGTCCAAAGCTGACTGCAAAGAGTTACAAATGGATCTCACAGAACTGGGTGACTGGGCAACAAAATGGCAGATAAAATCAAGTGATAAGTGCAAAGTAATGCACATTGGAAAACAATCCCAACTGTACATACAAAACGATGGGGTCTAAATTAGCTGTTTCCACTCACTAAAGAGGTCTTGGAGTCATCATGAATAGTTATATGAAAACATCCGCTCAATGTGCAGCGGCCGTCAAAAAAGCGAACAGTGTTAGGACCCATTAGGAAAGGGCTAGCTAATAAGACAGTAAATATCATAATGCCACTATACAAATCCATGATAGTCGCACACGTTGAATACTGTGTACAGTTGTGGTTGCCCTATCTCAAAAAAGGTATATTAGAAATGGAAAAGGTACAGAGAAGGGCAACAAAATGACTAGGGGTATGGAACAGCATCTGTAGGAGGAGAGATTAAAAAAACTGGACTGTTCAGCTTGGAAAAGAGACGACTAATGGGGGGGGATAGGGTAGAGGTCTATAAAATCATGACTGGTGTGGAGAACGTGAATAAGGAACAGTCTTTTACCCCTTCACATAACACAAGAACGAGGGGTCACTCAATGAAATTAATGGACAGCAGATTTAAAACCCACAAAAAGGAAGTACTTCTTCACACAATGCACATTCAACCTGTGGAACTCATTGCCGGTGGATGTTGTGAAGGCCAAAAGTATAACTGGGTTCAAAAAAGATTTAGCTAAGTTCATGGAGGCTAGGTCCATCACTGGCTATTAGCCAAGATGTTCATGAACACAATGCCATGCTCTGGCAGTCCCTAAGCCTCTGACTGACATGCTGGGACTAGACAACAGGGGTTGGATCGCTTGATAATTGCTTTCTTCTGTTCATTCTCTCCGAAGCATCGGGTATTGACCACTGGCGGAAGACAAGATACTGTGCTAGATGGCTCATTGGTCTGACCTGGTATGACCATTCTTAAGTTCAGATGATTAATTTTCCACTTTTCCTTCAAAACCTAGGCTGTTTACAAGGCTTACAGCTGAGGAAGTTTCAGAACGTTTGTAGCATTTGGGATCAGTGCAAAGGGAATGCTGCTTCCATTTCACACTTATCAAAGTGGATTAGGCTGTTTTTCTTTGAGACTAGTTATACTTCAGACTCTAACTCTTAACTGAAGGGCGACAAAAGGCCTGTACTTCAGCAAGACTCCTGCCTGTCTTGTAAACAAGAAGGCAAGACTGCTTTTACTCTAGGTTCCAGAGGTGGCCCCTTTCAGTACCAGAAGGCACAGCCCAGCACCCAAACTGACAATGGCTGCATTTCTCAAATTTCTCCACTGAGCCTCTCACTCATGACCTCAGCTGTCAGGTCTTTACCAGATGTGCCTCTTTTTAACAGATGCTGTTGCCAACTTCTCGCACAAGTCCTTTGCTGAATCTTCTGTTTTGCACCCTGTTTGCACAACCATGAATACGTCCCAACCAGCTTCCCCATCATAGCCCCTGGAATCTGCTCTAAAATCATAACTAACCACCTGCCAGTTGCATAGCTGCTGGCTATTGCTCCTCTCTGCTTGAAATCATGAGACAGTCCTTATACAAATGTGTCGCTCTGTGGACACATACTGTCCCTTTAAGATTATGGGAGACTCCGAGAGCCACAGTCGCCTGTATTTGCGGTTGGAATTTCAGTCCTGCTTTTTTCTCTTCTCTGCCTATGCTTAATTTGTTCCTGTTTCTACGCTGCTCTCTCTGACTGTCTCATTGTTTTTTTTCTCCTCCTCTCCCAACAGTATGGGGAAGATCTCCGTTTTCATTCACAGAAGGGAGGGGGGAAAGGCAGAAGCTCACTGTGAATGAGGGGATGGAGGGTAGGATAGGGGAGCGAGGGAAGGCTAGGTGGGGAGGGCGTGGCCGAGAGCTCTACGCTGGGAAGGAGCATCGCAGCAGTTCCGATTGCCGTTCCTTGGCGGCTGGTGCTGTGTGCTCCCCCTCGGCCTGTGTGCTGATGCTCCCTGCCCAGGTGCTGCTACCCTGACCCCCACCCTGGCAGCAGGTGCCCCTCCCCCAGGTCAGGTGTCTCCTCAAGGACCCTCAGTGGCAGGAAGGTGGGGAGAACAGAACTCTTCCTACTTGCTCCCCAATGGCCAGCCTGATCTCGTGTGCCATGGTGGCTACTCCAGCCCTACCTCCTGATCCTGTTCTCACCGCTGTGAGATAATGTGGGGGCAGAAAACATGGGGGGGGGGGCTGGAAGAAAGCATCAGCCCCCCAGTATTTCCATTGCAGGGGCACTAGCTCCTTCCCCACACGTCTGGTACCCCGAGCTACAGTGCATCCTCTAGTTAAAGAGGCAACACAATTGTTGTCAGTTCACAGTTTGCTGACACAGCTTTCACACAGCAGTCTCTGCAAGTCAAGTGTGTGCAGCTGGCTGGGAGACTGGGTGCCCCCATTCTTGTGGCTTACGTCTTGGCCTGGGTAATACACACTTGTGTTGCTGCTCAGCTGGACAACAGCAATGCACTCTAGCTGGGCATGAAGCTATCAACCCTGAGGATACCTGATATATGACAGAAATGTCCAGGGTAGGGGTTGCTGTCAATAACTCCATACCTTTGGCACAATGGAATTACCTACAAGAAGGAAAAAATTCCTTTGCGCAGGAAACGTTTTTTCCCCCCTGAGATACCAGTCCAAGGCTGTGGAATGGACTCATGCAGGATCTAAGAACTCACTGTTATCCATGCCTCAGCTTCAACTAGACAATGAGAAAGCCACTTGATGGCATCTTCAAGGATGGATGAAATGGAAAATGAAGTCGGATGCTATACTTATGGCATTTCACGCCATGCCTTCTTGGACATTGAAGAGGAGAGGTGGCAAAGTAGAACTCTGTGGTGCAAATTCATGTGAGATCACCTTTGGGGCAGGAAAACAATTGCCCAGGAAAGAAACAAAGCCAAAAACCGAGCATCCTCACTCCTGTCCGGGTCCATAGGCAAGCTATGAGCACCTTGTGATTACAAGCAGCTGACAGGTCTTAAAGACACTTTTTTTAGTATTTATCCATGGTGGAACAGTCATTGGGCCAGAGAGAGTGTGACACCGAGGATGATTTTGTAGTCTAGTAGTTAGGGCAGCCACCTATGAGGTGGGCTCCAGTCACTCTTTCATTAGTTATCCACAGTGCATTAGCGAGGGAGCACCGTGTCAGAATATCCCCATGCTCAGTGGTTAGAGCACTCTCCTGAACAGTAGGAGACCATGGTTTCACTTCCTTTCACTCCCTTTGCCAGGGAGGGGGGAATTGAATCCTTGGCTCCCACATCCCAGCAGAGTGCTCTGACCAATGGGATACAAGTTGTTAGTGGACGGCATCATAGAATCATAGCATATCAGGGTTGGAAGGGACCTCAGGAGGTCATCTAGTCCAACCCCCTGCTCAAAGCAGGACCAATCCCCAACTAAATCACCTCCTCTCCTGTTATTTAATGTGGAATGAGGCAGGCACCTACCTTGTTGCCTCCAGAAATGCCTTAGGCATCTAAGCCACGGACTGCTAAGCAGAGATGGGCACCTGCCTTCAGCCTGGAGTTAGGTGCCTATCTCCGAGAGAGGGGCAGGATTTAGCACACACCTGTCTCATCAGCATCTCCCATTGGCTAGCTTAGGTGGCTCCCGGCTAAGCCTTTTGTGGATCACATTCTAAGGCACCTATCTTTGTTCCTTCATTGTATAGGGAGCCTGGGTGCCTAACAGCTTGGTGGGTCAGTGCTGTTCCTGGGATTTTTCTATGCGCGGCGACACTCAGCATTGCAATGCATAAGTTCCTTCACGGATCCCACTGCAGGGCCACAGAATTTCTATTTTCATAATCAGCTTATTGGCAACCTCGCTTATTCTAATGGAGTCTGCTACTGGTATTATAAAAATAACATCTTAAGACAAGAGTCTCCCTAAAGAAGATAACCTATTATCTTGCAAAGTTATTTTTCAGTATCATGTCTCCAATGGCCTCTTCCTGGCCCAAGCTCAGAAACACTATGCTATTATCATCCTTCTTTACCTGTCAGCTGCCTTTCACATTGGCGATTGGCCTTTGACATTTCCTGCTTTGAGCAGGGGGTTGGACTAGATGACCTCCTGAGGTCCCTTTAGGGTGACCAGACAGCAAGTGGGGGGTAATAGGAGCCTATATAAGAAAAAGACCCCCAAATCGGGACTGTCCCGATAAAATCGGGACATCTGGTCACCCTAGGTCCCTTCCAACCCTGATATTCTATGATTCTATGATCATGCTCCTCTTCTTGAAATCTTGTCCTTCCTTGGCTTTTGTGACTGTGCACCCTGGTCCTCCTCCTACCTTTCTAAGCGCTCCATCAGCATTTCTTTGGGAAGAGCCTCCTCATCCCCCCGCCAACCTTCTGTGTGGGTTCCACAGGACTCCATCCTTAGTTCCATCCTCTTCTCCTAGTTCCCAACGCTTACACAGGCCTATCTCCACCCTACCCGTCTCTTATTCACTATCAAGACGTTGGCGCCTGATTCTGCTCTGCCAGTGACACCTATCGATTAGATTTTCAAGTGCTATCTGGCATGCTGCTCCTCAGGCTTGGAAGCAGCATACTTAAACTCCCACGAAAGTACCTCCTTCAAAACTCTCCCCTTCGCAGTGATATCTCCAAAATATGAACAGTGGTTAGGCAGCTGGTGTGCTGTAACAATGACCTGTCCTGCTGAACAGAACTGACTCACTGTTTCTTTGTGCTTCTCCCATCTGTTTGTTGCATCCAGCTGTTGTCTCTTGTCAAATTTAGATTGTAAGCTCTACTGGATGGACCGTCTCTTTGTTTGTAGAGGCCTAGAACAATGGGTGTTGCATGGACTCAGGCCACCACATACGAATAATTATAAAAATAATCTCAGTGATTCATGTTCGGTCAGAGAATAAAC
The DNA here is from genome assembly GCF_002925995.2 of Terrapene triunguis. Classification (NCBI taxonomy): domain Eukaryota; kingdom Metazoa; phylum Chordata; order Testudines; family Emydidae; genus Terrapene; species Terrapene triunguis. Next base: position 2,725,155 of record NW_020664800.1, on the reverse strand, counting down.
TTACTTGGTACAAAGCCTGTGTAGAAAGGTATCAGTCCAGCGCTGCTGTAAATTTTATTATTAGGCCAATATGTCTGTGGTAGTCTCTTACCAAAGTTCCACACTGGGTTTCTTACCATAAACTGAAAGAACAAATAGGAGCTTTTATTTTCAAATTGAAAGTGTTGCAATACAAATTAATACAATTTTTAATCCACATTTGTACAACCACAACAAAATTGAAACTAATGCTAAAGCAGAGTCAGATTGGAGCTGGACTAGGGCAATTGGGACACTAGGCTCAGCATAGCACAGCTGGACTGCAGTGTCGGGACACTGGCTCACCATGACACAGCTGGACAGCAGTGACTGGGACATGGGGCTCACCATGGTAGCGCTGGACTATGGCAGTCATGGCCCCAGGCTCACCGTGTCACAGATGGATTACAGTGACTAGACGACAGGCTCACCATCTTGCAGGACCCATGGCACTGCACCATGCTATGGCATTGCTTCCCCCACCCCAACCCTGCAGGGGCAGAAGCCCCATCAACACAATAGCCATCTGCGGAAGAGTATGCCACTAATTCTCTTTAGGTAGGTTGGAGCTCTCATCCTCCCTGGACAGGCAGTGAGGCTCCCTTCCTCCATTTCCCTCCCTCCCCACAGCTGTAGAGAGGGAGGGGGATTCCCAGCATTTTTTCTGGCAGCGGGGGTTACTCTGCTTGGATGGGGAGGGCTAGACAGCCTTCCCTTTCTGCCACAAACAACTTTCCACTGGATGATGCTGAGGGAACCCCTCTAGAGCAGTGCTTGGAGGTAACACTACACTGAGATGCATGGGGCAACGCCTCGCCCTTAGTGCTATTGTCCCAGGCTCTCTGCAGACTCAGGCAGACATCACTGCATTGCTTACACTTGGGTCACTTTGTAAAGCTTTTCTTTACAACCATGAGGGCTAGTAAAGAACAGTTACTTCTCTGCAGTAACTGATTCTGCAAGGTGTTTGACCATGTGGGATCCCACATGGTACGTTTAAAGTGCAAATTACACCAGTCACTAATAACAGGTTCTTTTACTGAGTCTGAGATTGGTGACTCGCACACAGAGACTTTATGAGCTTAAGTTAGTACAGAAAAGGATAACTGAAATAATAGGAAATGAGATAGAGTACAAAAAGTATAGCAAAAACCGACTTCCTGGATCATGCATAGTTACAGCCTGAGACTGGAACAAGCTAAAGCCATCCCCCAATGTTGACATGCTTACAATCTTATGGAGACCATTAGAAACAAAGATGGAAGAAACAGTCAGCGGAGTGCACCACAAGAGATGACGTTTTGGGCAGCCACCTACACAATCACTCCCTGGCTCCCACGTGTGAGCATTCAGGTATCGGGTTTTATATACTCCTTTTTTCATACATTTACACGTCCATGACCATATTTACGTAGGGCTCAGCTCCAGGGGCCCATAATCAGGGTTCTGATTGCTGTATTTTTATCATTTTTCTGTGTGAGTTCATTCGAGACCATAGTCACAGAAAAATGATAAAACACAAAACCACTATATCCTCTTTTGGATATGTTTGGGTACCTACATGGGGAACAAATATTTGAGAATGGGCTCTTCAATCTAGCAGATAAAGGTATAACATGATCCCATGGCTGGACGTTGAACCCAGACAAATTCAGCTTGGAAATAAGGCATACATTTTAATAGAGAGAGTAATTAGCCATTGGAACAGTTTACCAATTGCCCCATCACAGGTAATTTTAAAATCCAGATTAGAAATTTTTTAAAAGTTCTGCTCTAGGAAGTATTTTGGGGCAGGTTTCTGGCCTGTGTGATACAGGAGGTCAGGCTAGATGATCACAGGGTCTCTTCTGGCCTGGACTCTATGAAGGCCTGGTACAGATCAGTCTTAGGATTGTGGAAGTGCAAAGGTGATCTTTGACACAGCACTGCCCTCCCGCTCCCCCGCCATGTTCTGTACTTCTCAGCCATAACTTAGGTTCTGGCCCATAATTCTTGTCAAGTATAAGGTGTCAGGCTGTCTGGAGTAGCTCACGAGCGTGAGTGCCAACCTCAGGACAGGCTGTTACAAAACAGGGCACAACCCCCCAGATTGCCTGTGAGGCCTACATTTAGATTTCACCAAACAAGTATCAAGTATAAACTCCTCAGGCACTGTGATAGTTTAAACATGGAGTCACAGACAGTCCCCTTGGGTACGCTCATCTATCTTGCCACCCAGGCAAGTTGTCTTTGGGATAGGTAGTCCTTTACAGCAAAAAGCACAATAATATTCAGGTTACTCCCAGTCCCAAAGGACTGGTCACGTATCTAAGGTCAATTGCACCCTAGATCTCACACCAATAGGGTTACCATATGTTCGGATTTTCCCGGACATGTCTGGCTTTTTGGTCCTCAAATCCCCGTCCAGGAGGAATTTACAAAAAGCCGGACATGTCCGGGAAAATAGGGAGGCATGGTAAGGGGACCGCCTCCTCCCCAGACTCCAACTTTCCGGGGCCAGGCGGCGGCTGTTCGTTCTCCCCACCTGGGCAGCCAGACTCGGGACTCGGGAGCAGCCGCTGCTGCAGCTCCCACTGCCACGGGGGGAAGTGCCAAGCATGTGGTGCCCCGTTCGTTCCCCTGCGGGACCCAAGCGGGACGGGGGGACTGGGGCCTGCTGTCCCCACTCCGGGGCCGCCTGCAGGATTGCACCAGCTGGGTCCCCGCAGCAGGCCCGGGCTCAGGGGGTTCACGCCCCGGGCGCCAGAGCCGCAGCCGCCGAGCACCACATGCTTGGCTGTGACCTCACTTGTCCTCCTAGAAATGGAACAGCTTCCTGAGGACTCCAGGCCAGGGCTGCAAACCACCCAGCACAGCACAGAGCCATTGAGCTCACTAGTAATGACATGTCAGACACACCCAGAGGTGAAAGTAAGCCGGTCTGGTCCGGTACGGCGTACTGGCAAGAGCCAGCACACTGTCAACTGTACTGGCTTCCCCAGGCCGGTGATTTAAAGGGCCCGGGACTCCCAGCAGTGGCCGGAGCTCCAGATCCTTTAAATTGCTGCCAGAGCCCCGGGGCTCCTGGCCACCTCCTCAGCTGGTAGCTGTGGCGGTGATTTAAAGGGCCTGGACTCCCAGGTGCCGCTACCGCAGCCGGAGAGCCCTGGGCCTTTTAAATCTCAATTTAAAGGGCCCGGGGATTTAACGGTCCCACCTCTTCCGGTTGAGGCCCCGCCCCTTCTGGGTGAGGCCCCGCCCCCCTGCTCAGGCGTACCGGTAAGTCCTTTAAGTTACTTTCACCCTGGACACACCAATGCCACCGCAAGAGCAATTCAATCTCAAGGCCCTTCAGCTATCTGGCCTGTTCGCCACCCAGAAAAACAGAGTGGCCGAACAATTTCAAAAATGCAAAGACACACTGAAACCGGTTGATTTTCTGCAGGGTTAGTTGTGTTGAGGTAAGTGATCAAACAGAAAAGTTTAAAATTAATTGTTTTGTGAAAGGGGAAGTGTATGTGGAGCAGCATCTATTGTTATGTAAGCATGCGGGTTTGCCTGATGAATTCAAGGTCACCCTTCACACCCCAATGCAGTGAATGCTAATAAGACGAGAGTTGCCTGGTGTGTGTGCTTGTTAGCTGGATGTAAAGTTCAAATAAAGAACACAAGACAAGCTCTCCTCGTGTTAATGTGGAGAACAACATCTGCTTCATGGCTTGACGCAGAAGGGTTCGTATTCCTTCCAAAACACTTGGGATTTTTAAAATCTTTGTTACTGTAATTCTGGATGATCTCGTTAACTATATAAGTGTCCAATTTGCTTCTGAATCCTACTAAACCATTGGCCTTGATATCTTGTGACTAAGTTCCACAAGCCATTTATTTGGTCTTTTGACTGATGCTGCATGTTGTGCAGAGCTTTTCACTGAATTGTCTACAGTGGTGCACTGGGACATCACTGGGAGTGTGAAGTGGGATTTAACACAAAAGGCAGAACATTACAGGGTGCTGCTAGGCACTACTGTAATAATAATAATAAGAATTAATATGGGGTGATGTTCATTGGAGAGGATGGGACATCATGAGGTGTAGCAAGAGGGTAAATTTCACAGGGAGCTGGTGTAGGGAGAAGGTAGTGCACCATGAAATGCTGTATGGGAGTATAAATGGTAGTATTGCTAACTTCAAACATTAAAAAATTATGAGTTGGGCCTCCCAAAATCATGAGATTTGGGGGGGGGGGGAGAAGTTATTTTAATTTTTCTTCTAGTTCTGAACATTTAGAGGGCATTTGGGTCAAATTCTCAAGTTTTTCTCCTCAGCCATGAAGACTAGAGACTTACTTTTTGTTTTAAATAAAAGCTGAGATTATTATATAATCACCTGACTCCAGGTGCTAGTGATTTAATAAAATCACAAGAGCTGACAACATTGAAACGGTCCCTTTTTAATAATGAAGAGTAAATTGTTAAAAATGGCATCCAGAAATCTCTCTTCAATCTCTGGGTAATGTGAGCAAATTATAAGAGTGCAAGTAGAGGGATAAACCTCGAGGTTTAGGCTTTACAGAGTGCTTCTTCAAGCAAAACTCCCATGAATTCAAGGAAGGTCTGAGTTAGAATTAAGGGAAGGACTGCACTCAAAACGTTGCAGACGGGAAGGCTTCTCCCATCAGAGCAGGGACTCCACCCCCGGAGAGGCAGCAGCTAGTTGGCAGGAGAAGCCCTCCTATCGACATAGTGCTGTCAATACCATGGGTTAGGTCAGTATAACTGCATCACTCGGGGTGTGGATTTTTTACACTCCTGAGGAACGTAGTTATACCAACCTAATTTCCTAGGGTAGACCCGGCCTAAGTGAGTGCTTTGGGCATTGTTACAGAGCCTGGGTCTTATAAGAAGTTGCTGAGTGAAGAAAAGGAGATGATCTAGCAGTATCCTACTGACATGCTACCCATTATCAGGTATTTATGGTGTACATCTTAGCAGCCATATAGCAGCATTGTAATGCTGTGTTGTAGCTGTGTCGGTCCCAGGAATTAAAGAGACAAGGTGGGTGATGTAAATATCATTTATTGGACCAAGTTCTCTTGGTGGGAGAGACAAGTTTTCTGTCCCACCAAGAAAAGTTGGTCCAATAAAAGATATTATCCTACTCACCTTGTCTCTCTAATATAGTATCATTGTCACTTTGCTTAGTTGATAAATCAGAAATGGAACGGCTTTTCAGTTCATTCTAATCAGTTACGGCAAATGACATTTCTTCAGCTTATTACCTAGGAGAGCTTTATCCTGAATATAGAAGAGCCCACATCCAGCTCCTGTTACAGTCAAAGGAAAGATTCTCAATGAGAGATGGGTCAAGGCCTAAATCAGTTTGCTGAAAAAATGCATGTCGCTATAATTTACCTGATTTCTGTCAAATTCATTCATGGCATCTTTAACTCCCTTGAGGTAGTTAACACCCATGATCCAGGTGAAGCGCGGTACGAATCCAGTGTAGCCTTTAGGTGAAGAGAAGAGAGCACATTAATTGCTTGAGAACACATCACTACACACTGTTTGGGGCTCAACAATATACAAGCAGGAGCATTTGGGAGAATTAGATACATATATTTAAAGTCCTATTTTTGGCAAATTCAGATTTTTTTAAACCATCTCTAGATTAAATTTTAAAATCAGATATTTCACACCCATTGGTCATTTTGAAACATGGCTTTTTTCATTATCCCAGGGAAAATCCTGAGAGCTGGAGGGGCCTCTTTATCTATATATGACCTTCATATAATGGGAACAGAAATACTGTTTCCTCATAACCAAAAGCCCTGTGAATGGTATGTCGTAATGGAATACATAGCCAAGTATAAGAAACATGAAGTCCATCTTTCATTCCTCGTGTTCCTTTTCCCCTCCAGCAACTTCTCACTGAGGATCAGAGAAGAAAGAAGCTAGAAAGGGGGGGAAAGGCAAAACAAGGGAAGAATAAAAAAAAAGAATTCAGAATCTCCTCCTCCCATAGACAGAGGCTCCCTTTGGAGGCAAGGTAATTCTGCTCCCTAGACCTTCAGCTATTGGAGCCAGGGATGTACCTCATCCACTCCAGACCGATAAGACTGTACTTTCTTTTCTGCCCCCACCCAGAAGGGATTAAGAGGAGATAACTTTCTGGTGCAGTAGCCCCACGTGGCCTTGTAAAATAGGCACCAACCCTCTGGCTCAGCCTTTCCAAGTGCCATGCATCTCATCATAGGTCTGTAACATCTCAGGGACGGAGCAGAGAAGCAAATAACTTTTGTGTGTGCACTTTGCGACCCTTTTTATGAACGAAGGCCTCATACCCCTGCCTGAGGGGAGGCAACTCTCATTCACATGTTTCATGGATTAGGTAACAGTCACTCCAGGCACAGCTGAAAACAGAACCTTGGTCAGATAGACCTAAGCCTCATCCATGTTGCCATACTGTCTTTCAGAAGGAATGTGCCAAACTGTGGGGTTGTCTCTGCTGTGTCTAACTGCATGACCAGTCTCTTCCCAGACCCAGGAATAAAACCCAGGAGTCATGATGCCCAACACTGAACTGCTGTCTTATAAATTGTTGTCGATCCCCTTGGCAAAGCATGTGTTATGCCTCCCTTTGTGGCCTGGTCCACACTGAGGATAGCAAGGTAGCACTGATGCTAGTTACTCCTATAGCTGAAGTGACAATGCTCTATGATGTGAGTCTGAATGTGATGGTTTAATCCCTGCTAATGCTGGTGGAATGTATATAGATATGACTCCAGCTTAAATTGTGAGTCCGGTGGCACCTTAAAGACTAACATTTATTTGGGCATATGCTTTCATGGGTAAAAAACCTCAATTTTTCTGAAGAGGGGAGGTTTTTTCCTGAAAGCGTATGCCCAAATAAATCTGTTAGTCTTTAAGGTGCCACCGGACTCCTTGTTGTTTTTGTGGATACAGACTAACACAGCTACCCCCGATACTTAAATTATTGTGAGGACCTTGGAATGATTGTACTTCATGAAATGGTTTTATTTTCCAGAACACTATATTTAGAATTGAATTTGTATGTATTAATATTTGATTTATTGTTCCATTTAATGTAGGTAATTTGAAGAATAGAAGCTCTCACTTTAAGAATATGAATGTTACAGAATATGCTTGAAAGAGATTTTGCCTGTAGGGTCACTGAGTGGTAGACCTCATAAAACTTGATTTAATAAACTAAAATTTCCAGAAAGCAAGCATTGTTCTCAAGGTGTAACATTAGCACTTATTAGAGGCCTGGATTCGTCAGGGCACTGCTACTCTATTGCTATTCTATGATTATCCCAGGTGAATTCCTTAATTACCTGGATGGGTGCACACACACACAAAAAATGCATGCTCCGAGGGCTGTCTTTTGTGCTGGTATCAGGTCTTAGGTGTGCACACCTCCCAGATAGGGCCCCACCGGTGAGATGGGGCAGTTTGGGCACCCTGCTTCAGGGCCATCAGGGCAAGAGCTCTGAATAGCTCATTAGCTCTGGGGTGGTGTCTGGACTTAGGGGTTCTGCATATGCCCACCATGAAAACTTAGTTAACTACAGCATAGGCAGCAGGTGAGCAGCTGGTTTGAGAATTTCATTGGCACTTAAATGTTGAACGTAGGTGCCTGAAGGGACAGATAGGCACCTAAGTAACTTCCTGAATTTGGGCCTTTGTGATTGGGGAAAAAAGGAATTTGGATTGTAATCAAAACTCAACCAATGAGGAGTTGCTAAACCAAATCAGGCATCCATAGATCTGTTTAACCCAGCTGGCCTTGCGCCACTCATCCAGCCTCTGTGTCTTGGTTTCTCCATCTGTGAAATGTGAATAATGATACACCTCTTTGCAATGGAGTGGAAGCCACTGGCAAATTTCTAAGATTTTCAGAGGGAAAAGAGGATGAGGAGAACGTTCATTTTGCAGTGAAATGGTTGAGTAACTGCTTGGGCTAATCCTGTATGTGGTCTTGTTCTCTCCTACCTGAAATGGCTTTCCGTTGGATCAGGTTTGGGACATCCAGCTGTGGGAGCTGATTGTATCTGCTTAGATCCACTGTCTCAGTCACTGCATCCAAAGGCACTCCCTCAATCCTAACAGGCTGAAAACCAAAGTAAAACAAGGGCCAATGAAATCTTCTTCCTCTCTTGGGTCTCTTATGTTCCCAGCATTGCCAGAGCCCACAGATCACATCTCCTGCCTGTTTTTATCCCTTTACTGTACTTTAACACCTGGGACTAATCTGAGAAACTCTTGTGCAGTCACTAATATGGCAGATCAGCTGGCTAGCCATGGCAAATTTTCAAGGGTTCAGCTGAGAATAATGGGAGCTGTTAAGTGCCGAAATCTTTTGAAAATCGGTCCTATAAACTAGTCCTTAGAGCAAGGGACAAGGATGCAGGACTCCTTGGATCTGCATCCAACACTGCTACTGACTTGCTTGGGGAAAATCACCTAATCTCTGCCTTCAGTGGATTTGCACAAGCATGACTGATTATAACCTGGTAAGGAATCCTTTTCACTCATAGCAAGGAACAGACTGCAGCACACTCTCCCATAGCTGGGTTGGTGCTACAGGGTTAAAAGGAATAAAACACAGTAAAATCTTGGTTCTGTCACTAAAATCAGCAGCTATGATTAGACACACAGAGAGTACGTCGACACAGCAACCGTCCCCCCCTCCCCCCTGGTCAATTAACTTGGGCTCATGCTACAGGGCTAAAAATAGATGTCCAGGCTCTGAGACCTGGTGAGAGGAGAGAATCTCAGAGCCTGGGCTTCAGCCCAAGCCTGAACACCTACACGGCTACTTTTAGCCCCGTAGCATGAGCCCTGGGAGGCTGTCAGCTGACTCACAGCTCCAAGAGTCACTGCCACGGGGGGTATTGTTGCTGTGTAGACGTACCCACTGCAAAGCAATCTGCTGACTCAGACGGTGTCCTTGCCAGTAATAAGAGTGGAGCTGCACTTTAGTAAATTACTCGGTTTCTCTTTGCTCCCATGACTGGTCCGATTAGCTCCAATGGGGTGAGAGTAGAGAGACTTTTTTCAAAAAAGGAATAAAAGACAAAAACAACAAAAACAGAGAAACAGGAAATGGTTCAAAAACCAAAATTCAGGCATGGAAAACTCCTCTTTCATACCCACATAGTAGTTCTGTTCAGGAGTTCCCCTCCTGCTCATGCACCTACATACTGCTGGTATCCGAAAATTCCATTATGGCCAGTGGTAGCAAAGCACGAAGGTTTCCTTATGGCCATGTACAAACCTGGAGAGTGCCAGCATACTACTGAAACCCGTCCCCCATAGCCCGCCCCCCGTGCCTAAATCATTGTGCATAAATCAGGAGCACCAGAAGCTTCCTAGAAGCAGGGGGGCCACCAGTGCCTGGACTGTGGGCTCCACCCCACTCCTCCCTCAAGGCCCCTCCCCTCCTCCTAGGCCCCGCCCTCACTCTGCCTCTTCCCCCTGAGGCACTTTTAAAAGTGATGGGGCCCGGATCCCGCCCCGTTCCGGCGCCCTTGGCATAGATTCATAGATTTCAGTATGATGATGTAGTCTGAACTCCTGTCTAACACAGGCCAGAAACCTTCCCCTAAATGATCAAGTCACTTCTTAGCCTTCTCTTGGCTAAACTAAATAGAGTGATTAAATATTCGTTGGGATGGAGAGGGAGTAAAAATGACTACCCAGGTGCATGCCCTAAGTACTAAGCTGTAAAGTGGGTGGACCCTTGAATTCCGGTCCCGGCTCCCATGAAGATTTAGTTATCGAAAGTAGAACAGCTTCAACAGGAGAGAGTGAGAGCACCCTCCTGAGTATGCAATAGCTTGGTGATTAGGACACTCCCCAGGGAGGTGGCAGACCTGGGTTCAGATCCCTGCTCCAAATTAGACAGACTAGGGATTTGAACCCAGGTCTGCCACCTTCAAGGTGAACACCCTGACCCATTGGCTGTAATGGGGACTCTTCCATGCTTTGTAAGCAAGAACTGACCTGGCTTAGGTGCCTAACGCCAGGAGCGGGCTCTCAGCTGAGAATCCTGACCAGGCGGGAGGTGCCTAAATATTACTGTGGATCTGCCCCTTCCTCCCCCGGGTTCTATAGTGATGAGCATGGTGTATGCACTTATATAGAACAGAAATAAGGCAGACATTTTTCACAGTGAGGGTAATTAACCGTTGGATCAACTCACCAAGGGTCATGGTGGATTCTCCATCACTGACAATTTCTAAATCAAGATTGGATGTTTTTCTAAAAGATCTGCTCTAGCACAACCAGAAGTTGTTGAGCTTGATGCAGGAATCACTGGGGGAGGTTCTGCACTCTGTGTCATGCAGGACATCACCATTCCAGCATTAAGATCTATGAATCTATGCACTGGATAGTAGTAGTGAGGCACAGAACTCTCCCCCTTGCCCACATACCAGGGCAGTGCCATTCCAGATTCTCCCTCTTCCAGGCCTGTAGGAAGTTCTTGGTAATACCAGAATAGCAGGGAGATCTCGCCCATGCTCATGTACGTTTGCAGTGTGGCAGAGTGAACTCATCACCATCCATCCCCGCACATCTCTGGGCAGCAGCATACCCCTTTCCGTGCTCACATACCTGAACAGTGTAAGGACAGCAGAGAGAACTCTCTTTGTGTCCACATACCTGGGTAGAGAGAACTCCCACCGTGTCTACACAACTGTGTGCTGTAGGTCTGGCAGGGAACTCTCAAAATCCCCATGTGCTCACAGGCCTGGAGAGTACCAGAATGGTAGGGACTTCTCCATGCCAGCACAAAGCCAGCTTGACCCAGATCACTCCCTGTGTAGAGCCACAGAGTGTAACAGAGCGAACCTTCTCCACGCGGCCTCTCTCTGCAGGAGACGTGTGGCACAGAGCTCTCGCCCATCCACGCCCACATACCTGTTTGGTTCCACGGAGGCAGGGAGAGCTCCTCCATCCCTGCCCACAAGCCAGTGCCACATCAGGATGGCAGGGTCCACGATTCTTTTGCTGCCCACATGCCAGTGCAATGTCAGGATAGCAGGGTGCCTTCCTCTCCTCCTGCCCAGATGCCAGTTGCATACCAGTAGGGGAGGACGAACTCCTCCATCCATGCCCACATGCCAATCTAATGCCAGGATGGCAGGGGATATGTTTTCTCTGTTCACGTCGCTGCGTGGAGTCACCAGTGTCTGTGTCCACCCACGACTGTTGTACCTGTGCTGGCAGGAGCATTAGCAGTGGGGCTCTTGATTCAGTGGCTGGTGTTGGATAGCATGGTCCAAACTGGGCATTTTGGTAGGGAATGAACCCTGTAAAACAGAGCAATCCAAGCTACATGGATGTGTATCTGGAAGTAATCAGGAGAAGGAGAGAGTGCCCATTTCAAGGGGGGCGGGGGAAGGTCTGTCCCACAGACTATGTGCACTGGGGAGGTCCCACTGTGCCCAGACGACAGACATATCGAAAGCTGCAGTGCTGCACACACATATGAGCAGATCTCCTAGCAGCAGTGACATTAACATGAACATTTTTGAGGCATGCTATAGACACTCCCCTGGAGCCAACGGAATGAGATCAGAGCCCCTCAGGTATCCCCCAATCTGTCCCATCATAACGCCTTAGCACAGTCTAGTTACTTAGCTCTGGTCTACACTACAAGTTTAGGTCGACTTTAGCAGCATTAGATCGATTTAACCCTGCACCCGTCCACACGACGAAGCCATTTTTGTCGACTTAAAGGGCTCTTAAAATTGATTTCTGTACTCCCCCCTGACAAGGGGATTAGTGCTGAAATCGACATCGCCAGGTCGAATTTGGGGTAGTGTGAATGCAATTCGACGATATTGGCCTCCGGGAGCTATCCCAGAGTGCTCCAATGTGACTGCTCTGGACAGCACTTTCAACTCCGATGCACTAGCCAGGTACATAGCAAAAGCCCCGGGAACTTTTGAATTTCATTTCCTGTTTGGCCAGCGTGGCGAGCTCATCAGCACAGGTGACCATGCAGTTCCAGAATCACAAAACAGCTCCAGCATGGTCCGAACGGGAGGTACTGGATCTGATCACTGTTTGGGGAGACAAATCCATGCTATCAGAACTCCATTCCAAAAGACGAAATGCCAAAATATTTGAAAAAATCTCCAAGGGCATGATGGACAGAGGCTACAACAGGGACCCCCAGCAGTGCCGCATGAAAATTAAGGAGCTCAGGCAAGCCTACCAAAAAACCAAAGAGGCAAACGGCCGCTCCGGGTCAGAGCCTCAGATATGCCGCTTCTATGATGAGCTGCATGCAATTCTAAGGGGTGGTCCCTGCCACTACCCCACCCCGTCCGCGGACTCCTGCAACAGGGATGCGGATTTTGGGGACGAGGAAGATGAGGAGGTGGAGGGTGATGAGGATAGTGCACAGCACGCAAGTGGAGAAACCATTCTCCCTGACAGCCAGGAACTGTTCATCACCCTGGATCCAATACCCTCCCAACCCTTCCAAGGTGGAATCACGGACCATGAAGCCAGAGAAGGCACGTCTGGTGAGTGCACCTTTGTAAATATAATGCATGGTTTAAAAGCAAGTGTGTTTAATGATTAATTTGCCCTGAAGACTTGGGATGCATTTGCGACCAGTACAGCCCCTCCTTTTAAATGGCCAACCCAACAGGTGCTTGGTATGGGAAAGGAGGGCGCTGCTGTTTGAAACCATTCCCACATGTTGTGAAGGTTGAAGAAGCCGAAAGACTGTGGCTTACCATGGCTGCCTGCAAGCCGAATTCGGTTGCCCGCCCCTGCGTGTGTGATCTCTCACGGGCAGGCCCTCAATATAAGAGGCAAAATGCGACCTTGTACCGAAAGCACCTGTGCTATGTAATGTTAACAGCTTGGTTCACCATGAAAGTGTCTACCCATTGTTCTCTAAAATGTGTCTTTTTAAATATTACTCTCCCTTTTTTTCCTCCTGCAGCTGCAAATGTTTCAACGCTCCGCCTATCATCTCCGTCCCAGAGGCTAGCGCAGATAAGAAGGCGAAAAAATGCACTCGCGATTAAATGTTCTCTGAGCTCATGCAGTCCTCACGCACTGAAAGATCTCAGCAGAATGCGTGGAGGCAAACAATGTCAGAGTCCAGGAAAGCAGAAAATGAACGCGAGGACAGGAGAGACGAACGAGAGGGGAGGTGGCAGGTGCAAGATGAGAGATGGCGGCAGTGCGATGAGAGGAGGCAGGAGGCAATGCTGAGGCTACTAGGGGATCAAACTGATATGCTCCGGCATCTGGTGGAGCTGCAGTAAAGGCAGCAGGAGCACAGACCGCCGCTACAGCCCCTGTGTAACCACCCGCCCTCCTCCCCAAGTTCCATAGCCTCCTCACCCAGACACCCAAGAACGCGGAGGGGGGGCTTCCGGGCACCCAACCACTCCACCCCAGAGGACTGCCCAAGCAACAGAAAGCTGGCATTCAATAAGTTTTGAAGTGCAGTGTGGCCTTTTCCTTCCCTCCTCCCTTCATCCACCACCCCACTCAGTGCTTCCCTCCTCCCCCACCCCTCCTGGGCTACCTTGGCAGTTATCCCCCTATTTGTGTGATGAATTAATAAAGAATGCATGATTTTGAAACAATAATGACTTTATTGCCTCTGCTAGCGGTGATCAAAGGGGGGAGGGTGGTTGGCTTACAGGGAAGTAGAGTGAGCCAAGGGGGCAGGTTTTCATCAAGGAGAAACAAACAGAACTGTCACACCATAGCCTGGCCAGTCAGGAAACTGGTTTTCAAAGCTTCTCTGATGCACAGCGCACCCTGCTGTGCTCTTCTAATCACCCTGGTGTCTGGCTGCGTGTAATCAGCGGCCAGGCGATTTGCCTCAACCTCCCACCCCACCATAAACATCTCCCCCTTACTCTCATAGATATTGTGGAGCACACAGCAAGTGGCAATAACAATTGGAATATTGGTTTCGCTGACGTCTAACCGAGTCAGTAAACTGCGCCAGCGCGCTTTTAAATGTCCACATGCACATTCTACCACCATTCTGCGCTTGCTCAGCCTATAGTTGAACAGCTCTTTACTACTGTCCAGGGTGCCTCTGTATGGCTTCATGAGCCATGGCATTAAGGGGTAGGCTGGGTCCCCAAGGATAACTATAGGCATTTCAACGTCCCAAACAGTTATTTACTGGTCTGGGAAGTGAGTCCCTTCCTGCAGGTTTCAGAGTAGCAGCCGTGTTAGTCTGTATCCGCAAGAAGAACAGGAGTACTTGTGGCACCTTAGAGACTAACAAATTTATTAGAGCATAAGCTTTCGTGGGCTACAACCCACTTCTTCGGATGCATATTGAGTGAAACATATCGAGGAGATATATATACACACACATACAGAGAGCATGAACAGGTGGGAGTTGTCTTACCAACTCTGAGAGGCCAATTAAGTAAGAGAAAAAAAACCTTTTGAAGTGATAATCAAGGTAGCCAAGTACAGACAGTTTGATAAGAAGCAAGTGTGAGAATACTTACAAGGGGAGATAGATTCAATGTTTGTAATGGCTCAGCCATTCCCAATCCCTATTTAGCCCTGAGTTGATTGTGTCTAGTTTGCATATCAATTCCAGCTCAGCAGTCTCTCGTTGGAGTCTGTTTTTGAAGTTTTTCTGTTTTAAGATAGCCACCCGCAGGTCTGTCATAGAATGGCCAGACAGGTTAAAGTGTTCTCCCACTGGTTTTTGAGTATTATGATTCCTGATGTCAGATTTGTGATTTGTCAGATTCCTTCCCTTCCTGCAGCTGTTCAAACAGACCAGAGTTCCAGAAGATGCGAGCGTCATGTACCTTTCCCGGCCATCCCACGTTGATGTCGGTGAAACGTCCCTTGTGATACACCAGTGCTTGCAGCACCATTGAAAAGTACCCCTTGCGGTTTATGTACTGGCTGCCAAGGCGGTCCAGTCCCAAGATAGGGATATGCGTTCCATCTATCGCCCCACCACAGTTAGGAAATCTCATTGCAACAAAGCCATCCACTATGACCTGCACATTTCCCAGAGTCACTACCCTTGATAGCAGCAGCTCAGTGATTGCGTTGGCTATTTGGATCACAGCAGCCCTCACAGTAGATTTACACACTCCAAATTGATTTCCGACTGACTGGTAGCTGTCTGGCGTTGCAAGCTTCCAGAGGGCTATCGCCACTCACTTATCAACTGTGAGGGCTGCCCTCATCTTGGTATTCTGGCACTTCAGGGCAGGGGAAAGCAAGTCACAAAGTTCCATGAAAGTGTCCTTACGCATGAGAAAGTTTCGCAGCCACTGGGAATCATCCCAGACCTGCAACACTATGCGGTCCCACCAGTCTGTGCTTGTTTCCCGGGCCCAGAATCGGCATTCCATGGCATGAACCTGCCACATTACCACCATGATGTCCAAATTGCAGGGCCTGTGCTTTGAAAGAAGTCTGTGTCCATGTCCTCATCACTATCATGATCGCGCTGCCGTCGCCTCCTCACCTGCTTTTGCAGGTTCTGGTTCTGCACATATTGCAGGATAATGCGCAAGGTGTTTACAATGCTCACAACAGCAGCGGTGAGCTGAGCGGGCGCCATGCTTGCCATGGCATGGCGTCTGCAGGAGAGCAGAGACGACGGATGCCACGAGAATAGATATTTATACCGAATGACAAGAGGACCTGCGAGGTGGATTCATGGCACCAGGAGAGCAGAGTTGCAGCAGAAGCGGTGATTGGATGACGACCGCTAGCAGTCCTACTGCACCGTCTGCTGAAAGCAGTATGGCATCTGCACGGAAAAAAGGCACGAAACAATTGTCTGCTGTTGCTTTCACGGAGGGAGGGATGACTGACGACATGTACCCAAAACCACCCGTGACAATGTTTTTGCCCCATCAGGTATTGGGAGCTCAGAATTCCAATGGGCAGCGGAGACTGCGGGAACTGTGGGATAGCTACCCACAGTGCAATGCTCCGAAAGTCGACGCTAGCCACGGTACTGTGGATGCACTCTGGCGACTTAATGCGCTTAGTGGGGACACACAGAATCGACTGTAAAATCACTTCCTAAAAATCTACTTCTATAAATTTGACCTAATTTTGAAGTGTAGACATACCCTCAGAGCCTTCTCCCCAGAGCCCGGGCGCTTAAATTCATCACTTTGCTAGAACTAAAATATCATGGACTGAACAGAGATGCTGGATTTATGGCTTATTACAACAATCCATAACCCACATACAACCCTCCCAGCTGCTCCCTCCCTTCCTGTCCCCGCTTATGACTGGAGAGGTGTTAACGGGCCACTTCATCTTGAATGGTCCCTTGAAATATGTGTTAACTCTTATGCTAAACAATCTGTTCCCCCTTGTATTTAGCAGTGACTCTCTCAGGGTAAGTCTACACTACAAAATTAAGTTGACCTAAGTTACGTTGATGTATGACCACGGAAGTAATTAAATTGCTTTTGCCTGTCCACACTACGCTCCTTGTGTCGGCGGTGCACATCCTCACCAGAAGCGCTTACACTGACTTAATTGTCAGTATGGGGTGTTGTGGGGTGGCTTCAGAAAGGCAGAAACAGTCGATGTAAGCAATGCAATGTCTACACTGACACTGCATCAACCTAACTGCATCAACCTAAGTGCTACACCTCTTGCAGAGGTGGAGTTAAGTTGGTGTAGTGGGTGAATTACATCTGCAGGAGCTACATTTTAGTTAACTCTGTCGTGTAGACCAGGACTGAGTTAGTTTCCCAGACCAGAGGAAGAGCTCTGTGTAATCTTGAAAGCACGTTTCTCTCACCAACAGAAGTTGGTCCAATAAAAGATATTACCTCATCCACCTTGTTTTTCTAGACTTCTGTAAAATATTTGACTTGGTACAGAAGGCATTTTGATTAAAATACTAGAATGATATGAAATTAACATGGCACACATTAAATGGATTAAAAACTGGCTACCTGATAGGTCTCAAAATCTAACTGTAAATAGGGAACGGTCAATGAGGGTGGCATATTTCCAATGGGGTCCTGCAGGGATCGGTTCTTGGCCTTACGCTATTTAATATTTTGTTAATGACCTGGAAGAAAACAAAAAATAATCACTAATAATGTTTACAAAGAACA
>NW_020664800.1:2691937-2703015 GCF_002925995.2 Terrapene triunguis | reverse complement strand
GGTTTTTCAGACATTCTGGGAAAATGCCATCTGGGCCTGCTGCATTGCCAAGTTTGGTGAGTTTTATGGGCTTGTCCACTTTTTCTCTAGTGAAAGGCTTTGATAGATTCAGTGTTGCTGGGCAGTTGGACAGAGAGCAATAAAGCTCAGTCTTCCTGGTCCTTTTGTGATGAAATCTATTTGGGCTTTGGAATTCAGGAGCATTAGGGTGGCAATGGCGTCAGCTGTGACATGTGACACGGTGCAAAGGGGAGGGTTGGCACTGCCATGATTACGGGGAAGCTTTCAGGCTTTCCTGGTGGAGTGGGTGACACCGAGGCTCTGCAGAGCTTTTGCATATCGCTCTCATCTAGCAGAGTTCAGTGTTTCCAGGAGTGTGGTTGCAGCAGCAACCTTCAGGAGAGCCTCACTGTTTACCAGTCAGCAGGGAGTGTTGGCTTTCCTGTAGCCACAGGGGATGTTCCTTTTTACAGCCTCTTTAAGGAGATCGAGGAACCTGTCATAACTGTCCATGTTCACAGGGCTTTGTCAAACCACTTTTTCCATGGGTTCCATGTAGCTGTTCCAATGGTCCTTCCTAAAGTTTCAGTGTGGCTTTGGTAGCAATGTGATTAGAGGACTAGGTCACTGATGCATATGACAAGAGGTCAATGTTGGCTATGTGGAAAATCATTGAAGAGAGTTTGTTCCACCAGTAGGGGCCATGCATTCCAGGCACGGGACACGAAGCATAAGTTGGGCGAGTCAACTTTTCTCTACCTTGCAGGATGAAAGGTTCCTGGGTGCTTAAGATCAAACGGTAGGTGCTTATTTTGCTTCAAGGCCCATTTAAGAAGCTGTTTGCCCATGGGATCATTGCTGTCAGAACCCCAGGATGTAGGATGGCTAGTGAAGTCTCCAACAGCTGTGATTTGCTAAAACCAATGTGGGCCAGGTGACATATGGTGGCCTACAGATATTTGTGATCTTAAGCTGGCCGACTCGGATTGTGATAGCATATGGTGTTGAAGAGTTTGAGTCCACAGAGCAGGTATTCCACAGCTGTTGTCTCATGAACATTGCCGGTCCATGTCCATGGGCTCACTGCTAAGAGATATCCTGGAATGTGACATTTTGATGCTTTCTTGTTGTCCAATAAGTGACTCTCTTGTAGTGCGAGGACATCGATCTTCTGTTCGTGTATTAGATTGGCCAGGTCATTGCATTTTGCAGAAGAGAGGCCTTCCACATGGAGGTGGCATACACATAGGCATGAGCCTTTTTTCTTTCTTTCATTGTTCACCCTGCAAAGGGCCATTTCACTTGAGATCACCACAAGTCACGAGTCTGTCAATTGGTGTTCAGTTGTCAGACTGATGGCTTGGTCGTGCCAAAGCACTTATCAGGGAGGGCTGAGTGAAGGTTGTCATCACCTCCTTTAGGTGGTGAAAAGCATATGGAGCATGCCTTGGGAGGGCCAATCATTGCGCCAAGTCAGACAGTGAAGGACATTTTGGTGTCACAGAGGTGCAATTCCTGAACCCATCACTGTAAGGAAGCCATCCCTGCTCAGATCAGGAGTAAAACTATCCAATACCGCAGAGATACATGATTGTATCATAAAGCAGACCTGCCAGTCTCTTCCACCTACCTAGGGTAGGCCAAACAGTGATGCAATGCAACACTGACCAGCTGCTATAAAATCTTAGTCACAACAGCTACTTCTCAAAGACTACAGGAAAAACACATGAGAAAAGCACTCAACCCAGCTGGAGCGAACAAGGAGCTATGCATTGAAGAGGCGCTTACGGAGGCCCAGCGTGCTGCTGCTGACGCAATCTTGGTTTCAGACATTCAGATCTGTTGCACAGGGAGCATGTGTGCTGCCCAAGGGCACTTCTATTCCAGAGGAGCCCAGGGTCAATACTGAGGGCGCATGCAAAACCCTGTAAGTGCGAATCTATGTGGGCACTTCTCTAAAGAGAAGGAAACGCTTCACTCTACAGTTGCTTGGCAATGAGGAGAATGAGAAGATGTGCGTTGTAACTCAATTGGCCACAGGACAATGACAGATCCCATTGAAGATTCTTAAATTCTCTAAGGTCAGAGGGAACCATTGTGGTCACCTAGTCTGACTGCCTGTATATCACAGGCCACCACCACCACCACCCAGCATCCGCAATGAGACCCACAGGAGACTAATCATGGAGCCATGATTGTTCCATGAAAGCATGTCCTACTAGTCCAAATATCATATGCAAACCAAGGCCACCTAGGTGAAACTTCTGACTTAGACTCATAGACTTTAAGGTCAGAAGGGACCATTATGATCATCTAGTCTGACCTCCTGCACAATGAAGGCCACAGAATCTCACCCACCCACTCCTGTAACAAACCTCTAACCTATGCCTGAGTTACTGAAGTCCTCAAATCGTGGTTTAAAGACCTCAAGGTGCAGAGAATCCTCCAGCAAGTGACCCGTGCCCCATGCTGCAGAGGAAGGCGAAAAACCTCCAGGGCCTCTGCCAATCTGCCCTGGAGGAAAATTTCTTCCCGTCCCCAAATATGGCAATCAGCTAAACCCTGAGCATGTGGGCAAGACTCACCAGCCAGACACCCAGGAAAGAATTCTCTGTAGTAACTCAGATCCTACCCCATCTAACATCCCATCACAGACCATTGGGCATATTTACCTGCTAATAATCAAAGATCAATTAATTGCCAAAATTAGGCTATCCCATCATACCATCCCCTCCATAAACTTATCAAGCTTAGTCTTGAAGCCAGATATGTCTTTTGCCCCCACTACTCCCCTTGGAAGGCTGTTCCAGAACTTCACTCCTCTAATGGTTAGAAACCTTCATCTAATTTCAAGTCTAAACTTCCTAATGTCCAGTTTATATCCATTTGTTCTTGTGTCCACATTCAGCTGGCAGAACTTCCCTTTGTGTTTATGCCATGGGCAAAGTCCTGAGTTTCACTCACCAGTGTATCCGGGAAAGTAACTGTAGTTTTGATCCAGCATCTGGTTTGAAGGATGCTTTGTACCACTAAAGTCCTCTAGGAACCTTGGCTTCCCCAGGGGTGCCAGCACAGAGCAAGGGCTCTTCCGAACATTGGGGTCTGTCAGCAGGCGAGAGGTGGTTTTGCCATAGGTTTCTCCGATCTGGTAGCGGATCTGAGGGTAGAACCCACCATATCTGAGGAGGAAATCACAGACAGGTGCTTACTGGTTTGGCAGCGATGACCATAAAGTTCCAGCTCCTCCACAAATAGATAGAATAATTAGTTTTATTGTTATGTTTGCATGTATCTGAAAGTGTGTGTTATGAGGGTATATATACCGTATATACTCGTTCATAAGCTGAATATTTTTGGTAAAAAAGTGACGCATCAAAGAGTGGGGGTCGGCTTATAAATGGGTCTACACCAAAATTTGATGATTTTAAACTCTATGGAATCATTGAATTGAATATCTAATACATTGTCGTTTTGTTTACCTGGAGCGTCTGCAGGCACGGAGCCCCTCAGCTCCCTGTGGCCACCGTTTGCCGTTCCCGGCCAATGGGAGTGCGGGAAGTGGCCACTTCCAGCAGTTCCCATTGGCTGGGAACGGCGAACCGCAGCCACAGGGAACTGAGGGGCTCCATGCCTGCAGACGCTCCAAGTAAACAAAATGTCCCGACCCGCCAGCGGCTTACCCTGATGGCCGGGAGCCAAAGTTTGCCAACCCCTGAAATATAGGGTTGGTTTATGAAAGGGTCATACAGTTTTTGCTATTTTTACCTAACCATCTTGGGGGGGTCGGCTTATAAACGAACGGGCTAATGAACGAGTATATATGGTATGTGGGTGCAAACGTGGGATGCCTGAGTGTAAATTGCAAATGAAGATGTGTATGGAGATGAATGTGCACATGCCAATGTGTTGCTATGTGAAAAGCGTGAAAGTGTGCAAGTCGGAAGTGTGCATGTGGGTGTGTGAGACGCTTTGTCGGGGAGTCCAGAACTCTAAGTCACCTTGTTACCCTGTCTCAGCAAGAGAGAAATTTGCTGCTACTAAACTGTGTCAGCTCCTCAACATTTCAGTCTGTTAGCCGGCCCAACAAACTCGTTAGGATTCTGCCAGTCCTTGCCTTGCCATGCAGATAATCCTGGGTGTACTACAGTTCCCGAGCCCTCTGGAATAACATTCCTTTGTGGCATCCAGTCCCTGTCACTGGATGCCCACAGAAATACCACGTCCGCTGTCTCCAAAGAGAGAATACACACCAGCCTGTTGGCTCAGCTGATGATGTGTCCCTCACTTCAGTATAACACCAAGATGAATTTATAATAAAACAAGAATAAGTTTAATAATAGAGATTTAAGTGGCACTAAGCAGTGATAACAGAAACAGAAAATGGTTACAAATAAAAGAAGAGAATAACATGCTTCTAAGAGTCTACATATAATCTTAGCAGCCACCCAGCTTTGTCTAAAGGAGTTCTCACCTACAGTCGCTTTTCAGCGTCGACCAACCAACCTAGCTGGGGATCCACTGTTCAGAGATGCAAACAGCACTGACCTCTTTGTCCCCTCGGTGATGGGTAACAAGAGGCCTTTTTGCTTCTCTTTATATTCCCCAAATTTCATTGTCTTTGTCTTAAGAGTCAGGCTGACTCCCGAGGTCCTCCCTTGAGTTCAGCCTGTGGTGTCCTACACATGCTGACACCATGATGTTTCCTCATCCACCTGATGACCTCAGATGCAAATGAGCTGCCCATTGTCTTTGGCATCCCTATTTATGTTACAGACACAGGCAAACTGGCAAATCAACATTCCACAGTTTGCCAGAAGCTGGGAATGGGCGACAGGGGATGGATCACTGGATGGTTTCCTGTTCTGTTCATTCCCTCTGGGGCACCTGGCATTGGCCACTGTTGGAAGACAGGATACTGGGCTAGATGGACCTTTGGTATGACCCAGTATGGCCGTTCTTATGTTCTTTGTCTAGGACAAACTTGTTTAACAACTTTGCCCCCAAAACATATTTTAGAACCATATTTGCAGCACACATGCATAACTCTATAAACACCCTCCATACCTACATCACACAATGATATTATTGACCGGTGTGTCACCAGCTTTCATTTGATACTACACATAACTCTCTTGGCAGATAAATACTAGGACAATAATGGGTTAGGTGTAATAAGTGTGTCAGACCTGAAGGGAGTTTACAGACCAATGAGCAGAGATGACCTGTGCCTGCTAATAGTGGGGGGGGGGGCACAAGCCCAGAACAGCTGAGTCATGCCCCCCCAGGCAGCCCCCACTCCTCGTAAAGCAATGCCACCCCCTCCTGGAAAGCAGTGGCCACTCCCTGAAGCTCCCAGCTGTTCCTTCTGCCTCCCCCTGCACGGTGCAGCTCATTGGCTCAGCTGCCCTGCAGGGAGGTGGCCTGGCCGCACCTTGTGACTGAACAATCTGGGGGGACAGGAACGTGACCCTGCATGCCCCCTCCACGCATCACCTCTGCCAGCGGGCATTGAGGGGCTCTTAGTACAAGCATGGTTTGTAGGGGTGTGAAAATGCGCACCTGGGTCTGCCTGCAAGTGTACAAGTTTGCGAATGGGACTGTAGATGCATGTAAGGTAGTGCTTGTCAGTGTGTGTGTGTGTGTGTGAACACCCAGAAGTGTGAACGTGACTGTGCATGTGGTGGGGGGAGACAGGGGATGCGTTGTGGCAGTTTGATTTTGGCAAAACCTCAGTCAGCATATGTTCTTTGTATAATTAACAGTAAAACCTCTCTCGGTTCCAGGTGATACGCTGGCAGAACAGGTGCTAGCTCATGCCAAGGTCCCAGGCTTTTCTGAACACTGACAAATGCATAGCTGGAAACAAGTCTTGTTTTCCTGTGGTGTTAGCATCATCAAAACAGATAGTAGATGGTAAGTTGATAAGAACGTCTTTAGATTTTATAAAATGCTTCTAGAATGTATTGATCTCACTTATAATTTCTATTGCCCCTGGTATAAAGTTATAGTGAGTATTTGCACTGTAAACCTTTGTAATTGTGTAACTCACAAAAACAGGAAAAGCAGCATTGATTACGGTAAAGTGCATAAAAGAACGACCCACTGAAGGCGTCTGACGTATTGCGTAACATCAAAAGACAGAGATTTTGTTGATTGCATTCCTAACTTCCTCCAAGAATGAGAGCCCTACACATGAACTCATCCCATCAGTTTTGGGCTCTGGAGAGGAGGGGATAAAAATCCCTGACAGGAGGAAATTGAATTTCTTTTATGCTGTCTGGACTCTGAGGGGCAAGGATTCCTAAACAGAAGCATAGAGATCCCCATTCTGCTTGGCATGAGTTAGCCTTGAAAAGACATTCGGTGCTGACAGATTACTACATCTCTGTCACCTTTGGAAACCATAGGCCAGGGCCGGCTCCAGGCACCAGCCCAGCAAGCAGGTGCTTGGGGCTGCCAAGGGGAAGGGGCAGCACATCGGGCTGTTTGGCGGCAATTCGGAGGCGGGTCCCTCTCGGAGGGAAGCACCTGCCACTGAATTCCCGCCGAAGAAGAAAGCGGCGCGGTGGAGCTGCCGCCGGAGTGCCACCGATCGCAATGCGATTGCGGCTTTTTTTTTTTTTCCCCGACGCTTGGGGCGGCAAAAACCCTGGAGCCGGTCCTGCCATAGGCTGACCTCACTTGTGTGTATATGTTGCCGGCTTTAAGCTATGAATAACTCATTTCTTTTTCCTAGTTAATAAACCTTGAGATAGTTTATTAAAGGATTGGCTACAGGTGTTGTCTTTGGTGTAAGATCTGGGGAACCAATTGATCCTGGGTAAGTCTCTTGGGACTGGAAGCAACGTGAATATTTTGTGATTTTGGTTAAGTGACCATGTATCACTAAATCCAGCTTGCCTGGGTGGCAAGATAGATTGGAGAGCCCCAGGGGAGTGTCTGCGACTCCATGGTAAGACTGGTACAGTGATCCAGGAATTCACATTTGTTACCAGGTTGGTGACGTCTAATGATAGAATATAGCACCATGTCTGCCCTGGAGTAGACACTCCAGACAGCGTGACACCATGGTTTGAGTTTGCATTCACAGCCTGTAAGAACACTGAATATTTTACAATCTCCAACTGTTCTGTATTTAATCATGGGTCTAAAAATGAACAAAATGAGCTTTTTACCTTTAAACAATTCCTGCCCTTCTGCTATAAGAAGGGGATGGAGAAAAGAAAAAAAGCAAACTCCAGTAAAACACTGAAAAAATACATATGCAGTAATTGATGTGTGTTTCAAAGGAAAAGCTATAGGATAGTACACAATTCAGTAAGGAGTTAAGGACACTGACTATACAGATAGATGGTGTAAACAGGAACTAGCACATTGATATTAACAGGTCACAGTCACACTGATAGTAACAACTGAAGCCAAAGTCTGGTGCAATAAATGAGTTTGTAACCAAGTAGCAAGCAAATTATTCACAGGGCTTAGTCTGGCATCTTCACTGAGCAGGGATTTAAGATATTTGTGTTACTGTCATAGTTAACTGGACCATGAACAAAATCATGTTGTGTTGGTGCTTTTGTTCAGAGCCGACGTGTGACTACATGGTTTGTTTGCTCTTTTGCCTCAAGTGATACTGTGTCTCTAAGGCCCATTATAGAAAACATGTCTTATAGTGAATCACTCAAGGAGCTCAAGCCATTTAACTTAACAAAGAGAAGGTTAAAGGTGACTTGATCACATTTTATATTTACCTGTGGCCTTGGAATCTATGAAACATTAAAAATAAATATTAAACAGAACTTAAACTACAAACAAACACAAAGCTTGAAGGTTAAACCACAATATACCATTTAAAGACATCTTTAATAACAAACAAAAACCAGAAAATTCCTATCCTCTCTCTCTCTATATATAGACACACACACACACACACAAATATCTCACACACACACAAAACTATGTTTAAAAGAACATTATTTAGGTTGCAAAGTCAAATCCTCAACAGTTAGGAAATGCCAGTATTTCGGTTGCTAGTGCTACCTTAATTCAGTTCCCTGCTGTGTATTCATTATGATATAATCTTTAATTACATATTATTTCCCCCCCAGGCCCTGGCCTCCACCAAATGCCCAGGATTGATGGTGGTCAGTGAATGAGCAGCAATTCATTCCTGTTTTCTTTCCTACCTGAAGCCGGAAGGGTATTCCTTTGTCTGAAGTGCACATTGATACCAGTGCTGGCGGAAAAGAGTTTCTTGGATTTTAAGGACCAGGACAGAGACTACGGCGCCTCCGAGGCTCTACCTACAGTGCATGTGGGAGCGAGGCTCCCAGCTGGAATAAACAGATTTATCCTACTGGGGCTCAGGCTAGCGCTAAAAATAGCAGTGTGGCCACTGAGGCTTGGGCTGGAGCCCCTGCCATGCACCGTGGGTAAGGCTGCGGGTGCCACTGGACATCCAGGTTGAGGAAGCATCACCACCCTGAGTCAAAGAAGAAAGCAGCTGGCCACGAAGGAACCAGAGAGGGAGGAAATCAGAGCGGAGGCATGGCAGTCCATAACCGTCAGAGGCAAGAGGATGAGGCGGCATTTTACACGGCCGTAGGCAGATGAGGATGGGCAGGCTATGAGAACCAGGAGGAATTCCACACAGCTAGAAGTTTCCAATTGATACCACCCCCTCAGCGTGGAAAGGGGAAGCTCTCTCTGACGATCTAGCTGGTTGAATGGAAGGGAGAGTTGTATGAGACACCTGTCTGAGCCCAACCTGTAAGAAAGTCAAGCTTGCCCCCCCAAATACCTGCATCCATTCAAGGAAGACGACAATCCTTGTTGGGGATTCTATACGGAGAAGAACGGAAAGACTGTTCTGCAAGGGCCAGGCAGATGACAGGACAGAGCTCTCCCAGAACCAAGACAGGTTTCTGAAGTCAGTGGGGAAAGAAGCACTGGTGAGGCTGCCACCAATGACGCTGTTGTGGGGCACCTCCCAGATTATCAATGACTTCAGGGAACGCAGAAGGGTGCTGAAAGAGAGGAATGCCCAAGTGATCTTTCTTGGAGATCCTTCCTGTCCCATAAGTGAAGGAAGATTCTCGGAGTGAACTGCTGGCTAGGGAAGTGGTGTACGGGTCTGGCTTTGTGGATCATTGGGCCACCTTCTATGGGAAGCGGGGAGGGGGGCAAGGGGGGCTGTAAAGTTTGGATGGCCTTCATCTCAGTACAAGGGGAACCACTCTTCTGGCTATGCTGGCTTCTGGACAGGTTGGCTAGAGTAGTAAGGGGGAGTGGGATTCACTAGGGGACTTATGTGCTTGGATCGCTCACCTCCCAGGACAGTGACTTAATCACTGTGTTAACAGGTATTCTAGGGCAGGGCTCTTTCAATCTCTCCTGTTGAAGTTAGTCCACTTTGTATGAATAATTGAATAGAATAGCTGAAAGCCCATGCTGTTACACGTGTGTGGCATTTGGGCCAAGTATTCCACCAGTGCAATGACTGCATGCAAAATTAGCTGCAGAGTAAGGGTGTTGATTGGTTGAGTTACCTTTGATATCACAGTTGTCTAGGCCTCTTGGCATGGCATAGCTGTATGCTGCACAGTCAAATGGTATATAACAAGAACCAGTGGCTAGAAGTTGAAGCTGGATCAATTCAGACTAGAAGTGAGGTATACATTTTTAATAGTGAGGGTAATTAACCATTGGAACAAAGAGTGGATTCTGCATTACTAGCAATGGTTAAATCAAGATTGAATTTCTAAATCACGATAGAAAAAACATCCTAATATATATTCTCTAGCTCACACAGAAATCCCGTGGCCATCATTACACAGGAGTTCAGACTAGACGATCACAACGATCTCTTCTGCCCGCACAGTCTACGGATATTGTTTTCCCTTTTTTCAATGTGCAGCTCTCTGCCTTATTTGCCACACACTATTAATACACTGCTCTGAAGACAGAATTCTTCATTTCCTCGTGAACTTTTCTATGGCGTTCATCACTATCATATCTCAGTGCTTCACAAGCACGGATTAATATATTTTCACAACACCCCTCTATGATGAAGGGGTAGCATCCTATTTTATAGCTGGAGAACTGAGACTCAGAAAGATTAAGATCAGAACTATCCACTAATTTTGTGTGTCCAATCTGAGACACCCACCTATTACATATAATCATCTGGCACTTCATATGTTCAATGCCTGGCTCCCATTGACTTCAGTTGCCGCTGTGAATGCTCAGCACTTCTGAAAGTCAGATTCCCAGGGTCTAAAGTCAGGCACCCAGAAAATGAGGACTATTGACCAACTGTGAAAATTTGATACCATCACACAAGAACTCTTTGGCAGAGATAGAATCCAATTCCCCACAGCAGCATTCAACCACCTTAACTCTGCCTTTCTCTTCTTGCAATTTCCTGTCTCATTCACTACACCCCTTCCAACTTCTGTAACCATTAAAGCAAGGGTCTTACAGAGAACAGTCTTCCCTCACTCCAAAACCCTGATTCATCCCCAGAGCAGGGCCAGCTAGGCATTAAGTGAGGCGAAAGTCATGTTTAAAACATGTATGTGACAATGGGATTCAAAATTGTATCATAATGCATATGGACAAGGCGACCTTTGTTAATGCTGCACGGGCAACCTTAGTTCTGACATTTCCAAACTAAATTTTGCTGACAGAGGAATGGGAAGACTCTGGAATCTTGGACTCCATTCCAGGCTCTGCAAAGGAGTGTGTTACATTTCAGTGATATCTGCTGGAGGCTCATGCTGCCAGTGCTAAAATAGCCTTAGAATTTTAGACATTATAGATGACAATTTCCTAACTCAAAAAGTGTTGCAGCCAACATGTGGGAATTCTTTGTTAGACCTTGTCTTAGCAGATAAAGAGGAACTGATCACACAAATAAAAGATAACTGCAGCTTAGGTACAAGTGACCATGACTTGATTACATTTATAATGTGTAACCAGAATAAAGTCGAGACCAGTAAGAGAGATATATATATATACACACCAAGTCAGATTTATATATATATATATATATATATATATATATATATATATATATATAT
>NW_020664800.1:2672712-2691927 GCF_002925995.2 Terrapene triunguis | reverse complement strand
ATATATATATATATATATATATATATATATATATATATATATATATAAACACAAATGGAAGAAAAGGGAAGCTGATAGTAATGAATATAAATCAGAAGCTAGGAATTGTAGAAAATTGATAAGGGACTGTGACGAAGTTGGGGATTTTTGTAGTGTTTTACATGAATAGTATGTGCACTCCTCAGTTTCCCTGTGTGCTGCATGTTCAACAAGGTGGTGGGAGAGGGTTTGTTGTTGCAGGGGACCAGGTGTGACCTCGCCTGGCAGCCGGGACCCCCAGACAACGGCCTGGAGATGGGGAACCCTAACAACTGGTGACCTGGTGACTAAGAGGCCCACCCCAGCTTGGCAATCAGTCGGTTCTGGCCAGTGGGAGGACAAAGAGCAGAGGAAAGAGGACCCCAGTGACCTGACCACCCAGTTCCAGCCAGAGGGGAACAAAGGACGGAAGAGAGAGGACCCCAGCGACCTGTTTACCTGGGACAGAAGACAAAGGATGGGGGGGAGTTGTTGGGGAAGATGATATCGGATGATCGGCTGGAAGGAGGGGGCTGCTGGACTGGGGAGAGAGAGCAGCCAGAGCCCCCCTGGATGCAGGAGAGACCTGGATGTCCTGTGCTGAGGGTTTCTAGGCCTGAGGGCCCGGAGAGCTTCCTGTGCTGGGTTTAGATGCTCAATAAGCCCTCCAGTTTTACACTGGTGGAGAGTCACTCCAGTCTAGAGATCAGGGTTGCATTATTCCCTCTGGATGTGGAGGCCCCGGGGGTCCAGAGCGAGTGGACTCCCTGAGGGGGCCCACGGCAAGAGACAGGTGTGCTGAAGGCTCAGAGAGGTGTGGTTCCAGGAGGCG
The DNA here is from genome assembly GCF_002925995.2 of Terrapene triunguis. Lineage (NCBI taxonomy): Eukaryota > Metazoa > Chordata > Testudines > Emydidae > Terrapene > Terrapene triunguis. The sequence goes on along the minus strand of NW_020664800.1, from coordinate 2,691,077 downwards.
GAGGGACTTAACCCCTGAGAGAGTGGACCCCTGAGAAGGGCTGTCACACTGAAGGGGGTTCCTCCCAGGAACCGTACAGAGCTGAGAAAGAGCACGAGTCCTCGGAAGCTGTGAAGGGACACAGAAATATGCTGCCAGCAGAGTTAAGGACAATAAGGAGTTTTAAAATATATTAGGAACAAAAATAATCCTGACAAAAGTACTGCTCCATGACTAGATGGAAATGGTAGAATTATCAATAATAATGAAGAAAAGGCAGAAGTGTTCAATAAATATTTCTGTTGTGGATTTGGGTGAAAAAAAAAAAAAGCAGACGACTGTCTCATCATATAGGGATGATAACACTCTTTCCAGTCCACTAGTGTCTCTGGAGGATGTTAAACAGAAGCTACTAAAGTTAGACTCTTTAAAACGAGCAGGTTCAGATAAAAATCTTGGATGCAAGTTAAAAGAGCTGGCTGAGGACCATTAACGTTGATTTTCAGTAAGTCTTGGAGCACTGGGGATGTTCCAGAAGACTGGAAGAAAGCGAATGTTGTGCCCATTTTTAAAAAGAGTAAGTGGGATGACCTGGGTAATTATAACGCTGTCAGCCTGACATCGATGCCGGGCAAGATAATGGAGCAGCTGATATGGGACTCGATTAATAAAGAATTAAAGGGAGGGTAATGTAATTAATGCAGATCAACATGGGTTTGTGGAAAATAGATCTTGTCACACTTCTTTTGATGAGATTTGTAATTTGGTTGATAAAGGTAATAGTGCTGACATAATAGACACCTCTACCCCGATATAACGCTGTCCTCGGGAGCCAAAAAATCTTACCGCATTATAGGTGAAACCGCGTTATATTGAACTTGCTTTGAGCCGCCGGAGTGCGCAGCCCCGCCCCCGGAGCGCTGCTTTCCCGCGTTCTATCCGAATTCGCGTTCTATCGGGGTAGAGGTGTACTTAAACCTCTGTAAGGCGTTTGACTAAGTACCACACAATGTTTGGATTAAAAAACTTGAATGCTATAAAATTAACTGATAGGCCTCAAAACGTCACTGTAAACAGGGAATGGTCGTCACTGAGTGGCTGTGCTTTCCCGTGGCGTCCTGCAGGGATCCGGTTTGGGTCCTACGCTGGTTAACATTGTTAATCAATGACTTGGAATAAAGCAAAATCATCACAGATACATAGTAAATAATAAGTGGTGTGACAAAGTTCCTCCTCTATCTTGATGGGTCCTGCGCTTATTGGCAGATTTTCTTGCCTCAGAGATTCACCATGTGGGTTGGGGAACAGCCCAGAGACCTTCCCCTCTGGAAGAACCCACAGTCCAGGTCAATTGGGAGGTTTGGGGGGAACCCAGGCCCACCCTCTACTCCGGGTTCCAGCCCAGGGCCCTGTGGACTGCAGCTGTCTATAGTGCCTCCTGTAACAGCTGCATGACAGCTACAACTCCCTGGGCTACTTCCCCATGGCCTCCTCCAAACACCTTCCTTATTCTCACCACAGGACCTTCCTCCTGGTGTCTGATAACGCTTGTGCTCCTCAGTCCTCCAGCAGCACACCCTCTCACTCTCCGCTCCTTGCGCCTCTTGCTCCCAGCTCCTCACACTCACACCACAAACTGAAGTCAGCTCCTTTTAAAACCCAGGTGCCCTGATTAGCCTGCCTTAATTGATTCTAGCAGCTTCTTCTTAATTGGCTCCAGGTGTCCTAATTAGCCTGCCTGCCTTAACTGGTTCTAGCAGGTTCCTGATTACTCTAGTGCAGCCCCTGCTCTGGTCACGCAGGGAACAGAAAACTACTCATCCAGTGACCAGTATATTTGCCCTCTACCAGACTCCTGTACCCCACTGGTCTGGGTCTGTCACAGTGGTAAATGATAAAGAGGACAGGTCACCAATTCAGAGCAATCTGGAGCTCTTGTTAAACTGGCTGCAAGCAAACACTATTCATTTTAATATGGCTAGAGGTAAGTGTATACATCTAGGACCAAAAAACGTTGGCCATACTTACAGGATGAGGGACTCTATCCTGGGAAGCAGTGACTCTGAAAAAGATTTGGGAGTCACGGTAGAATACAAGCTGAACATGAGCTCACAGTGTGATGCTGTGGCCCAGAGGGCTAATGCGATCCTGGGATGTACAAACAGGGGACTCTCAAGGAGGAGCAGAGAGGTGATTTTAGGTCTATATTTGGCACTGGTGCCACCGTTACTGGAATCCTGTGTCCAGCTCAGGTGCGCACAATTCAAGAAGAATGTTGATAAATTGGAGAGAGTTCAGAGGAGAGACACGAAACTGATGACAGGATCAGAAAACCTGCCTTAGTGATAACTCAAGTTCCTCAATCCATTTAGTTTAGCAAAGAGAAGGTGAAGGGGTGACTTGATCACAGTCTATACGTACCTACCTGGGGAACAAATATTTAATAATGGGCTTTTCAGTCTAGCAGAGAAAGGTCTAACACGATCCAATGGCTAGAAGTTGAAGCTAGACAAATTCAGAGAGGCAATAAGGCATCCATTTTAAAAGATGAGAGTAATTAACTATTGGAACAATTTACCAAAGGTTGTGGTGGATTCTCCATCGCTGACAATTTTTAAATCACAATTGGATGTTTTTCTAAAAGTTCTGTTCTAATAATTATTTTGGGGAAGTTCTATGGCCTGTGGTATATGGGTGTGTGCATGTGTCAGACTAGATGATCATAATGGTCCCTTCTGGCCTTGGAATCTATGGATCTAGTGGGCACAGACTTTTTTTGTCTATTCCCTCCAAGCTTGAACCCTTCTGACCCATCTCCTCCAACTTGTCCCTGTTCCATTGCTGTCTCTTCCCCACCCTGTCTCCCCATCCTAGTTCCATTCTCCTCAACTAGCCAACACCAGTTTCCAATCCTCCGGCTTCTCATCCTAGCCCCCGTCTCGCTCTCCAGACTCCTGTCCTCTCTCCCCCATTCCTATTCTCAGTATCCAGGCCCAGCCAGTCCCACTTCCCCTCCTTCCAGATCCTCATCCAATCGGTCTCCTTCCCCTCCACCTCCTTCTTCCTACCTTTCTGGTTTCCAATCCCAGTTTCCTTGCCCAGACAATCCCAGTCTACTCCCAATACCTAGTCTCCTTCCCTCCCCACTGAGAACAGAAGAGAGTCAGGCTCCAGGCTTTCATTTATGGTGTCTGGCTCTGACCCAGCCCAGAACAGCAATTAAAGGGAAAGACCTGCTCAGCCCCTAACAGCCTCAGGTTGGAGCATACTCAATGCAGGTGAAGTCTGTTGGAAATTTAGCTGCAAAGCTCTAGCAGGTGTCCTCTAAGCATGTGTAATCTGCAGTTTTTCAAAGTCTGATGACTTGGTCAAGTTTGGGCATATTTTAAAAGGACTGGCAAAAGGCAGGTCCCCGATATAAAGGCCAAGCCCCTGCCAAATTTCGAAACTCTACTCCAAAGAGGCAGTAGAGGTTTTAAAAGAAACGGGCATCGGAATTTAATATGGGCAAAACATATTTTTCCTTACCCCAGTTCCTACAGCTGAAGCATTTTGCCTGATGGTCTCCAAAATAATTCAGCCTGAACCAGACCCCCTGGGCGGAAAATTTCAGCCCAGACAATCACAGTTTCGCAAAAGTTATGAGAGATTGAAAATAGCATCTTATAAAAGGAAGTGTCAGGCAGCCTTGGTAATAGTTGGTGCTATCAGCCCCACCTATAACATGCATGTATATACACTAGCAAGCTTCTCCCCCACATACCCAGGCACACACACATAATAAAGCTATGTTCAAAAAGAATGTTAAAGTTGCAAAGTCAAGCACTCACAAATGAGGAAATGCCAGACCTTAATTCCATCTTTAACTATATTCTATACAAATGCTTCCCTGATTCATTCAGTGCACTTTTAAATGGAGAGTTTAATTATATCAGGAGACAGATCACAATTCATGTAAACAATACATTTCCCTCCTCCATCCTCCCCAATTACACCAAGTTCCTTCAGCAACTAAGTGATAGGTTCGCTATGCGAGTCAGAACTCACCCTGGGATGTAGTAAGGATCCGGGGTGAAGAGGCTGTGTTTCGGTGGGGCTGACATTGTAGGTCAGCATCTGTGCTTGGGTCTTCAACTTACAGGAGGCAGGGACCGGGTGAGGTCAAACAACATGGTTGCCATGGCAACCATTGTGAAGATGCCACAAAGCCACAGCAGCAGCAAAGCCAGAAAATTTAATACGCTCGTAATGACACTTCATACCAAATGAAGCCCTGTGCTTGTCAGTTTTCTGGGTCAACATGTACAATAGACAACTGGCCAAGTTCCGAGAGGAGGCTAGGGTCTGTCCAGGACGGTGAATAAAAGTGCTTTTCTTAGACAAACTACCTTACTTGAGTTAGCATAATACACTTGGAAAGCCCCCGAGCACTTCTGTAAGACACAGTTTAACACCTTTGAAGTTGTGTTAGCAGGTTGTGTAGTAGCCTAGGTCATGTAGCGTTCACCTATAGTGCAAAATACCCAGCTAACATGACTGTGAAGTTGTTAAACTGTGTCTATACAAGGTGCTTCGACTCATGTTAGCAAACTCAATTTTAAAGTGCTCCCTATAGCATAACCAACATAACACACAAGCCAAATTAATATTCCACAGGCTGTCCCAGCTACCAGTTTAAACTTCCCAAAGTAGCCATCTAGGATTGTGATGGGACAGCTGCCCCTCACTGGTATGTAAGGGGTTAAAGCAACCCTGGGGAGGCTGTGTGGGAGGCAGCCAATAAGGAAAAGGCTTGTAGTGCTAGCCAATTAGGAGAGGGTTTATTGGAGGAGCCAATCAGGGCCAGGCTGGCCCATATAAGAAGAGGCTGCTGAGCATAGCAGAGGACAGTCAATCCCTGGAGGACGAGGAGGACTGGCTGCTTAGCGGGCTGGAGTGCCATGGACAGAGCAGCGCCGGGAAGGGTCAGCAGAGTATGAGAAAGCTCCAGGCTGACTGCTGTCAAACTGAGGCCCTGATACAAGGGCAGAGGCGGTGCTGGGGCTGCGGGGAAGTGGTCCAGGGAAGGAGATGGCGGAGTTGGAGAAGGGGCAGTATGTGGCTGCCAGTTATAGGATCCCTGGGTCAGGGCCTGGAGTAATGGGGGGGCCTGGGCTCTTCCCCCTCCCTGTTTCCCCCACTGGCCACTGAGGGAAGTGGGCAGTGCATGGACTGTAGTCTGCCACTGAGACGAGTGGCTAGAATCTGGACTGCAGATTTGCCACTGAGGCGAGTGGCAGGACTGAGGGCTGTCGGTCCCCCGGAATCGGGGAGAGAACTGAGTGGGGCACAGCTGGAGGGCTGTGTCCAGAGGAGGATGACGCGGTCCGGGGTGTGATGCACATCCTGGACACGGAGACAGGAGTGACAACGGGCGAGACACCACCTGAGGAGGACGCACTGGCAACCCCAAACTATTTCCCAGGATGGCCAGCAGGAGGCACTGTGGTGGTGAGTCAAATTCCATCACAGGAATCCAGTTGCCAGGTGCTTCCATGACACTCACTGCTTTTGGAGAACCACTTCCAGAGCCATCTGAACATTGGTCATCACAGTCTGGATCTATAGTGCCTATCAACCAGGGATCCCAGGGGCTGCCAGCGACAGACAGCAAAACTCTGAGTGCTTTTTGGGCCAAGGCATCAGCAGTTCAAGGCCCTGGCTTCTGAAATCAAACACAGAAGGTATATAATGGGATTTCAAAACCACTCGCCGAACAGATAATTGCATGCACCAGTGACCAGAGCCAGGATGAAATCAAGGGCTGGAAGGTGGTCTACGAGCAGGCCAAGGCAGTAGCGGTAAGTTCAGGGGAGCACAGCAAGTGTCCATTTTATGCTGCATTTTGAAAGACTGTCCCATCATGAGCACAGAACACTGAATGGACGCAGCCTGCACTTGAGGATGTTACACTCAGAAAAGCGATCAGCTCTGCTACCCAAGCCAAACCCGCTGAGCCCTGCAAGAGTCACACCCAGCTTGCCAAGACCCTCGTGAGTTAATGAGAGACATGCCAGCTGTTCCACTAAAGGAGACAGAGCTTGACGAGGACGTGCCATCCCTACCCAGTCAGTCTTGTTTGTTTGTAATCTCTCTTTACTTGGACAGTGTTGTGAGGGTTCAGACAAAGCTGCCTTTGGTGGTGGTGGTGGTAGTGTTGTTATGGGGAAGTTCTGGCTCTGATAGGGTGGAAATGTCCACCTATCTCTATGGTTCCCTCCACCCCTCTGGTCATTCCTGCTCTGGTTACTGTGATGAATGTGGGAATGAGCTAATAAAATATTATAAAAATCTGTATGACTCTGTACCTATCCACTTGGCATGGCTATCCCTTGGGGGATGGGATGGGGTGGGGTGTGGGAGGAAGAATTGATTTTTCTCCCAGATGCATGGGAGATCAGACAAGGTATCTGCGACATGGAGCCATTAGGGCTGTCTGGGTGGGGGTCAATTCATTTGAATGGAACACCCTGCCAAGATAATAGAAATAGCACACCAGGTATTTCAGCCGGAGTTCCCACAGTACCCTGCTGCAATGGAGCTCCGTCTGGGTTCCCATAGGACCCTGCTAGGCCCAGGTCTCTGAGGTTTCCTGCTGTGCTCTTGGAGTCTTCTCCCTCTGGGAATGGGCCAATGCTTCCAGCAAAGCCAAGCATTGTTCCCTCTACCCCTTGGCTTCCACCTGTACCCAGGCCAACTCTTGCTCTACTCAGACCAGCTGGTCAATGACTTTCCCTGGGGATATGTTGGACTCGTCCAAGTCTTGTTGGCACTTCCTCAGCAGGTCCCTCACATCTTGGGCATCATGGTCTCACCTCTGGGCTCTTTTCCGGAGTTTCCTTACCCTGGCTCCCAGCCCCTCTGCTTTCTTTCCCATCTGGGCCTAGACCCTCTGAGTCCTGGATCACTGTCAGGTCTTTCCCACATGAGGGCTGAGTAACCCACCCAGTCTCTCAAATTACGGGCCACACCAGGTCCTTGACCACGCTGACCTGGAATTTAGCTCGCCGGCCCTGTACCTCCAGCTCAAATTCTGCTGTGGGATAGACTTGGGTCTCCCCATGTACATAGGAGACATGTACTGGGAGGTGTCAGTCCAGGCTAGTTGCCTTCACCTGGTCCTCCCAAACCAAGGTGTACCTACACCTTGAGTCTACCAGACCCTTAACTACCATTCCTCTCAGCTTGACTGTCACTACCCATGGTGGGGCCATGCTGATTTGATTTAGTTGGGGATTGGTCCTGCTTTGAGCAGGGGGTTGGACTAGATGACCTCCTGACGTCCCTTCCAACCCTGATACAGTAATTCCTCACTTAACGCTGTAGTTCTGTTCCTGAAAAATGCGACTTTAAGCGAAACGATGTTAAGCGAATCCAATTTCCCCATAAGAATTAATGTAAATGGGGTGGAGGGGGGGTTAGGTTCCAGGGAAATTTTTTTCACCAGTCAAAAAACTATATATTATATAGACATACACACAGTATACGTTTTAAACAAACAATTTAATACTGTTCACAGCTATGATGATTGTGAAGCTTGGTTGAGGTGGTGAAGTTAGAGGGTGGAAAAGGGTGGGATATTTCCCAGAGAATGTCTTGCTGCTAAATCAGTGGTTCTAACTTTTGTACTGGTGACCCCTTTCACATAGCAAGCCTCTGAGTGCGACCCCCCCATATAAATTAAAAATACTTTTTTATATATTTAACACCATTATAAATGCTGGAGGCAAAGCAGGGTTTGGGGTGGAGGCTGACAGCTCACGACCCCCCATGTAATAACCTCATGACCCCCTTAGGGGTTTCGACCCCCAGTTTGAGAACTCCTGTGCTAAATGATGAACTAGCACTCGGCTGAGCCCTCAAGGGTTAACACATTGTTGTTAATGTAGCCTCACACTCTACAAGGCAGCAGGAATGGAGGGAGGGGAGACAGCATAGCAGACAGAGACAGACACACACCTTGTGTTTGGGAGAGAGAGAGAAACGCACACTGCCCCTTTAAGTAAGCTGACCCACTCTTAACTGCATTGTCTTGGATCAGGAAGTTGAGACAGCAGCTGCTGCCCCAGGCTCTCTCTGTCTCTCTCCGTCTGTGTCCCCTCCCTGCTCTATATGGAGAAGGGGTGAGCAGGGGGGAGGGGGACACCCTGACATTAGCCCCTTTCCCTTCCCCCCCCCCCACCCAACAAGCAGGAGGCTTGGGGAGCAGCTCCAAGGCAGAGGGCAGGAGCAGCACATGGCAGTGGGGGGAGGGACAGCTGCAATTGATAGCCTGCTGGGCGGCTGCAGCACAAGGAACTTAGGGGAGTGGGGAGCTGATGGGGGGGCTGCCGGTCCACCCTGGTTCCAAGCCCCCACCAGCTCGCTCCAACGGGCTGCTCTTCCTGCAAGCAGAGGACAAAGCAGGCGGCTGCCAAACGACGTTAGAAGGGAGCATTGCACAACTTTAAACGAGCATGTTCCCTAATTGATCAGCAACGTAACAACGAAACAACGTTAACCGGGACCACTTTAAGTGAGGAGTTACTGTATTCTATGACCTTTGGGGTAGACCCCCCACTCATTGGTCCCACAGTTTAAAATAGTCACATTCCATTACTGGGCAGTTCCTTTTAATATAGCCAGGCTGGCCCCACCTGTAGCAGACTACCGGGTCTCCTAGCTCCTTTGCACTAGTACTTCCCATAGGCTGCAGGGCTCCCCGGACTCCTTGCAATTGCAATGCACCCTTTGAGTCTAGAAGCCTTGGGGCTTTCCCCCTTGCGAGCTTCCCTGGGCCACCCCCTGGTGCACCCCTCTCAGTTTACCATACAGCTTGGGCCGTTCCTCTCCTTCAACCGCAAAGTAGGCCTCAGCTCACTCGATTGCTTACCCCGCTGAGGCCGGCTGTAAACTCCTTACCCAGCTGTGTCCCTCCTAGTAAGACTGTCACGAATTGCTCTAGGACCACCTGATCCAGGAGCTTCTCCACCAAGCTGGTCTCTGGAGCAAGTCAGCGCATCGCCTGCGCCAGAATCCGTGGTTGCTCCCCTTGCGGGAATAATGCTGTCCGGAACTTGTGCCTGTACGTCTCCGATGTCAGCCCTAGCCAATCCAAAATGGCTGCCTTCCCCACTGGGTAGGAACTTGCCTGCTCATCGCTTACCACCCAGTAAGCTGCCTGTGCCTCACCCATCGGGAACGGTGCTATGTGGGCTGCCCAAGTCGACTCTTTCCAGTCTGCTGCTTTGCCACCTGCTCAAAGGTCTGAAAGAAGGCCTAGGGGTCATTGTCTGATCTGAGTTTTGCCAGGCCCGGAGCCAACCAACCAGCAGATCCATCACCGACTCGGTTCTTGGGTGTGGTGTGATCCGACCACCTCTGTACCCACTCCTGCTGGCTGGAGTGGATCTCCTCCCACCATTGTTGCGCTACAAACTGGACCTCCTGTTGCCATTGCAGGTTCTCCACTAATTGCATCAGTAGGGCCTGGGTCCCCTGCTGCTGCTGGCCTGCCACCAACAGGCGGATCCCCTCTTCCATGGCCGTGTACCCCTTGTTGATCAGGGGTCGGTCCAAAGGATCCCACTTCTGGTACTAAATGTAACAGCATGGCACCCACCTCTCACGTGTGCCTGCGATATCAGACTGTACCCCCAGGGCTTCCTCCCTGGAGGCAATGGTTTCACCCTCTTGGTCTACTCTCGCCCCTGCTCGGCCACTAAATAGTTCACTTCCCCTTCTGGGGGTTTCTTGCTATCTGACTGTAGGCCAGTTCCCCACTGGGCTGGGGGGGGGGGGGGAAGAGCCCAGGCCCACCCACTACTCTGGGTCCCAGTGCAGGGATCCTAAGAATAGTAGCCACATGCCACCATGTCCCTTTAACTACACTGCTTTCAGTTCTCTGGGCCACTTCTGCATGGCCCCAGCCTTTACCAAAGCTTCATCCTTATCCCAGGGCTCATCTAAGTTCAGACCCAGGAGCTCTTCCTTTCTGCCCCAATCCCTGCCAGCACTGAGCTGTCCATGGTGCTGCAGTTCCCTTTAGCTAGTCAGGAGCTCTATCTGTGCTCCCCCAGATCCAGCAAGAAACTGACTGGTTCTAGCGCTCCAACTCCTTTTATATGGCCCTCCTGCGCCCTGATTGGCTGCTTCCCCTGCAGCCACTCTAGGCTGCTTGGAGGACTTCTCTACTGCTCCTTTCCTGGTACAGGTGTGGCAGGACACTGAGGCCTCCAGTAAGGGGCCTCCGGGCCTAGCCCACCCCGTCATAGACAGCCTGTATGGTTAGCCAAGTCCTCGTCCCTGCACAGTGGAACCATACCAGTTCCATTTGAGTTAGGGCCATCTGTGCTGACAGGGCAAGGGAAGCATCTGACACAGGCTGTTTACATCTGTCTATAATTAAAAACTGAGAACTATTCTTGGTTGTAAAAGTACCTGTTGTGTTTCCTCAAACCTGAATGTTTTGAGCTAATATAATAAGGACAAAAATACTAACTGAAAGAAGTGAGACATTTAAGGGGAGGTGTCCCAGGGCACCAGGAGAACCACTGCAGCGATGCTTCCACTTCTCTTTCAGCCTTTATCAATTCTGCATGGATGATGCAGGCCTTTCTTCTCAAATTATGCTTAGAAATTCCTTCCTGTGTCCATTTCATGAAATGACCAATGGATATTCATTCTAAGGTCACAAACTGCCATGTATATAACAAGGCTACAGCATGTTGATCTAGACGTATGTCCTCTGTGCAGCCACTCAGATAATAAGGAGAAATTCACTTCTGTTGAGTTTACCATCACGGTTTATTGATATGAGAGACAAATGTTGTATGAATCAATATTTAAATTGAGGGAAACTAAATCCTGACATTAACAAACACAAGAAGTCAGTTTCCGTATGCTTACATATTCCAAACGTTTTAAATCAGAAGTATCTGCAGCTCTCTCCTATGGCTGTGAAGATGATGGCAGAGAGCCAGAATCAAACTATTATTTGCTTCCTATTAGCCAGTCAGGAAGCATATAATTGCATAACTGAACTGATTGGCTGAAGCAAGAAAAACTGTTAGCTTCTGAAGAGCCAATCAGGATGCAGTCATTTGCATATGAGATCTAACTGGTTAACATTGTTAAAGACTTCAGTATAGTTGATCTCTGAGGAAGCAAACAGCAGAAATTTACTGATGCATCACAGGACAGTTTCGAGCCAATTTTGCACCAGGATATTCTTCTTGCACACACACAGTCCTAATTATTCTCTTATCGTAGCTAAATGCACTTTCTTTCTCCCTAATGGTCTCCCCCTCAATACACACAGAGCTCTTCACATCAGCCCATGCTCTGGCAGTGGATAGAATATGTTTGTGACTCAGGAAAGGTTAAGACTAATTCCTGCTCTGAATTAGGTGTGTTAGAAGAGTTGAAAAAGCCTGGAGAAGGAAATGCTCAATTTTCACCTTCTCCATTTTAGGAGATTTTTCGTTTGGTCCTAATAGCACTTTGTTATGCAATGAGGGTACTGTGGGACGTCCACCCAGACACCTGATAAATCAGCAATGGAAAAAGTAGGCTGCGGCATAGGCTCTGAATTCTCTGCCTCCTATAAAACCTTGGGAAAGAGCATTCTGTGACATAATCAAAATAAGAAACTACTCGCAGTTCAATGACTAGATATTTTTTAAGTAGGAGGCATAGGGTGTGAAAAGCAAGCCCAGCATGATTAGCAATAACATTCTCATCTGGTGTGTCAGCCCCTCCTTGCCAGAAGGAAACCTCCCGACAGGGCCAGGCAGGCAGCACACGTTTGCCTGTGTGGTAGAACGGGCCCTGCCACAGCAGTAATGTCCAACAAGTTGACAAGAAGTCCCCCAGGACAGATGGGCAGAAGCTGGCGTGGTAGGTGCTCTCTCCCTTGTGCTCAGGCATGCACTGAACTCTGACAAATGACGCAGCCATTCTGCTTTCACCCATGCCGTCTCACCAAATGCGAGCTCCCTCCCACCACATAACAGCATTGACCTAGACAGCTCATATTAATGGGTATTTATACAGGATTCATTGCACATCAGTCCATTCTGGCTACAAGTTCATAAGGATAATAAATCTACATAGAGACAGTAGTACAGTATCAGCTATTTTCCAATACAAACCTCTACCCCAACCTTTATTTGCAGGTCAAAGAAAGATCCTCTACTACAGCAACCTTCCGATGACCTTTGACATTCATTTTTTAAAGATAAAAATCCAGTGTGGGAAAAAGGCACATATATAACAAAAGCAGTGCTGAACAACCACAGGAATAAACGGACATAGACTTGGATTCTTCTATCCACATCATCTGCAGTCCCTGATCATATTACCTCCAAAGGGTTGCTAAATCTAACTCTGTCTGGGTCTCAAGTCCCCTTAACCACTGCCTATTTCTATTCATTTATAGTTAGTTACATTATATATATTTTCTTTAGCAAGGACATACTGAATTGCTTGCTAACGTGCACAGAGCTTCTATATCTTTAGAAGACTGGAGTCTTTCTTTCTCCACATCCTTTCTTCCAATCCTAGCTCCTGAGCTGTTAGCCTTCTCTTCTTGTCTCTTCGGGGAGAGCTGGGAGTCCCTTGTAAAGTCTTCTCCAGTTTTTTTGTCCACAGGTGTCTGTAGCCGTGGGGTGCCAAAGAAACCCCCCTCACAGTATTCCCAGGAAATTATGCAGAACAGGAGATGATTCTTCTACCAATAAGATAGGTTTCCTCTGGTCATGTATGTCAGACCATGGCCAATAAAACAAGCAGCTGCCATGGACATCTCAATTTAAAAGAGATTACAGTCTAAGGGAGTGTAGTGAGGGCTGCCTGCCCATCTGTTTGGGAGAGACAGGCAAAAAGAGACACCACCGAAGTCATCCTGTTCTCAGCAATTTGTCTCTTTTCCACTCAGGTCAAATGTTACAGTCCATTTGTTCTACCAGAAAGTGGTGAATCATATCAAAAGTGGGACGATCCTTTATATCTCGGCTCCAACACTTTAACATCAGGTCAAACACAGAGTTTGGACACAGAGGTGTTTGGGACAGATAGATCTGCAAGCAGGAAAAATACAACTACTTCAGTGTCATTAATTACCCAATTAATAACAAGGGACGGCTGCCATTTCTCTAGGTTTTACAAGGCAGTGAACAGCCATGCATTATCTTAACACTTATTGGCGTGACTTCGTGTGGGCAGGTAAAGTTTCACTGTCAGCCCCTCAGGGAGGAAACTGATACATGCATACACATTAGCTACGTGGGTGTTTTGTTAGCTCAGTTGATAACAGAGCTGTGATCAGAAACTGGGATCTTCATCCAGTGAGAAATTCCAACATTTCAAAATTTGTTCCAAATCGAAACAAAAAGTCAAAATTTCCATATTTCCCATGAAATGAAAATTCTGAAAAATGTCAATTCATCTGATAATGGAGAATTGTTTTGTTTTGCTAAGATAAAAACGTTTCATTTTAGTAATAGAAAAGTTGCAATGATAAAGTCAAAATGGATTGTTTTTACCTTACCGAAATAAAACATTTCAACATATGAACAAAACGAGAAAGTCAAAACCATTTGTTTTGACACCTTTCTGTCTAAAATGTAGTTGAAACCGACAGGTTCCCATGAAATGTTTTGATTTCAACAAAGCTGCATTTTCCAAACGAAAACTCTGTCAAAAATTCTTCAACCAGCTATAGCTGACAATCCATTTCCCAGTGTGATGAATTTAGGGTGACCAGATGCTAAGTGGAAAATATTGGGACCACCGCGGGGTCCCGATATTTGTTACACTCACCCGTCCGGGTCTTCGGTGGCAATTCGGCGGAGGGTCCATCAGTCGCTGACAGTCTTCGGCGGCATGTAATAAACCTTGCCCGCCAAAGACAGAAGCACTCGCCGCCGAAATGCCCCCAAAGACCGTCAGCGACTGAAGGACCCTCCGCCGAATTGCCACCGAAGACCCGGACAGGTGAGTGTAAGGGAAAAAAAACAAAAACGCTCGTAACAAAATATCGGGACAAATGGTGTCCCGACCGTACTTCAGTCGGGACATGGGACAAACTCCTCAAAATCAGGACAGTCCCGATTTTATTGGGACATCTGGTCATCCGAGATGAATTGGGGCTATGTCTGTACAGCTTCCGATAATATGAAAAACTGCTGTATCGTGATTGCCTCTATGTGTCCGGATCCACCATTTCTGAGGGGTTCTGTAGCAGGTACTCACCGGAGGGACAATGGGACATACTTAAGGTTAACAATAGTACGTACACGTCACAAAGGTTATGCTAAAAAAGCAGCTGAATCCTTAGAAAAAACAGTTTAGCTGACTACTCTGACGGGAGAGGGGGAAGGTAGGAGCTGTCCAAGTTTACCATGAGTAGAAGGAAAGAAAAACCCATGGGGGGGGGGAGAGAGAGAGAGAAAGGAGGAGGGAGAGGACGGAGGCATGGTGCAGGAGAGAGGAAGATCAAGCTGGGTAAGGGATTCTTCCTTGACACAGATGGATCCCCAAGGACTCACCAGGGAAGGGTGACCCCGTGAAGAGACGGTGGGTTCAGATGTTTATTGCTTTGTTTCATATGTGCTCTCCTGTGCTTTTCATGATTAAGTAAAGAGCATAAATGTGTTCGACCCCATGCAAAGTGTGGGGCGTGTGCTCACCACTTCACAACTGCTGTAGGCCCCTGAGAGAGAGAAACTGTAACCAGAAGCCTTACGCCATTTGGGTGGAGTTCAGGGAGCGGGTTAAGTAACTGGGGCAGCCGAGGGGCAGCCTAGGGCAGGTGGGCTGAGCAGTCAGTGCCCAGGGAATGTGCCAGACAGGCCAAAGGAGGAAACAATGCTGCAGCCTGCTGAGACCCAGGGAAGCTTGAAACACCCCCAGGCATTCAGAGCAATGGAGGCGTGGCTTCTCCTCACAGCAGCCCTAGTGGGTGGTAAGGAGGGGTGCTGGCTAGGATCTGGGGCACCTAGAATCACAGCAAGAATTTGTGCACCCTGGCAGCAGCTGGCCCTTTGCTGGCAGTCTCAGCAGAGAAGCCAAGGCCTGTGTGAGCTGTGATAACACAACTCGGTGTCATCACTAGATAAAACAATCTCCAGGTCAAGGCACATTGGTACGGAGTGTGTGTGTGAGGCTTACCCTGCTGCTCCAACTGTTCTAGAAAGAAACAGGGGACTTCAAGCTTCAGGGCTGTTGAACTGGTACCTTCCACCTTCTCTCTCACTGAGCCATTGTGAACCAAGCAAACCAAGGATTAGATTTTACACCTCAAAACCCAACTTGGAGCAAGTATCTTGGTCTGAAAGCAGAACAGTGAGGGAATGCAGTCGCCCCTGGGGGTTTGTTCAAACGGCTTTACCCTGCATGGCAGCAGATTTTGGAGGTGCTGTTCACAGGAATCCATCCAACTGATGAGTAGCTCCACGGGGCACTGTTCAAAGGGCTTTTCCCCTGACCTTTAAAAGCAGTAGCTCTAAAGGTATTTTACACAGCCCCAAAACTGAGATCTGGGTCACATCTCCGACACTACCCTGATGGGTGTGTAGTGACATAGTGCCTGACACCCTTAGATGTGGCAATGAGGCCAGTGCACATTCTGGGCCCCCCTGAAAGCTAGGGGATGGGCCACAATTATTTTTCTTCCTCTTCTCTATCCTTTCTTCATGGTGAATTGTTCCTGAGTGTCTGATTGGCTCCAGTTAGGAAACATTTTGTCCGTTTGGAAGAATGAAGAAAGCCATGGGCTGTTCTGCTTGATTGGCACTCTAAGAACTGCCAGTTATTAATCACGAATGAGCACGATTACAGCTCAGCAAACTATTCATAACAAATATTGTATGTGACAAATGTAGCCGCCCTTTCAGCTCCAGGTACATCTCTGGGCAGAGAGGGATGTCCTGAAATGGATTTAATGTTCCAAATTATTCTACATCTTTATTGGTGAATTGATCCCAATTCATTCTCCAGGCATATGTTAATATACTATTTGCTCGTTGCAGTGATTAGTCACATAAGGCAGGTGATAGTTGAATGACCGGCTGAACAAGCCCTTTCAGGGATCATACTTGTATGTGGACATTCAAAATTTGATTTCTACGAATCCTGGTACGTGTGACTTTGAAAATCATATTCCACAACCCTGTTCCTGCAATTGAAACCTATCCCTGGAATGAGTGCGGGAAGCAAACCAAAAAGCGGGGTGGCTGAGCTCTGTTGCCATGAATTCATTCCAGAATTGGAGGGCATATTTCCCGACGTTTGTAGCAGTGTTCACCCATCCCTTGTTGCTATGCCTGTCTGCTGAGTGCCTTTGGTGTCCTCTGTGCCATATACACTAGAAAAGACACAGAGCCTCCCCCCAAGGAGTTTACGTGCCATACTCGGACCGACCAGAGAACTGTCACTGGTGGCAACTTCCATTTGCCTGTCTAACCCAGCCACCCACATCCTCGGGCTCACCTACTCCTGTAAACAGCTCTCCCACTCACCCAGTGAGCCTCTCCCTCAACCTTGTCTTCAGCCAACACTGCTCCCGCTCTGATCTCTCTGTATTAGAAGTCCCTCTCCAGCCCTCACTCAATCCCATCAGCATTGCCCACAGCCTCCTGGCCCTCCATAGCCTCTGGGCTGCTGACATCCATGTCTCCTCTGCCAATCTCAGCCTTCTCCTCAGCACGCTCCCTCCACTCCACTTCCTCCTGCCCTGACGGCTCCCGCACCCCCCTCTGACACCATAGAGTCTGACCCGCTGACTGGTTCACCCCCCGCTCTGGCTCTTATGCTCCTGGATGGCCCTGCAAGGAGTCCCATGACCATGCTGAGTTCCTCCTCTACAGACTTCTTGTCTCCTAGTTTTCCTCTTTCACTGAATCCCACGTACACCCCATTACTTCTTCACCACCTTCAACTTCCTCCTGAAACCTTCTTCCACCCCTCTCTGTACAGGATCTGCCTCACTTTTTCAGATAGAAAATGGACAAAGCCCCCTTCTCCTCGAACGCCTTCTTCCCCTTCTCCCCTGTTGTGGATCTTGAGGTGTTTCACCTCCTCCCTGCCGCTTCAGCAGTCCTGTCCCTGCCTGTTGCCTACTTCCATTGCCCCCAGGCTCCTTCCAGTCTCCTCCTCCTTCTCAATCTGTCATGACCCCCCGGTCTTCTTCCCTCCTAATGTAAGCCAGTGTGGGTCCCCCCGACCCTCAGTAAACCGTCCCTCAACTCCTGCTGTCTCTCCCTTCATTTCAAAACTTGCTGAGCGTGCAGTCTGCAACCAACATGCACCGAACTCCTCTCCTCTAGCTCTGACCTGATCCCTTCCAGCCTGGCTCCTGCCCTCTGGACTCCACTGACTCTGCTCTCAGGCTGGTCTCTAATGACCCCCCTGGCCAAATCGAAGGGCCTCTTCTCAGCCTCCTCCTTCTCCTCCTCTCTGCAACACTGGTTCACAGATTGGAGTCTAAGGCCAGGAGTGTGATGATGAACAGCACTTCCCCACATGAGTCCCTCCTTTGGGGTGGACCATGCAGAGGCCTGGCACCTATGAATGACAAGACAGCAGTCACGTGGCTCCCAAGAAAAGGGACAGAGTTCCATGGAATAAAGAGCACAGTCAGAGAAGGATCCCAAAGGATTTTGCCTTCAGCTGCCGTCTCGGGGGAACACAGGTGGCCGAGAGGGCACAGGAACAGCCTCCTGCAGGGTGAGCACGAGGAAGGCAAGTGGAGGCCGTGGAGGGCCAGGGTCACAGAAAAGGCCCGGCCAGAGGGGAGGAGCTGTTCCCACTGGAGAGATGCGGAGGAGACACCAAGAAAGTCAAGGCGGACAGTGAGTGAATGGCTGCATCAGAGACGGCAGGAGTGTGGAGCGTGGACTGGGCCAGGAGGAGATGACGAAGGGACTCAGGGAGAGCAGCACGTGTAGAAAAGGGAGGCAGGACACAGGGGATCCAGTGGGGTGCAAGAGGAGGGGAAGAGGCTACGCGCCGAGGGTCTCTGAGGTGAAGGGGGAAGGGAGGCAGGGCAGCTGCTGGAGAGGTCAGGGATGGAAGGCAGAGGATGCCAGGGCTGTGTGAAGGCCAGGAAACGGGAGCTGCTGATCAAGATTCGGGAGAGCGAAGGGGGAGGAGGGTGCCTGAGCTGCCTCACCTGCCTGCCCTGGCTCCGGAAGAACTCCCCTGTGTTCTCGATGACCTGCTCGTCCGAGAGGAGGCTGTAGGGCTGCTCCTTGCACAGTGTGAACATCTCCCAGAGCGTGACCCCGAACGCCCAGACGTCGCTGGCTGTGGTGAACTTGCCCTGTGGAGAGAAGAGCGGGTCGGCTGCTGCCACACGCACGGGGCTG
>NW_020664800.1:2655024-2667712 GCF_002925995.2 Terrapene triunguis | reverse complement strand
TCAGGGAGCAGCAGCAGTCGCCGGAGCCCGCTCTAAGGTAAGCCAGGGATGCCGGAAGCTGGGAGTATTTTTCCCAGACATGTTCGGCTTTTTGGCAGTTCCCCCCGGACGGGGGTTTGATTACCAAAAAACCGGACATGTCCGGGAAAAACCGGACGTATGGTAACCCTAGCTCACTCCCTGGGATGTCGGAGACCCAGGTTCAGCTTCCCCCGCCCCCCACCTGAAGGAGAGAAAAGACTGAACAGGAGCCTCCCGCCACTCAGCTGAGTGCTCTAACCACGCAGCTATGGGATCGTCTGACGTGGGCGTCTGCAGTCTCTCCTATTGAAGCTGTTGCCCTGTGGATTAAACAATGAAAGAGTCATTGGATCCGAGAGAGAGCACGGGAGAATGACTCTGTAGATTGGTGGTTGGGGCATTCACGTGGGAGGTGGGAGACCCAGGTCCTGGTTCAGTGACTCTTTAGTTATTTAGCCACAGGGGAACAGCTTCGACAGGAGAGACGGAGGGCTCACTACCCCAGAATGTCCCCTAGCTCAGGAGTCAGAGCACTCACCCGAGAGGGGCAAGCCCCCTGTTCAAAGGGGGAGGGATAGCTCAGTGGTTTGAGCATTGGCCTGCTAAACCCAGGGTTATGAGTTCAATCCTTGAGGGGGTCACTTAAGGATCTGGGGCAAAATCAGTACTTGGTCCTGCTAGTGAAGGCAGGGGGCTGGACTTGATGGCCTTTCAAGGTCCCTTCCAGTTCTAGGAGATAGGATATCTCCATTAATTAATTTATTTAAATCCTTTCTTCCGCAGCCAGAGGAAGATGGCAAAGGGCTGAAGAAAGTACTCCAGTTGGAACTTGGGTTTACTCTGGACTTTGGTTACTCCAGAATAGGTGGAGTGTTTGGTTTAGCAAAACAGACTTACCAGCCAGGGGAAACTGAGGCACCAGCCACTCTGGCACACAGAAGGTAAGAAATTTGTCACAGTTTAAATACTTAAAATCCAGTTTAAGCTAGAGAGTTGAGGAAGAGGGAAAAGATCTCTCTCCTCATTTCCACATTTTGGCAATTGGTAAACGGAGGCACAGAGAGGTGACTTGCTCAGATCCAAGCAGGGAATCTGTAGCATTCAGGAATAAAAACCCAGCGATCAGACATTCAGTCCTGTGCTGTAACCATGTGGTTGCCTTCCTTCTCTGGAGGAAGAGCTGAAGTCAGCGCAGTTTGATGGAACAGTGCCCCTGCAGTCTGCATGGTGGAGAGTCAAAGGCTGCACACAGCATATGGGATGCGTGGCATATAGGGTGCATCCAGTTACCAAAGGGGATACAAGATAAGCGGTGCAGCCAGCTGCCAAGATCCTATTGATTAGTAAAGGAGACAATAAGGATAGAAAAGGAGACTTGTGCTGTTACTCAGTTTCCTGTACGAAGTGTGTCCACACACACACACACACACACACACACAGAGGGGCATACACAAAAGGAAGAGAGAAAGCACGCTGTGAGCAGCCCTTACCAGGAGGATACTTTCCCAGGCCATCCAGCGTATAGGCAGCACAGCTCTGCCCTGGATACGGTAATAATCCCCGCTGTACAGATTCCTGCTCATTCCAAAATCTGCAATCTTGATGGTATAGCTGTTCCCAACCAGGCAGTTGCGGGTGGCCAGGTCTCTGTGCACGAAGTTCAGGGAGGCTAAATACTTCATTCCAGAGGCGATCTGGGTGGCCATGAACAGTAGGTTGGAATAGCTGCATTTAAAATAAACAACCGAAAATCAAAGGAGAGTTTCCTTGCAGTTGCTTTTCTCTCGACTCTTCCTGCGGTGGGAACCTTGCATGCTGTGTGTTGCAATAAGCAAAGTGGAGTCACTTCCCTCCCTCATTCCTCGCTATCCCTGTCAGTCTAGACTGTACATTTACAACGAACTAACTGTCTTCCCTGACGTGGGAGCCATGTTGCTGAGGTGGCTGGCCAGGAGCAGCCAGCTCGCACCTGCAAGTTAGACCCTTTGGGTACGTCTACATTGCAGCTGGGAGCCAGCCTCTCTGCCCGGCTAGAAACGTTTGCGCTAGCGGGCCTTAAACGCGTGCGCTGAGAATAGCAGTGTGGACATGGCTGGGCAGGTGGACGCGTGGGCTAGCCACCGGAGCACGGATCCGGGGGGGCCGGGGGGCCCAAGCTGCAATGTCCACACTGCTATTTTAGCACACTAGCTGAAGCCCTGCTAGTGTGACTCTGGCTCCCTGGACTCTCTCCCAGCTGCAATGTAGACGTACCCTGAGATGTTGAGAGCCCATAAATCAGGGATTTCACAATGGTGGGCCAGATTTTCCAAAGCACTCAGCTCCCATTTAGTCACCAAAAGAAGCAGACAGATTTCCAAGGGTGCTCGGCACTGGGTCCTCAGCCATTTTGATAATAGTGTGTGCTGATCCCTTGGAAATTTGGCTCCAAGCTATGGGGAAATCTGGCCCCACGTCACACAAGTCCCTGATTTATGGGTGCTGGGTGGGGCTTAGGTATCCAAGTCACCTGACTGGCAGTCACAGACAGAGGCTAGTGCCTGTAAATCTGGCCCTAAACGGCACATTGTTATTTCTTGGGGAAGAGCTTGTGTTCTTGCAGGGCTGAGAAAGGGCAGGACGTCCTGATCGCCACCATTACCATGTCTCTGGAAATACGGTTTGTTATTTTTCATTCCCTTAATCCTGCCTCCTTGTGCACATGTATTATGTCTTTAATGACATGATCACATGTGGGTTTTGCCAGCGGACCCTGTCTCAAACAGGTCAGAACTGAGAAGATGAGTGAATGAGGCAGGTGCCTTCAGAAGGAGAAAATACCGTCTTGTGGTTAAGGCAGTGGGGTAGGACCCAGGAAAGAAGGGTCCTATCACTGGCTCTGCTACAAGCTTCCCTGGGAAGAGAGGCAAGTCCCTTGGTTCAGAATTTTCAGAAGCAGCCACAACTTCTTATTTGTGTTACCACAGCACCAAGGAGCTCTCCACTACCCAGGGTACTGCACTGCCTGGCCAATGTGTGTGGGCTCATGGCACCAACACACACCAGGTTGTTAAGGTTGCACCATGTGCGTATTTATTCCTTCCTTGCCAAGTATAACAGTGTACGGCAGGGTTACAGCAAGAGGAGGTTTCCCCACAGCCTTTACTTCTCAGCCCAGTATCACCCTCTGAGCTTTCCTTCTGTTTTCCTGGCTTCCTGCTCCTTTCACTTATGTCCTCCCAATTACATCGTTAACCCAGTGATTGCCACCCAGGTGCTCATAATCCCCCAACAGAAAATGGTTAATTGCTCATAGCTGAGCTTGCAGCCTTCTTCATGCTGCAGCAATATCAGTGACCGGGGTGCTACTAATAGTGCCCCGTCACAGGAACCTAGCCATGGACAAGGATCCGTTGTGCAAGGTGCTGTACAAACACAGAACAACGAGATGCTTCCTGCCCCAAAGAGTTTGCAATCTGAATATAAGACAAAAGACAACAGACAGACAGACGGGGGCCTACAAAGAAACAAGATCAGCAGGATGGGCCATGGTCTCAGCACACCAGCAGCCTAACCATTGTCAAGTTTGTTGTCAGCATCACTTCAAAGGAGAATTTTGAGGAGGGGTTTGAATGTGTATAATTAGGCAGGGTATGGATGTTTACAGGGAGTTCCTCCCACGACTGAGGAGCAGCATGGGAGAAAGCACACAGGGGCCTGTTTGGAGATTTAACAAGTGGGCAGTGAAGGCTGGCATTGGCCGGAGTAGAGCGGGGAGTTGACCTCTCAATAGCAAATGAGAGATGATTGGTAGGTGCAGATACAATTGGGGGGGGAGGGATAGCTCAGTGGTTTGAGCATTGGCCTGCTAAACCCAGGGTTGTGAGTTCAGTCCTTGAGGGGGGCCACCTAGGGATCTGCAGCAAAATCAGTACTTGGTCCTGCCTAGTGAAGGCAGGGGGTTGGACTTGATGACCCTTCAGGGTCCCTTCCAGTTCTAGGAGATAGGTATATCTCCATATATTACTACTATAGGCCATGAAGCTGGATGGGGATAGGTCACAGAGAGCCCTGAAAGCAAAGCCAGGCAGCTTACATCTGAGGCACTGGGCAGGCAGTGGAGGGATGCAAAACAGAGAAGGGGTGACAAGGGCAAAGCAATGGGCTAGGAAAATGATCTTTGCAGCAACATTCTGAATGGCTCAGAGTGGGGCAAGATTGCATTTGTCAAGGTCACAGAGAAGGATGTGGCAGTCCTCCAGATGTGAGATGAGAGCCTGGATGAACATTTGAGCTGTGTGGATGGATAGGAAGGGCTGGATCTTAGATGGTATGGATGAAGAAGGGCAAAATTTAGACATAGCTGGACACGAGGACCTAAAGGGAGGGCCGAGTCAAAGATGACACCCCGTTTATGGGCCTGATTGACAGCATAGTGGTGCTGTCTACAGTGACAGAGAAGGAGGTAGCAGGAAGGGTTTGGGGGGAAGGTTAGGAGCTCTGTTTTAGCCAGATTTACCATGCAATGGCAGCTAGACTTACACAAGGAGCTGTCCAAGAGACAGGCTGAGATTTCAGTTTGGACAGAAGAAGGCAGGTCTGGAGCAGAGATTACCCAGAGATAAGGTGGAGAGGGACAAGGGAAGGGAACCCAGGACAGAGCCCTGTGGAACCCCCACCGAAAGTTGCAGGGGGCACAAAGAGGATCCTCCCCAGGGCACGCTGGAGGAACGATTAGAGAGGAAGGAGGAGAATCAAAAGAGGACAGAGTCACAGAAGCCAAGGGAAGGAGAAGATTTCAAGAACAAGAGCATGGCTGATGGTGCCAAAGGCAGCTGACAGGTCGAAGAGGATGAAGATGGAGCACTGGTTCTGAGCTTGGCTAGAAAGAGGTCATTAGTGACTTTGGTGAGCATGGTTTCAGTGGAGTGCCAGGTGCAGAAGATGGACTGGAGAGGGTCTAGGGTGGAATTGGAGGAGAGGAACTTCAGACAGCGATTGTAAACAGAGTGCTCAATGAGCTAAGAGATGGAAGGGAGATGCGGTGGAGTGGCAAGCGGGGTCAAGGGTGGGTGTTTTTAAGATGGAAGAGACTAAAACGTTTGTATTGTGTGGGGAACGAGCCAGAGGCAAGTGAGGGCTAACAAGAAGAGTAAGGGAGGGGATGAGAATGGGTGTGAGGGAGATCAGGAGATGGGATGGGGACATTGGGGCAGGTGGTGGGGTTAGAGGAGAGCAGATGAGAAACTCCTGTGTCTATGACAAGAGAGAAGGAGGCAAAGCTGTAGAAGGGTAAGGGAAGGCTGTGTCTTATTTTATCAATGTTCTCTTTCAAGAACTTAGGTACAGGAGGAGAAGTGGGGGAGGGAGGGTTTGAGGATTGATTCAAAGGAGGTGAAAAGTAAGTGGGATTGCACACGTGGAATTTGATCAGGGTGGAAAAGTAGAGTTGCTTGGCATAGGACGATGGCAGAACTAAGGAACAAGTTTCTGGCATGGTCAGAGGATATTAGAGATGTTCTGCTGCATGAGAGGAGGAACAGAGGATTTTGGGGGTGAGCTAGGGCTGGGGCTGGCAAAGGATTCAAGAGAATCAACAATCACAGGGAAGAAAGGGAAGAGAATGCAGGGAGCAGAGAGCAGCAGAGAAATTATCAGCATTGATGGAGTGAAAGTCAAAGAGGGTATGTCTACACTGCAATGTAAGCCCAGGGTTAGCAGAACTCGAGTTATCAGTCCCTGGGATTGTTAACCAAGGGCTTGAGCATCTACACCCATTTGTAAGTCCAGGTTAGGAATTGGTGAACCCTGGGTCCCAACCTAGGGCTCCAGCATCTACACTGCATTATGTGGGCCCGAATCCAACCACCCAAATCCCAGACTTCTTAGCACCCTCTAGCCCTTTGTTCGTGGTGCAGTGTGGAAGAACATGACTGTCCAGAGGATCAGCCCATGGGATTGTGGGATACTTTTGGCAGACTCCCAGAGCACAAGTCCAGTGGGGCTGTGTCATAACTATAAAGGGAAGGGTAACAGCCCTCCTGTGTACAATACTATAAAATCCCTCCTGGCCAGAGACACCAAAATCCTTTTACCTGTAAAGGGTTAAGAAGCTCAGGTAACCTGGCTGACACCTGACCCAAAGGACCAATAAGGGGACAAGATACTTTCAAATCTTGGTGGGGGGAAGGCTTTTGTTTGTGCTCTTTGTTTTGGGGGTTGTTCACTTTTGGGACTAAGAGGGACCGGACATCAATCCATGCTCTCCAAATCTTCTGAACAAGTCTCTCATATTTCAAACTTGTAAGTAACAGCCAGGCAAGGCGTACTAGTTTATCTTTGTTTTCTCAACTTGTGAATGTTCCCTTTGCTAGAGGGAGGTTTATCCCTGTTTTGTTGTAACTTTGAAACTAATGCTAGAGGGGGTTCCTCTGGGCTCTTTGAATGTGATTACCCTGTAAAGTTACTTTCCATCCTGATTTTACAGAGATGATTTTTACCTTTCTTTCTTTAATTAAAAAGCCTTCCTTTTAAGAACCTGATTGATTTTTCCTTGTTTTAAGATCCAAGGGGATTGGATCTGGACTCACCAGGAATTGGTGGTGGGAAAGGGAAGAGGGGGGAAATGATTAATTCCTCCTTGTTTTAAGATCCAAGGGGTTTTGGATTGGTGTTCACCCAGGAATTGGTGGAGGAGTCTCTCAAGGCTACCCAGGGAAGGGAGTTAGCACTTGGGATGGTGGCAGCAAAACCAGATCTAAACTGGTAGTTAAGCTTAGACGTTTTCATGCAGGTCCCCACATCTGTACCCTAAAGTTCAGAGTGGGGAATGAACCTTGACAGGCTGCGTTTACACTGCAAAGCAATAGGGCTTGAACCCTGGGTCTCGGCTTGACTCAGGCTCGGACCCTTCAACCCCCGTGGGACTCTGGGTCCGAGCCCTGGGTTAGCACAATCTGTGTGAAGACGGAAGGGGAGGGGTTAGGCTTTAGCCTGAATTTGAACCCTAGACACACCCAGAAGGATCGAGTGACAGCATGAGGGGGAGCTGCTGAAAGAGACCAGGGGATGGGGGACCTCAGAACTCATGGTGAGCTCACAGAAAGCAGGGCTTGGGGAAGACCAGGTCAACCGAATGGCTCTTCTGGTGAGTGGGAGAGCCCAACCAGTGCTGCTTGTTAAGTGATGAGGTGAGGGCGAGGAACCACGCAGCTAAGGGGTCAGAGGGGTCATCGCTATGGAAGCTGAAGTAACACTCTATTCACTTTGATGGAATAAATTGGCCCAAAGAGTCAAAGGGTCCAATATTAAACAGTTGTAACCAAGGTTTGGTATACAGAGACCTCAGCCATCTTAGTCCCAAAGCAAAGAACACCACTGAGCATCTTAACCTTTTATTAAAGAGACAGAAAAGAAGGAAAAAGAGTTAAAGCATTTGAAATGTCCAGTATTGTATAAGGCTTTCTTTTTAACACTATCCCTTGTTCCCTTTACCTTTAGCTGAAGAGAGTTTTAGAAGGAAAACGCCTCCAAGGGACAGGTTTTTAGGTGGCACTACACATGGTAATAGCTGTTCTTTCGGGGGGAAAGGGAAGAAGTTAGGTGAGCTGGACTGGAGCTGTTATTGTTGCTGCTGTTGAAGTCCGATCCTGTTTTCTAAAAGACAAACCAAGACAAACACACACAAAATTGGGGGGGGAAAGAACAGCCAAGATGGAAAATGCAGCCTCTGTCTCGGGTGAGAACTCTTAGTTGCAACTTCCCTGCTGGAGAAATCGAGGCACAGCACCTGGTCTGATCGGCCACTCTGAGACCTGGCAAACTAGTACCAGCATCGGGCAGCTCAGGGCATTGCTTTTATCTGCTTTTTTGGTCACAGGCTCACAGCAGTGTTGCAAAATATGCAGTCTTGGCTGGCTAAGCCAGACTCTTATTAGACAGAAGGCCAAAGGAGATGGATAGGAAAGAGAAGAAATAGGCGGAGAAGGAAAAGAACACACAGAAGGGTGTGCGGGTGGCAGCAGCGTTTGACAACGTCTCACATCCCAGATAGTTTGGGATTGAACTGAAGCCGGTGGAGGTTGTGATGTCACCTGGGACCCTCTCTCTGGCCCATGCTGGTTAGGACATTGCTCAGGATCTGGACTCTGAAGGCCCAACGGTGTTACAGTGGATCATGAGGGACTCAGGAGACGGTGGGGGTGGCAGCCAAGATAGTGACGTTCGCTCCTTCAGATTCCCCTGTCATTCAGTCAGCCCTGATCTGTCTCCAGTTTTTAATCCATCTGAAGTGTGCCGTGTTCATTTTGTATTGTTCTAGTTTTTTAACCAAAATATCATGCAGCTGCTAGTGAAATGCCTCACAGAAGTCCACGATTGCACTATCAACCAAACTTGTGATCTCATAAAATAAAAAGCTATAAGTTAGCTTGACAGAATCGATTTTCCATAAACCCATCTTGATTGGCATTAATTATATTATCCTCCAGTAATTCTTTATCAATCGAATCCCATATCAGCTGTTCCATTATTTTGCCGAGGATCAATGTCAGGTTGGCAGAACATTCGCTTTCTTCCAGCAGTCTTCTGGAACTTCCCCAGTGTTCCAAGATTTATTGAATATCGACATTAATGGTCCAGTGAGCTTTTTGGACAGCTTGTTTAGGAAAAATGTTTCTACACAAAAATTAATAGATTAATCTGTAGCGGATCTGGTGCAACTGGCCATTTAAAAGTCTTTAGAGTCTTTTTTCAACCATTATGTGTCCAAATTGAAAGTTTATATGCTAACGGGTAACCAAAATATAAACTCTTTGTTGGATAAAATTTTCTTCATTGTACACACAAAATTCCTCCACCATATATACAACATTTCTCCACAGGATAAAATCCTCTCTCTGAGATAAAAACTTTTCCATCAGTGGCTATACTTTTCAATCAAATGTTATCCTTCAATGGAGAGAGTTTTTATGAGTTGCTCCAGAGAGAGAAGGTTTTATCTGCTGGAGAAGTGCAGCTGCTGCTGAATTAACTCTTTTCTCTCAAGCGGGCATATGAAATCTTCTCTCTCAGTCCCGGCACTAGGTCTGTACGCACCCTCTGGAAGCCATCCTCCCTAGTTTGCCCCCAAACCCCCACATGCTCCTCAACTCCCCTCACTTAAACATTTATAAAAACCAGGAAATGAATACACAAAACTGTACGTGAAGCAGTTTGGGTTGTCACACTCACAACATACTTGGCACAAACACACAAATGCAAGGGGATAAAGCCACCTACCACTACATACCCTCTAGCTGTCCACCCACAGGCATCCACTTTATCACTGCTACCAGTACTGTCCACAGCTGTGGATATTAAATGATATAGTTGGGCCCTAGAAACCAACTGGTGCCAACTGGCAGAGGGCACAGAGGCATATAGGCTTAAAGAATCATCTGAGTTCACCAGAAGGGGTCATGTAAGGTCTCTACTGAACGCCTGTGTCACACACGTCATCGTAACCATTGTGAAATGTCTGTGCAGATAACACGTAAGGAGGTTGTGGATGTTTACTGAAAATTGTGTTTTTAAAGCATGTAAGTTAAGACAGGTCACTAGAAGGTGATTCTAGGCAGGAAGGGGGTAGCAAACACTTATTTCTCGAGCAGACCATTGTGTATTGTATGCCTTTGTGCCAACCCAGTTAGTATAAAAAACAATGGCCATACCTGGAGACTGGCTATGTTTGCTGCCTGGGCCAGGTGCAGGCCTGCGGATTTACAAAGACAAAGAAACCCCGAGGTAAATCTCTTTAGAGGGGACTTCCTGTGGTAAGGGACCATATTCTGTAACTGCAAAAAATAAGTGGAGAGGGGATGATTTCATCCCTCTGTCTGGCAAGACAAGCTGCCAGCGGGCTTGATCTTAGGAAAGGAAGGCCTCGGCCCTCCTGGCTGAAAATGCTGGGGCAATGACTTGGGGTAAGCTACCTGTAGGAGACAGGGGAATGTCTTGTGAGTTCAGTTTAGGCTCCAGAAAGCAGGTTATGAGTTTGTTACCATTTGTTTCCAGTGTTCTTACTTACTGTCATTTGAATCTCTGTTTGATAACAGACTTCCCCTTGTTTTCACTATAACTATAGCGAAGTGTTCTGTGTTAGGCAGAGTAGCGATCCTGAGGTGACACTAGGACGTTGGTGTGTGCTCCTCCTTTGGGAGTAGAGACTCTGAGCTCTGGTCTACACAACAGACCTGTATCGGTGTAACTGCGTGGCTCAGGGGTGTGAAACATCCACATCCCCGAGCGACGCTGTTATACTGACCTAACCCCTGGTGTAGACAGCGCTATGTTGGAGGGTTTAAGTGTAGACTTGCCCGGAGAGTTCTGTGAGTGTTCAATGGAACAGCGGCTGGGCACTCCAGAGGAACACTCGGAGGAGGTGGGGGTTGGTGTCCGCCTGTCGCTAACCTGCACAGAGAGAGCGAGGCTGGCAGAGGCCTGGCAGGCAGCGCGGGTGTTGCCAGAGGCTGGGGGAGTCACGAGGCTGACACACAGTGGCACAGACAGGTGGTAGCAAGCAGCATCACAACCTTGGGTACCCCGGGGAAGCATTGGAGTAGTTTGCTGTGTGAGGAGAGAGTGGCTTGGTAAAGGGGCTGACAGAAGCTGGAATCCTGTGGCAGGCAAAAGTAACATTGTGGTGCGTGGCCTGTGGTGTACAGTACTCGTGGTATGTTACACACGTAGCATCCTTAACTGGCTCACAATTCAGATTGTTTTTAATATTATTATACTTTAAGTTCAGGGCACTGAAACTGTTGCATTAGAACCTGCGACTTCTCCTCTTACCTGACGCATGGAATGTTGTTCGAAATGGCGAATTTACTGCAGATCTCCCGCTGTGACAGGAACTGGTTGAGGTCTCCGTTCTCCATATACTCTGTTATCATGCACAGCGGGTCATCACGCACACACACCCCCAGCAGTCGGATGATATTTGGGTCCTTCAGCCGGGACATGATCTTGATCTCCTTTAGGAAATCATTTCTTAAAAAGAGAAAGACATAAGTCTGATTCCTTGAACACTGTCCTCTTTTCCTTTGCTTGAGGAATCTGGGAGGAGCGAAGGGGAGATAGAGAGGCTCTGAACACTAGGAATGGGAGTTTTTCTGAAGTCTCCCAAAAGAGTTGCCTGTCTTTTTCTCCCTGAAGTATTCTCCCACTGATTTCCCTTTATTCTGCTTTGTAAGCAGAGTGCACCCTCTTGAAATCCCCGTTGCACCTACAGCTGCAGCACAGAAACAACCCCCGAGTGCAGGGCTTAGCCACACAGGCTCTGCAGGGAGGGAGACTATGGCTGGGCCAGGCCCCAAGAGGGGTTTCTGAAGGTAGAAGGGAGTGGTGGGGGAGAAGGGGCAGAGGCTGTTCCAGATGTGGTGATGTCAAAGTCTCAGGGATAAAGGATGACATAATAGCACCATGCAGGAAGTGAAAGTTTCTATCCATCTCTCCATCCTGCATCCATCACTGTAGTATATGATCAGGTTATTTTTCTATCAACATGTCTGTATTTCTATGGTTTCTCCTAGGAACTGGATCAGCCCATGGGGCCAGCAGTCTAGTATTCTGTCACTGACAGTGGCTAGTACCACAGGAAAGGGTAAGAAACCCAAGTGCTGGCCATGATGGGAAACCTGCTCTCTGGAAGTGTTTCCTCCTAATCCCCAAGAGCTCATGCCCATATAAACTCTTGAGAGTTTTTATCCAGTGCAATGTCACTGTGGATGTTCCCATTCTCTACATAAATGTCCAGCCTTCTGTGAAACTGGCCAACCGTGTAGTTTTCATGTCACTCCTTATAACTCACACGATCACATCCTTTTCAAAGGACTCCTCCCCCTCGGTGTCTTCGTGACCCTTTCCTGGATGAACTGGACTTGTTCACCTATTTCTGTGTGCACAGCATTAGTGGATAAGCCCACTAGTGCCCTGCTGGATAGGGGGAGTGATATCATAAAATAGATCATTATTAATCACACCCGTCCATCAAGTATGGACTCTAGCTCTCTGCTCATGAGCTCCACTCAGCAGCCAGGATAAAACTGACATTCCACTGACTTCCATTATCTCTGTACAAATACCCACTCATGCACTAACTGCTCATATATGCACACACCAAGGGCTGACTCGCCTCTCACTTACACAAGTGTAAATCTGGAGTAGCTCCACTGAAGTCAGTGAAGGTAACCTGTGTAAAATTAATCTCAGAGCAGAATCAGGCTTCATATTCAGATTACAGCTGTTGCATAGTGTCATGTGGTTACCTGGCTGTTTTGTTGACATTGGATCTTAGCATTTTCACTGCCACTAGAACCGGTTGGTTGGTGAGTTCTGTAGACGAGAGTCCCAAAAATTCCAACAGGCCATCTGCTTCACACAGGTGCACCTGAAAAAGGGAGTGCAGGGTCAGCCATGAACATGTGGTAAAATCAGAGAAGAAGAGGAAAAAAACATATCACGTTATGGATAAGCATTATGGTTAGAATTGATTGAATTATCCCTTGAAAGTAAATTATTCAGTGAGTTTAGTCTTTTTTTGTTTCTGATCAGAAAAAGTTGAAAAACTGCCCCTGGATTCTGTGAACAGATTTGTTATTTGTAAGTGTTTGTTGAAGAGCTTACATGAGCTACTTTCATCCTATGGGTT
>NW_020664800.1:2643287-2654624 GCF_002925995.2 Terrapene triunguis | reverse complement strand
ACCCACCTTGTCTCTCTAAGGGTCCATTTTGCAAGCCATAGATAGCCAGCAGTCCTCCAGCATAGCCTGCATCTCTATGTGTGAAGCCAGGTGTGACCTGGGGACCTCTAGGTGTCCACTGGCAGAGGACACAGAGGTGCATAAGGGTTACAGTACATGGATTCCCTGGGCCTGGTCTCTATGTACTATTTTGCCAAAGGGCATCATGTGTGGTCTCTATTGTTATACTGGTCTCCGTAGTCCTTGCAAGCCGGGCGTACGGATAATATGTGAGGAGTTCTGTATCTACACTGAACATTTTGTTCTGAAGGTCCGTGAGTTGGGGCCAATCACCAGAAGTTGCTAAACAATTTGCGTTCAGTCACAAGATGTTCATCTAGCAGTCTGTCTCTATGTAAATCGAGTATTGTACAGTTCACAATGGATGCTCATTTGCAATCTGAGCCGAATGCTAGTGAAGGGATTGTGAAATCTTCACTGAGGGAATTTACAGGAAGAAATAAATCAGCAGGAGGGAATCCTGTCTATTGGCGAAGACAATGGAGTTCTGGACTGTACCTGTAGATTGTTTATGCATTCAAGAATCAATCACAGTAGCCCTTTTGGTCAAAGTCGTACTGGGAGCTCACGTTCAGCTGATTATCCACCACGATGTCAACCCCCAAAACTTTTTCTCAGTCCCGGCTTCCCAGGAGAGAGTCCCCCGTCATGTAAGTATGGCCTATGTTCTTTGTTCCTCGATGTATACATTTAGCATACTAATAGCTAATAATTCCCCATGTGGAACCGTATCAAATGCCTTACTGAAATCGAGGTAAATTAGATCCACTGCATTTCCTTTGTCTAAAAAAATTGTTACCTTCTCAAAGAAGGAGATCAGGTTGGTTTGGCACGATCTACCTTTTGTAAAGCCATGTTCTATTTTGTCCCAATTACCATTGACCTCAATGTCCTAGACTACTTTTTCCTTCAAAATTTTTTCCAAGACCTTGCATACTACAGATGTCAAACTGACAGGCCTGTAGTTGCCCGAATCACTTTTTCCCCCTTTCTTAAAGCTAGGAACTATGTTAGCAATTCTCCAGTCATACGGTACAACCCCTGAGTTTACAGATTCATTAAAAATTCTTGCTAATGGGCTTGCAATTTCATGTGCCAGTTCCTTTAATATTCTTGGATGAAGATTATCTGGGCCCCCTGATTTCGTCCCATTAAGCTGTTTGAGTTTGGCTTCTACCTTGGATGTGGTACCACTACCTCCATATCCTTATTCCTATTTGTCATCCTACCATTATCCCTAAGCTCTTCATTCGCCTCATTAAAGACTGAGGAGACAGCGGAGGTGAGTTTTGGATTTGTGGGGGCAAGCGGGGGTTGGGAAGGGTGGCAACAGGAGAAGGTAGAGCTGGCGGGAGCAATGGAGGGGGGAGGACGGGAGGGTTGAGGAGATGGTGATAGTGTGAGAATGAGGAGGGAAGGAGGCAGGGAAAGGGAAGGAGAAGTGAGAGCATGCAGAGTATTGCTGTGAACAGGGCAAGGGGCGCTATGGGAGAGTGTGGCTAGGGGGACAGTCAGCAAACTCCTGGGAGCTAAGGCCAGGCTGCCCAAGGTTCCTGACACAAACCAGGGGAGGGAGAACGCAGAGAGGTTAGGGTCTCTCAGTCTGGCTCAGCGCAGGGGCCAGGAGGGAATGTGCAGACCCCCCCAGAAAACCAGCTGCAGGGATGTGAGCTCTGCTGTAGCACCCAGGCTACAGAAGGTGGTGCAGCATGGACACTGCAGGCAGGGAGCTGAGCAGGCCGGCTGTGCCAGGGCCATTGTACTGGGACATGTGCCTCCATTCTGCTGCCAAGGGGGCGGAAAGACGCCTGTACCTCTCCGAACTGCCCTTCTCCCAGCTTCTCCTTGAGTCGCAGCTGCTGCCGGGGGAACTCGCCTACGGAGATGTCCTTCTTGGTGAGCGAATCGACGGTGAGGGCAGGCACTGCATACATGTTATTGCCCGTCACGCCCTGCAGGCTGACAATGTCGGTCTCCGCGTAGTGAGGCACGTTGTTCTGGAAGCCCTGGTGTGGGGTGGACTTGGTGAGGTCGGGCTCAGCGTAGTCACCGCTGCACGCTGGGGGAAAACCAAAGACATGGTTAGTCAAGCACGCCTGCCTTCTCCAAGTCACGGCAGCCGGACTGCATCCGGGCCTGATCCTGCATAGGAACCGCAGGCGGCTCATCTCAGCCCCAGTGCTGCTGCTCGGGCCTGCATGGAGATTTTGCTCCTGTTGTAACTAGGATCCGCCCCTGGTAAACCGCAAACATCTGTTTTCCTGAACAAATGTTTGTGGAGTGTCCTGATTGTGTTAAATGGCCATCAACCCACTCATGCCTCAACCGGAGACCAAACTCTCACCTACACAGCCCCGCACGTGACACAGGGCATCTCAGTGTTACTAGGTAACGACTTTCGGGAAGGCTGTACTGGGGAAGCAGCCTGGAGCTCCTCCACCTTTCCCCATCTCAAGGTCGGATCACTGCGATCCAAGCTCAGAACAGGAACTCGCTCTGGTGCAGAATGCCTAGTAAATGGTGTTTCTCAGGAACAGCTCAAGTCCCCAGCAGGCGCTCCACGGTCTGCACTGGCTCCCTATTGGCTTCTGGATTGAATTTAAGCCACTGCTTTTGATCTACAAATCCCTAACTGGGCTGGGACCTGGCTACTGGAGGGACCACCTCCCCTCGTGCCAGCCTGTCACAGCTGCGATACGGGGGGGCACTCGAGCTGCTCCCCCTCCATTTAAAAGAGATGGGGGCTGGCGGCACAGCATCCTCCGTGAGGGGCTCTCAGCTCTGGAACAAGCTTCCCCCTAGACTGAAATAGCCCAGGTCTATTGACCTTCTGGGCACGCGGTGGGACATTTCTGTTTACATGGGCTGCTGCAGAGCGGGGTCTCGGAGAGAGATCAGCCGGGTGATCTCATTTGGGTCAGTAATTTATGGCAGGGGACATAGAGCCCGCATAGGTCCCTTTTTTATTATTTTGGTATAAACCTAATTTACTACTACTACTATTATGTTTCATACAAACCCCGCTATGTTAAAAGAATGCTGATCAGGTGGCAAAGTCAAACACTCATTCATTAAGTGGTCAGCCAGGAAAACCTTTGCCTCTTCTCTGAGCTCCAGCACATGATTGAGAACATCCCCACATGAACGCCAGGGAACATCACTGTGGAGCAGCTGCCGATGCCGAATGCCCATTTCTTCACATCAAACAGTCCATTGGGCTCACCTTTAATACAGTTCACAACTTTCACAGCCTCCTCACATGCCTGTCAGTTCCCCTGGCATCCTCTTTGCTGCTTCTCAGTGAACGGGACACGTCCAGCTGGCTTGGGGGGAACAGGCTGGGTTCTAGGCACAAGGTACTGTGGCTTCCTGGCACCCTCATTGCTAATATAAACCCAGCAGTGTCAATCCAGCCCAACTGCCAGAACGGTCTGCTGGAGAGATTCAAAGATTCTCCCTCCCCTCCCTTCCCATGCACCATGACCGTGATGCGGCTCCAGCCCTCTGCTCTCTCACTACCTGCTCCCCTCCTCTTCCAGGAACGGGGGCTGCTTTGCTCCCCTCCACCCCCGAGCAACATGTAATCAAATACAAACGTTCATCTTAACGCAGTTACTCTCAAGGCCACAGCCAAGAGCCCTGAGGACCACAAGATCCCCCGGGCTGCAGGTTGGACACCTTTGCCATACAGCCTTGAGTTACAGTAACACATACTGTTCTTACCAGGTGGCTTCTGCCTCATTAAGTGCACAGGATGGATGGTGTTCAGGGAATGAGGTAGCCTCCTTTTGTCCTGAATATTCAATCCACTGCCTTTTGCCTTATTTACTGCTCACCCTACACTGAATAGGGAAGAATTCATGTCCTCCTGGGAGTTGCTGTGATGCTCATCACTGTAGCATATGAACCTCACAGACATTAATGACTTGATCTTTACAGCTCACCTGAGAGATAGGAAAGTGATTGTAACCCCATTTTACAGATGGGGACTGAGGCCCAGAGAGATTTAGGCCAAATTTTACAAAGATGTCCAGTCCTTTTGGCTGCTTCAATGACTGGAGGCCCAACTTGAGACACCTATAGCTTGAAGCCCCTGACTTTCTTCATGACATTCCTTCCAGCTTCTGCTGTGAATGAAGCAGGAATAATATGGACAACAGCCTCATATGCTATACAGCCCCTTCTCATTCATCATCCTTCCAGTGCACTGATTGAGGCAGGGGTCCTGGGGAAAAGGTAGTATGTGAACATGTAAGAACATAAGAACGGCCATACAGTGTCAGACCAATGGTCCATCGAGCCCAGTATCCTGTCTTCCGACAGTGGCCAATGCCAGGTGCCCCAGAGGGAATGAACAGAACAAAGCAATTATCAAGTGGTCCATCCCCCGCCATCCAATCCCCCAGCATCTGGCAGTCAGAGGCTTAGGGTCACCAAGGGCATGGGGCTGTATCCCTGATCATCTTGGCTAAAAGCCATTGAGGGACCTATCGTCCATGAACTTATCAAACTCTTTTTTGAATCCAGTTATAGTTTTGGCCTTCACAACATACTCTGGCAATGAGTTCCACAGAGTGATGGCACACTGTGTGAAGAAATACTTCCTTTTGTTTGTTATTAAACCTGCTGCCTATTAATTTCATTGGGCAACCCTTCATTCCTGTGTTAATGTTATTTACCCCTTCACATTTCCTTATTAACCTTCTCCACACCAGTCATGATTTTATAGACCTCTATCATATCCCCCCCTAGTCATCTCTTTTCCAAGTGGAAAAGTCCCTGTCTTTTTAATCTCTCCTCATAGGGAATCTGTTCCGTAGCCCTAATCATTGTTGTTGTCCTTCTCTGTACCTTTTCCAATTCTAATATATCTTTTTTGAGATGGGTCAACCAGAATTGCACACAGTATTCAAGGTGTGGGCGTACCATGGGTTTATATAGTTGCATTATGATTTTTTCTGTCTTATTATCTATCCCTCTCCTAATGGTTCCCAACATTTTGTTAGCTTTTTTCATGGCCACTGTATATTTAGCAGATGTTTTCAGAAAACTATCCACAATTACTTCAATATCTCTTTCTTGAGTGGCGACAGCTAAGTTAGAGCCCATCATTTTGTATGTATAGTTGGGATTATGTTTTCCAATGTGCATTGCTTTGCATTTATCAACATTGAGTTTCATCTGCCATTTTGTTGCCCAGTCTCCCAGTTTATTGAGATCCCTTTGTAACTCTTCACAGTCTGCTTTGGACTTAACTATCTTGAGTCATTTTGTATCATCTGCAAACTTTGCCACCTCACTGTTCACTACATTTTCCAGATCATTTATGAATATGTTGAATAGAACTGGTCCAATACAGACCCCTGGGGGACACCACTATTTACCTCTTTCCATTCTGAAAACTGACCATTTATTCCTACCCTTTGCTTCCTGTCTTTTAGCCAGTTATTGATCCAAGAGAGAACCTTCCCTTTTATCCCATGACAGCTTACTTTGCCTAAGAGCCTTTGGTGAGGGACCCTATCAAAGGCTTTCTGAAAGTCTAAGTACACTATGTCTACTGGATCACCCCTGTCCACATATTTTTGACCCCTCAAAGAATTCTAATAGACTGATGATGCATGATTTCCCCATACAAAAATCGTGTGAACTCTTCGCCAACAAATCATGTTCATCTATGTGTCTGATAATTCTGTTCTTTACTATTGTTTCAACTAATTTGCCTGGTACTGAAGTTAGGCTTTCCAGCCTGTAATTGCCAAGATCCCCTCTGGAAACTTTAAAAAAAATTGGTATCACATTAGCTATCCTCCAGTCATTTGTAATTAAAGACTATCATAATGCCTACGCAGGAGGGAACCAAATTAAGTTTGCATGGGCAACCTTAATTCTGGCATTTCCTAACTTTTGAGTGCTTCACTTTGCAATCTTAACATTCTTTTAACACATTTTTAATATTAAGTAATTTCTTACAAAACCCCCCTGGAAAAACAGAATTTCTTTCATGTGGAGTTGTACTGACCTCTATGAGTAAATTAGACCCACAGCACAGACCTCTGTCTAAGGTGTGAGCTAAAGCTGGCAGCTGTTCACCTTCCTTGCAGCAGGGGGCGTGGATTATCTGCAGGGATCATTTGGACGTGCCCAACCTATTCAATTCCCTGCCATTGCAGGGGCCTCAGGCATTGGTGGCACCTCATTCTGTCTTGTTCTCTGCCAGTGACACACAACAGTGTAGTCTCCTGAGGACTGAAATGCTTTAATTTAACTGAAATCAGGGGGGTACTTGTGTGAAATGTAATGGCCTGTGATATACAGGCGACAAGACTAGATGGTCCCTTTCGGCTTTAAATGCTTCCTGTTCTTTTTAAGTAATGGGACGTTATCCTCTATGTAGAACAGCCACCAGAGGGGGCTATAACATACACGTTGCCAGTGACTTGTGAGCTAATTGCTACAGAGCAGTGGATTGCTGAATATCAAGCCTCCTGGGTTCTGTCCCTGGCTCTGGGAGGAGAGTGTGGTGCAGCGGTCAGAACAAACTGCCAGGGCCCTGGATGAAACCAGTGAAGTTGAAGGAAATAAAACAAATGAATAACCCTCCAGACACTGCTGACTCCCAGACACCGGCCACTTTTACCTGAATCCTCGGCGCTTTGGGAGAGTTCAGGTAGCTTCTGGAGCAGCGTGGCAGGCTGGTGATATTCCAGGTCCAGTGGGAAGACCCGTTCGTAGGTGGGATTAGACTGGTGGATCTGGTTCTGGTTGCTGACGATGGTGTAGCTGTAGAAGGAGAGACGAACCATGGCGTCCTCCTCCAGGATTCGCCGTGGGGCCTTCGGAAGAGAGAACAAGCTGCTGAGCTATTCGGAGCGGTCAGGCAGTGAGCTGGCTGCAAGGGCAGCAGTCGCTCCCTAGTACAGCAGCATCCTGACAGGGGCCTGCTCCATGCTGGGAGCCCAGGATGTGATGGTGGGGAGCAGAGAGTGGGAGCTCCATGACACCATGGCATCCTGTCCACTGGGGACATCCCAGGGACTCCCCAGTACTTCCAGGGTCAGCACAGCTCCAGACTCCCATGTACAGCAGCACCGTCACGTTACCTTCTCCAGTCTCTTCTGGACATACTGCTTCCACAGAATGATGATTATAATGATCAGGAGCAGAAGGATAATAGCCACAAGGCAGCCAACCAGGATGGAGGTACTGGAGTCATCTGCTTTCTCCCCTATCCAGGTGCTGGTTATAAAAGAAGTGGTTTCTGTACAGAGGAAGAAAATGAAAAGGAACTGGAGTCACAAGATGTAGGGGTGGCCCTCACAGGCTAACAGTCTGGTGCAGAAGAGAACCGGGGCAAACAAAGCTAATCTGTTTTCACACTGGTTTAATCAGAAAGTCTCTTTTCCTGGAACTTCACAAATAACTTGGTGCTAGCGGCTTCGGGAGCCACATGCTGTTCTTGCCTTTGGAAATGGTGGCTCTGGGCTACTGTAACTCATAGTAGGGTGGAAAATGAACCTGGACTCAATTTCAGTGGGTAGGTTTTGAGGTTTCATTGGCTGCACATGTGCGCTTGGGTCTCCTGCCCCTGGTGGCCTGCCATATCCTATGTCTGGCACTGTGGTGGGGGCAGAGACAGCCCTGGATTAGTGAGCGTAGCATAAAGCACTTAGTGTTAGATGTGGAGGGGTGACGCTGGGGCGTGTACAGTGCTGCAGGAAGCACTTTGCAAGGAGGGAGGGACCCCTCTTGTGACAGAGCAGAGCCTTCCATCCACCAGTACAGTCTGGCGTGTCTGTGTAGTAGACTGTGGTCAAGTCCTTACCCCATGCCGCCTCAGTCGCGTTGGTCTCCGCATCCAGCAGCTCTGCTGTGCTTGTGGCTAGAGTAACCACAATAGGGTTTACATTCTCCATGTCTGGGGAAGGTAAGAGCAGGTGTCAGTCTGTCGCATACTCCCTGCCGCTGCCTCTGCCAGCAGTCTCTGTGATCCCCGGGATCTGCCAGGAACCCCGGGGTTGGTCACTTCCATTATTTATCCGTGCAGCATCACTGTGTAAGGGCCCCACCTGCACACCCTCGCTCAGGAGAGCAAACCTCACTCACTGACTCATGGACGGCTGGCGTGGGCCTGGCTTTGAAGGACTGGCCCCAGTGCCAGGCAAAGGCCAGACTAGAGCAGAGGAGACAGGTGCAGCAGGGTGCCTCGTTGCAGCATGAGGCTTTGGGGGTCATAACTAATCCTTGTTTGTAATAAAACCAAAACCAAAAAACGAGTGTTCTTTGCTTTGGCTTCCGAGCTTCTGTCCCCCAAAATGTGTGGTAGTCACAAGCTGAAAATTCAACCTTCAGTGCTCCTGCTCCCCAACTTCCTTCCCTGCGCTTGCTCCCCGATTGCCCCCCTGCTCCTCTCCCTGACTGCTCCCACACCTGCTCCCTGACTGCTCCCACACCTGCTCCCTGACTGCTCCCACACCTGCTCCCTCACTGCCCCCCACGCCTCTCCCTCACTGCCCCCTTCCTCCCACTGACGGTCTTGCTCCCCAGCTCTTGATCCCTGTGTATCTTCCATCAACCCTGCCTCTGCCAGCCTCAATCCCTGTTCAGGCTCCCCCTGTCTGCCTCCTGCTCCCCACAATCCCCTATCGCTCTTGGAAGGAGACTTACCAGACTGGAAGGAAATCTCACTGATCATCATCCAGGTGTCAGCGAAGTAGAAACGGCAAAGGACGGCTTTGCCCACCCGCTGATTCAGGGGGATGGTCACAAACCTCGCACTGGGGTTTTTGTCATCCAAGATGGTGGAAACGCCGACAGGTTCAGCCTCCCACTCTGCAATCAGCCGTGGTTTGAACAGACATTCCACCTTCTGGAAGATCTTCACCCCCTTAGAAAACATATTGTTGCAATGCACCTGGCAAGAGGAAAAAGGACCAAGCAGACTGAGTTCTCTCCTCTGACTCCCCACGTTGACACAAGGACCAGGTCTCAGACATGCAACCAATGCACTGTATAAACCTAAAATCCCGGGGCCGCAGGGACATGCCGCCCACTTCGGGAGTGGCGCGGAGCGAGGCCGGGCAGGAAGCCGCCTTAGCCCTGCTGTGCTACCGGTGGTGGCGGCGGTGGCTGGGGGCCCCTGGGCCCTTTTAAATCGCCCGGGAGTGGCAGGCGGGGCCGGGAGATGCTCCCGGGGAGGTGCGCGGGGGCGGCAGGCAGGGCCGGGGGCGAGACCCAGCCCTGAATATTGGTGGAGCCGGGCCCCTGGGCCCTGAATATTCCTGGAGCACGGGCACCACGGGCCCCTATAACTCGCCACCCCTGCCTAAATGCATATAATCACAGTAGAGAGGAAAGGCACCATGTACTCTGCAGCATCTGGGACCAAGAACTAGAGGAGAAGACCTCTGGCTTCTGGGGGCTGCATCCTGAATTCTGGAGAAAACTGGAAATTCGGTTGTACCCAGACACATTCGCAAATGGAGATGAAGGTGATGGTTTGTATCACAGCAGCTTCTATGCTCCCCAAGTGGGGCCTCACCATGCTAGTGCCGCGCTGTTTCTTGGGAAGCAGTGAATCTGTGAGTACTGCAAGTGTCCACTAGACAAGGGGCTGGATTCTCCACAGAGACGCTTGGAGGTCTTGAGGGTGCCAATTGCTAACCTGCAGAGTAACAGCGGGGCCTGCGAGGGGGGTGCATGTGTTGGCCATGGCCAGTGGAATTGGGGAGCTGACCCCAGCAGGCACAGATAAAGCTTCCTCACACTAAGGGCAGGTGGCAGCAAGGTGCCTCACAATGCTGGCTACCCCCGTGAAGCATCACACCAACGCCCTGGAGGGAAGCAGGGAAGAGGCTGACAGAAGCAGCAGCCATATTTCATCCAGCCTGAATGCAACTGGTCCATAGACGCACCAATCGAGGATACAGCTGGACAGGGACCGGCTGCGTCCAGAAGTGCAGCAGCACGCAGACCAAGAGCAAGAATGAGCAAACTGGGAGCAAGAGCAAACAAACGGGAAAATAGTATCAGCACAAGGAGAGAGAGAAGGAAGATCAGAGCCAGCACGAAGAGAGGGAGAAGGAGGATAAGAGCCAGCACGAAGAGAGGGAGAAGGACAAGGAGTGGCATTATCAACTTGAGATGGAGACGGCACCAGCAGAATTCTAGTCCAGCCGGTGAAGCCAGGCACCATGTACCTGTTCTGGTGGGTGACAAAGATTCCAATTTACTTCCTAGCTTCAGGGAAGGCGGTGACATGGGTGTGTTTCTAAATGCTTCTGAAATGGAGTGTGAATTGAAGAAGTTTGGGGCAGGAGGACCTGGTATGGTATCTGGCTCCACGACAGACAGTCAGGGACAAAGGCTTTGGACATTTTCACTCTATGGACAGGGAGGACTATAAAGATTATAAGTGATGTAAACAAACTTTGTTGCAAAACTTTAAACTGACCCCTGAAGAGTACAGGAGAAGGTTTTGGGGAGTTCAGAAAAACAGGGGACACGACCTACGTTGAGGTTTCAACCCAATTTAGGGATTATGTAAGAAAATGGGGACTTGGTTGAGGGGGTTACCACGGTCGATGAGCCCTGTGAATTATTGGGTTTAGAACAATTCTATAACTCTGCCACCCTGACCTAAAAACCTGGTTGAGAGACCAAAATCCCAGAGATGTAGCCACAGCTGGGAAATGGGCAGATTGGTACGCAGATAGTCGACCTGGGTTTGACAGAAAACCTAACAGAGATGGAATGGGATCAGAGGACAGGGATCAGGCCCAAGCCGAGACCCACACCCAGGAGCAGAGAAACCACCTCTGAGAAGCCCTGGGACGGGTGGGGAAATGCAGTGCGCCATATGCGGCCAGTGGGGTCACTCTGCCCAGAATCGCCCAACCCACCCACTGAGGCCAGTGCAGTGCTGGAAGGGGCAGCAGAGCCAGTCTCCAGGCAACCTAACGAGTGCAGCTGGCCTGTAGTAGGCTGCCTCATTGGCTACAGTCCCTGACTGGTGGGAAGTCAGCAGACCAGCTCTTAAGCCCAGCAGCCATGGCAGTGTGGTGACTGCTCAAAGCATTCGCCCACAGCTGCGTCGGTTCCTGCGCCTGTTTGTTCCAGTCTTGTTCCAACCCCACTCCTGCCTCAGACCCATCCCAACTCCTGCCTTGGCCCCAGCTTTGCCCCTGCCTTGCCTCATTCCAGGTAACCTGGCTCTGACCCTCAGCTCCTATTCTGGACTTCTGACTCCGGCTCTGACATCTAACTCCAGCTCTGACC
>NW_020664800.1:2605796-2643277 GCF_002925995.2 Terrapene triunguis | reverse complement strand
GCTCTGACCCTCAGCTCCAACTCCGGACTTCTGACTCCGGCTCTGACCTTGGGCTCCAATTCCTGGCTACTGACTCCTGCTCCAACCAGTATGCATGACTTCCCCCATCCTGATCTCTGACAGTTTGAGCAGCCATAAAAGCACAAAAAATAAGGGAACTACAGCTGATACGGTGATCATGGATCCAAGAAAGGCCAATATCTTTGTCGGACATCGTGAGAGCCCTACAGACCTGAAAGCTCAAGCCACGCTGCCTTCAGCTCTAGCCCCTACTTCTCATGAGCCCAAGCTCCCCCTGCCTGACAAGTTCAGTGGCAACGGTGACAAATTTTGTAGTTCCTAAATCAGTGTTGACTCCAATTTCTGCTATGCCTGCAGTCACACCCCGCGTTACAGATCCTGAGGAGAGAAGAGACCCATCAATAGTCTCAACCAGATCTGGATGGACCAGACGTGTATGGTGGGAACAGCATGGCTTAAGTTCATAAAGTTACCTGAGGCCCCCGAGTCGACCTGGGGCTCTAGAGGGATCTCGGAGCTTACCGATAGTCAAATTAATAGAGGTATTCACAGCTGCATCGGAAATTTACTTGGGAATCCTACTGCATTGGCTGTGGCCCATGGATGCTGGGAACCGCCGGAGGCGGAAGACGACCAGCTTGGCTCGGAACACCTCCTAAGGGCTGGGGACCTGGCATTTCCTGGCCCCCGCTCCACCCAAGACTTTGCTGGACACATCAGGCAAGATGGCCAGGGTCCTCACAATATAAGCACAAGCCTAAAGCCTGATGTTGGTTCTTCTCCAAGTTGGAGAGGTACGGGCGAGCCTGGTGAGCTAGCATGAGCTCTGATGCCAGTCAAGACCTGCGTGTCTGGGATGTCAGGGGCACAGGGAATGGTGGCTTCTGGGGAAAAAAAATAATAATTGTATGCTCATGACACCACTCCATGAGGCGATCATCCGTTCTGATACACAAGCCAATCAGATTGTCCAAACTGGATGGAGGC
The DNA here is from genome assembly GCF_002925995.2 of Terrapene triunguis. NCBI lineage: Eukaryota > Metazoa > Chordata > Testudines > Emydidae > Terrapene > Terrapene triunguis. The sequence continues at coordinate 2,642,269 of NW_020664800.1, read as the reverse complement.
TCCACCCACGGAAGCTCATCCTGTATCGCCTGGTTTAACTCCAAGCGGAAATAGCAGCACTGTGTTGCCTCATTCCACCTGGTGTCAGAAGCCAAACGGTGAAATTCAGCAGCGAACTTGGCTATGGGCTGGCCTACCTGCTGTAAGGCCTGAAGGGTTGCCTTGGAGGTCCCCATACAGTTGGCATCACCGAAGATGATGGATGTAGCTTGAATGAATTCCTCTAATCATTGCAAGAGGGGGCTGGACTGTTCCAGGAGTGGGGAAGCCCTCTCCAGTCAACAAACTTAAGATGAGCCCCACACGGGCCTGGACTGTGGGGAATGATCGGGGGTGTAGAAGGAACAGGAGCTCACATTGGTTCAGGAAACTCTCCCCCCAAAACTTGTCCCCATCTCCAACCAATTTGTTGGGCAGCAGACTCCTCGGCTCTGGGAGGGGCAGAGCACGAGGACCCAGCAGAGCAGCCTGCACTTGTAGGGCCACGTTCTGTGATTGCCGGGCAGTTATTTGCACTTCCAGGTTCTGGATGGAGTCCACCAGTTCCGCTGGCGTTTTAGTAGCATCCATGTTAGCACCAAGAGCCCCTGGCCCCAATATTAAGGGCTCGCAATCTGTCAGCTGACCAGGATGGGGCGGTTTAGCTCAGTGGTCAGAGCGGAGCTCAGGCCTAATGGTTAGAGTCATAGTCAGGAGCCAGAGCCAAGGGTCAAACTGGAAGGCAGGAACTGAATACCAGAGCTAAGGGTTGAGCTGGCGTCTGTTGTCAGAAGCCAGAGGGCAGGAACTGGAGTGAGCAGGGTATCAAGCAAGGAGAGGTTCAAGGCAGGAGCAGGACAGAGGCAAGGCTCAGTGCAAGGCAGGAGCAGCTGGAATAAGGTAACTCAGGAGCAGGCACAGTGCTGGGTAAGAGTGTTGAGAAGCTGGCCAGTTGCTGCTGGTGGCCTCTGTAGCCAATCAGGTAGCTTGCTGCAGGCCAGCTGTACTGAGGAAGCTGCCCGGAGACTAGCTTTGCTGCAGGCCCGGATCCCTGACACACCGAGTGGAAAGAGGCCACCCAGTGTTGTTTTTTCTGGCTCGGCCTACGTGACGATATTAAAGATGAACTGGCGCGGGTGGACCTGGATGTGTTAGTTAATCTGTGCTTCAAGATCAATGACAGCCTGACCGAATGCCACAGAAAAAAAAGGTCCTCCCTGCTCCTGCTAGCCTCAGCCCCAGAAGGGCGGGGTTCTGGGCACCCTTCTCCCCTCCCCAGCAGTCCACACCCACGCTTGTCTGCCGCTACCCTGGTGATGGCCAATCAGCATCCAACACATCTCCAACTCTCTCTCTGGCTGCAGCCCCTTGAGATGCCTGACACCATCATAGAGGCACTGGTAGACTTGAACACCTCCGGCAATTTCATGGATCTGGAGTTCGCCTAAGCACACAAGCGCCCCATCCAGTGCAAGGTCTCCCCCAACTTAGAGGAGTCCACAGATGGGTCACTCCTTTCATTGGGACTGGTCACCCACCAGATGGCTCCCTTTGAGGAAACTAGCTTTTGAAGCCACCAAGAAATCCTCCATTTTGGGCCAATTCATGCACTGCATTCATTAGTTGTCCTTGGCATCCCTGGCTCGTCGCCCATGATTCATGCATCTGCTGGTGGTCAGTCACAATACGCTTTGACTCCCGGTTTTGCTGACAATCCTGTTTCCCTAGAGCCAACCGGGGACCAGCAACCCTTCGAGGTTTACTCAGTCCTCCAAAGAATTCAGAGACACAAAGAAAAGATTCAAAAGCAACCCCGGCAACCCACTGAACTTCTCCAACAGCTTTAGGGACTCCTGTTCAACAAAAAGAAAGCCAACACTCTCCCACCACATCACTGCTACAACTGCTCCATCAACCTCCAGCCAGGGGCAGAGGTTCCCTTCAGGCGCATTTACTCTCTCTGAACCCAGAGTTACCTTGAAGAAAACCTTCAGAATGGGTTCATTTGCCCTTCCATGTTTCTAGCAAGAGCCTGGATCTTCTCTGTGGCAGAGATGGCTCCCTCTGGCCTTGTTTGGACTACCAAGCTCTGAACAAGATTACAATCCGAAATTGGTACCCCTTACCACTTATTAATGAGCTGTTCAGAAGACTTTGCTCTGACAAGGTCTTCACAAAGTTGAACATTCACAGAGCTTATAACCTGGTGGGGATCCGGGAAGGAGATAAATGGAAGACCACCTTCTGGACCAGGTACGGCCTCTTTGAGCATTTGCTCATGCTGTTTAGGTTGTGAACCCCCCCCGCAATTTCATAAATCCTGCATTTTATAAATGACATCCTTAGGGGCACGCTGGACCAATTTGTCATCATTTACCTGGATGACATCCTTATTTTCTCAGAAAGTCAGGCCCTCCACAATCATCAGGTGCGCAGTCTTGGAGAGATTCTGCCAAAACCACCTCTATGCAAAGCTTGAGAAATGCGAGGTTGGTAGGGACAGAGTGGAATTCTTGGGCTATATCATCTTGCCTGAAGGATTCACCATGGACCCGTGTAAGGTAGAAGCAGTATCCAACTGGACCACACCCAAGGACATCCATAGGGTGCAGCAATTCCTAGGGTTCGGCAGTTTCTACAGGTGTTTTATTAAAGGATTCTCTAGCCTGGCTGCACTCATAAAGCCACTCCTGCAAAAGGGGGCCACGTTTGTTTGGTCCATGGATGCTCCCTCAGATTTTGATTGACTGAAGAGGCATTCACTTCAGCATCCATCCTGCTTCACCCACTAAACCATTTAAGATGGAAGCCAATGCCTTGAATTTTGCCATAGGTGCAGTATTGTCTCAATATGTGGGCTCCAGCAACCAACTCCACCCTTTTATTCTTGGAAGCTAACCCCAGTGGAAAAAAATTATGATATTTGTGACAAAGAGCAATTATCAAGGTGGCTTTCGAGGAGTAGCACCACTCCTAGAAGAAGCCCAATTCCTGGTCCAAGTCCTGACGGATCACAAGAACCTGGAATATCTACAAACTGCTAGACACCTTAACCAGTGCTAGGTCTGCTGGTCTCTCTTCTTCACTAGCTTGGTAACTTATCACCTAGGTATGAGAAACGGGCAGGCGGATGCCCTATCCCGCAAAAATGAATCTCTCAAATCTGGTGAAGAGAACTCTGCCACCGTGCTCAAAGTATCCAACTTTGTCAATGGGCCAATCAACAACAGTCTGACATCCTCCATCCACTCCCTGCTCCCCAGTGACCCTGAATGATGTGTGTATCCAACCTGACTCTGGTTTCAGATTAGAGACCAGCCTTCTCTATTGTAAGGGTTGTATTTATGTCCTGGGGGAGGGATAGCTCAGTGGTTTGAGCATTAGCCTGCTAAACCCAGGGTTGTGAGTTCAATCCTTGAGGAGGCCATTTAAGGATCTGGGGCAAAAATCTGTCTGGGGATTGGTCCTGCTTTGAACAGGGGGTTGGACTAGATGACCTGCTGAGGTTCCTTCCAACCCTGATATCCTATGGAGGAACAATCTAGCCTTCAGGTATTGAAACTATGGCACAATTTGCTGCTTGCAGGCTATTTTATCCAATTCAAGACCCGGAATCTGGTCTCAAGGACCTTCTGATGGCCAGGCCTATGAGCTTACATCAAAGATTATATAAGGTCCTGCAGCCTCTTCACCTGTACCAAGAACCCACGATCAAAACCCTTAAGTCTCCTCCAGCCTCTGCTCACACTTCCATAGCTATGGACTTCATTGTAGAACTGCCATGCTCCCAGGGACAGTTGGTAATCCTGGTGGCCATCAACCTCCTAACAAAGATGGATCACTTCATTCCACGCTGAACTGTTCCTACTGCATGGGAGACAGCTCAGCTCTGCATGGAAAATGTTTTCCACTACCACAGGTTATTGACAGGTATTATATTGGATCAAGGACCCAATTCTGGTGGGAATTTCTCAGACCACTTGCCATCGAGTCCCTCACCTCATCCAATGGACTAATGGGCAAACAGAGAGGGTCAATCAAATCATGGAGCAGTATCTTCGCTGCTTTCTGAGTTACCACCAGGATGACTGTCCCCCCTCCGCTGGGCTCTGCTGAATTTGCATATAAGAAACAGACTTCAAAGAGAAACAGCAGAACTAAAATTCATTTGCAAATTTAACACCATTAATCTGGGCTTGAATAGGGACTGGGAGTGGCTGGCTCATTACAGAAGCAGCTTTTCCTCTCTTGGAATTGACACCACCTCATCTATTATTGGGAGTGGACTACATCCACCCTGATTGAATTGGCCCTGTCAACACTAGTTCTCCACTTGCAAAGTAACTCCCTGCTCTCCATGTGTCAGTATGCAATGCCTGCATCTGTAACTTTCACTCTATGCATCTGAAGAAGTGAGGTTTTTACCCACGAAAGCTTATGCCCAAATAAATCTGTTAGTCTTTAAGGTGCCACCAGACTCCTTGTTGTTTTTGTAGATACAGCCTAACACGGCTACCCCCTGATACTTAATCCCCACCTTGACTCACAGCCCATTCTTTGCTAACTATGGCTTTCACCCCTGCTTCAGTCCAGATTTACCCATGAGGCCCCTAGTACCGGATGCTGCAGATTTAGCCTCCCACCTACACTGGGTGCATAGGAACTCAAGAAACACTTGCAGTCTGTCAAAGAATCCTATAAACACGGAAGAAGACCATGAGGCTGCCCCCAATCTGGCCATAGGGGACAATGTGCAGATCTCTGACCAGAACTTAAATCGAGCTGCCCATCCGCCAAACTAGACTCCCAATATCTAGGCCTCTTCACGTTTATAGATCAGGTAAACCTGGTGGCCTTCAGGTAACAGATCCAAGTCCTTGAAGATATACCCCTTCTTTCACATATCACTTCTAAAGCCTTACACCGAGAACCCATATCCAAACCCTCCAACCCCCCACTGCCACCCATAACAGTCTGCGGACAAGAGTATTGGTCCAGTGAATCCTCAACTCTAGATGAGTTGGGGGAGGGCCCTAGTACCTGGTGGACTAGGAAGGCTACAGTACAGACAGGCAATCTTGGGAACCGGTAGACTACATCCAACCTCAAAGCATTTACCCAGAGCTGTGCTGGTTCCTGCACCTGCTTGTTCCCAGCCCAGCTCCTGCCTTGGGCTCAGCCTTGCCTCACTCCAAGTAACCCGGCTCTGACCCTCAGCTCCTATTCCTGGCTACTGACTCCTGCACTAACCACTAGGAATGACCACCCATGTCCTGGTCTCTGATACAGCTCAAATACTTCCAACTCCAGGGAATGCCAAGGGTGTTAATTGGCCAAGTAGCTGTAATTCACAGCCCATTAACACCCTCAGAGCCCCCTGGAGTCCTGTGTACACTGCCAGTGGAAACTGAGGTCACCCTATATAGTCTAAAAAAACAGGACAATTTAGCACAACCTCAGCTTGCAAGGGCTGTGTACACATGGTCAAATACTTCGGGCTCCAGGGAGCTCCAAGGGTCTTAACTGGGTTTGAACTACACCTAAGTGGCCAATTAACATCTCTGGCTTTCCCTGAAGTCCAAAGTACTTGATCGTGTAGACTTGCCCTGACTGACTGAACCTCTGGAGGGAGATGGTATCTAATGTCCACGCTGAGGCATTCACATCCCATACCACTGTGCACATGTCCTGCTGCAGCCTGCTGGGGGCAGATCCATCAGATCACCAGGGGGAGCAGAAGGTGGTAGTTAATGGGGGGACATTCACTGGATGGAGAGATACTGCGACTGCTAAAATGATAGTTAAGCCCCATGTCATGAAAGCCCATCAAATGCTCACAGGGTATAAAATCTGGGTTAAAGTTCCTGGGGTAAAAGCCTTCACTCTACCTACAGCATGGATTTCAATACAGACCCAGGAAAGGTCGGGGCGCTGGTTGTAGGTATGTTGTCCGATATTCCATATTCTTTGCTTGTGGGGAATAACATTATGGCTTTAAAAGCAGAAGGGGCGAAGCAGGCCCCCTCAATTAGCACCAGACCTGCAAGGGATTGTGTGGCCAACATGCAAATGGGGAGGCTGACAGGGAGGGGAGGGTGTCTGCCGCCTGAATCAGGTGTATACAGACACCCCTGAGAGCAGGGGTGAGACAGCCTCCTTCTCCAAGCGAGGGATGAGACCGACTGACGTGAAGGGCAATCTGAAGCCCCGGCCAGGGAAATCAGCTCCCTGCCTACCCTTAGCAGCGACCCCGGGGCAGAACAGAGCATGGTGATCGCAAGTGTCTCTAGCCAAAAGCAGGAACCCGCCAGGGGTAGGATACGTACAAGTAGAGTGTAAAGCACCTGCTGGGGTGGGAGCTGCTGCTCTTGTGGCCAGAGCCTGGCCTGGAGCCCGAGCTGCTGCCAGCCCGCTGCGCTCTGGAGGAGCAGCTCAGTTTTAAAGGGCCACAGCCGGCACCACGCACCCACTGATGCTGCGGTGCCCCAGGGTGCCTCACTCATCACCCTTGCAGCCAGGGGGCTAGAACCAGCTGCCTGTCCCCCCCCCCCACGTGCAGAGCAGCCACTTACAGGTAGGAGCTGAAGACACTGTTCAGAATTATGAATATTTCAGAGTTACAAACAACCTCCATTCCCGAGGTGTCCGTAACTCTGAGGTTCTGCTGTACAGCCAAATGCCAGATCATACAAGACTGTAGGTCACATTTACTAGATTGGGGACTGGATCCTGGCAAGCAGTGACGATAAACTTTAGGTGTCGTGCTGGAAACCAACTGAACAGGATCTCCCAGTGTGAGGGTGTGGAAAAATGGGCTAATGTGAGTCTTGTATGTATAAAGCAGAGGAATCTCACATAGACGTAGGGACGTGGTATTATCCTTGTATACAGCAATCCTGAGACCATTACCTGAACACTGTCCACTTTGGGTGTGGATACTTCAAAAGAGATGTTGAAAAATTGGAAAGGATTCAGAAAAGAGCTACAAGAATGATTCAACCTTTGGAAAACCTGCCTTACAGCAAGAGACGCGAGAGGCTCGTTCGAGTTAGTGTAACGAAGAGAAGATTACAACGGGGGATAGCTCAGTGGTTTGAGCATTGGCCTGCTAAACCCAGGGTTGTGAGCTCAATCCTTGAGGGGGCCATCTAGGGATCTGGGGCAAAAAAATGTCTGGGGATTGGCCCTGCTTTGTGCAGGGGGTTGGACTAGATGACCTCATGAGGTCCCTTCCAACCCTGATATTCTATGATCATGATCTACATGTACATACATGAGAAAATTTCTGATAATGAGGGCTCTTTAACAGAGCAGACAAAGGCATGGCTGGAAGCTGAAGCTAGATAAATTCAGGCTAGAGATAACATGGAAGTTTTTAATACTGAGGGTAATTAACCACTGGAACAATTTACTTAAAGATGCAGTGGATTCTCTGTCACTTGAAGACTTTAAACCAAAACTGGATTTCTCATTCTAAAAGCCACTCTCTCGCTCAACCACCAGTCGCTGCGTTGGATGCAGCAATCACTAGCTGCGGTTTCTCTGTCCCGTGTTAAGCAGGAGGTCAGGTTAGACGGGCCTAATGGTCCCTTCTGGCTTTAAAATCTATGAACCTGTGAATTGGACAGGTCAGTTATGCATTGCGTAACAAACCATTTCCTTTCATCGGTTTTAAAGTCTCTACTTTCAGTTTTCATGAATGTCTCCTTTTATCGTGAGCAAGGGTGTGTCAAGGCAGATGCTTTATCTTCTCTATACCATTCCTTAGTTTCTATACCTCTATTTTAACCCCTCCTCTATTTAAACACTCCAAATCTTTTCAGCCTCTCCCCAGGGGTTGAGCTGGCCAGTTTGTGGTAGTTGGTTTAACTGTACTTTTCCCAGGGCAGCTGGTCTAACTGTACTTTTCTTGTGCTCAGGAATCTCTGCTTTCATTTAAAAAAATGTAAATGGTTGTGAAAATGCCCTTTAACTTGTGAACGAATGAGTCTGAAATGATGGCTCTGGGAGAGATGTACTCTTCCTCCTCTAGTTATTGCCAAAGATCATTCACTGAAATTACCTGACGACAATGTAGCTCTTTCACTGTCATTGAAAGCATGGGAGAAAGAGAAGGGACAATCAGATTGCAAAGAGCTACTGTGAGTGGAGTCTTGTTTTGGCAAGTAAACTAGGGGAGCTTGGTCTGTGGGCAGAGTCTGAGAGAACATCACTCTTTTTCCTTCCAATTTAATCCATCTCCCCTCATGCCTCTACCGGCTTCTAACCATTCTCCTCACCTGTCACTGGACCCTTCTTTTCTGCTGTATCTTTCCAAGATAGGGTGACCAGTACTGATGAGTTTTCCAGGGAAGGACATCATACCAATTTATATAATGACATTATATAAATTATATATTATTATTTCCTGTCCCAGGTATCCTCACAGTTTTCTCTCTAGTGCCACTGCACACTAAGCAGGTGTTTTCACTGCAATGTCTACAGCTATGCCCAGAACTTTCTCCTAAAATGTTATAGGAAATGTAGATCCCAACACAAATCATTCCTCCCAGTGTGCATTACTTGGCGTTCGTCAACACTGAATGTCACCCATCATTGTGATGCCCATTCACCTAATGTGCTCAGGTCCCACTGAATTCCTTTCAGGCTCCCCTAGTCTTGATTTACATAAATTTTCCCATCTGACTGCTCACCCCTTTTCTACATGATTAATTAATATACTAAACAACACTGACTCTAGGACCAGATTCTGTTAATTGATCTCATCTTTATTAATCTTACTGTTTGTTTTCTACCTCTTAGCCAGTTTTGAACTCATGACAGAACTTGACCTCTCACCTTTCACAAATGACAACTTGTACGGGACTTTGCCAACAGCTGTTTGAAAACACAAATAAACTGCTTCTTCTTTATCAAGTATTTTACTGGCACTCTCCAGGTACCATAGGAGACAGGAGAGGCATGTCTCTCCTTAACCGGAGCTGTATTTCCCCTGTCATGTCATGGTCATCTAGACACTTCATATCTCTGTCTTTAATTATTGTTTCAGCCAATTTTCCAGACACTGAAGTAAGGCTCATTGGTGTATACATCCTGCATGATCCCAGCACCTTTTCTAAATGTAGGTACATTTGTTATCATTCAGTTCTGTGCTGTAGTATCTGATTTTAATGAGCGATTGCATACATTTTTTAGCAGCTCGGCGGCTTTGTTCTTAAGTTCTAAGTTCTTTCCGAATTCCTGGTGGTACAACTTCTGTCCTGGCAACTTGTTTCTCTTTACTTTCACAGTTTGTTCTAAGGCTTCCTTCTTCTCCTGTCTGTATCTAAGGATGTCTGGTATATTACTTGGTATGTTTCTGTACCTTCACTGAGTGAGAGTGGCTTTTAGAATCACATGTCCAGTGAGAAAACTTGCATTTGCAAGTTCAAAATATTCTCTAAAATTCACTTCAAATGAGCTGTTTCTACAAATATTTCTGCCCATAAAGTAATTCATTACGATACACTAAAGGCCACAAACAGAGTCAGAGCCAATGCAACTTCGTATTGAAATAAACATTGAACAGAACCTGCGTGGAGGTATCAGTCCAGAACCAGAATGCTGAGGAGAATCTGGCATCCTGTGTCCCACACTGACAAAGCCAAGATCTGGGGAGAGGGGAAAGACTGCAGTACCTTCATAGAGGTGAAGTTCCTCTGCCGGTCAAACTGAAACTCCATGTCGACAGAACCTGTGCTGAAGCTCTCATTCTTCCAGCCGACATAGTCATACCCTGGCCACACACGGTACTGGTGACTCTGTGTGAAATCGTCCAGTCCCAGTACGCCATCTGTTAGCTGGCCCAGACCTCCATACAAATGCCTAGCAAGAAACGGCTCATGGTTAGGCAGAGCACCAGAGAAGAGAGAGAACAGAATCACAAAAAGAACAGGAGCACTTGTGGCACCTTAGAGACTAACAAATTTATTTGAGCATAAGCTTTCGTGGGCTACAGCCCACTTCATCAGATGCATAGAATGGAACATATAGTAAGTACTTAAAGTATCTTCACACCTTCTTGTCAACTGTCTGGAATGGGCCATCTTGATTATCACTACAAAAGTTTTTTTTCTCCTGCTGATAATAGCTCATCTTAATTAATTAGCCTCTTAGAGTTGGTAGGGCAACTTCCACCTTTTCATGTTCTCTGTATGTGTGTATATCTTCTTACTATATGTTCCATTCTATGCATCTGATGAAGTGGGCTGTAGCCCATGAAAGCTTATGCTCAAATAAATGTATTAGTCTCTAAGGTGCCACAAGTACTCCTGTTCTTTTTGCGGATACAGACTAACACAGCTGCTACTCTGAAACAGAATCATAGACTCTTCCGGGTTTGACCTCTATTCCTCTCTTGATACTGAGAAAGGATTGATTTCATTATACCTACGACACCCTGGAGAGACGAGTACCTAGTTTCAGTCCCGACTATCTCCTGAATGTTCCCAGCCACTCCTTGACTCAAGGCAGCTTCTTCTGTTTTGAGGGACAGTGAGAAGCCTTTTCTCTACTCCTGCATGAGAAGCTGTAGCCAAGCGGCCAGTGCAAAAGCAGAGATTGGAGAAGATATCACTGGGCTCAGAGCCTTTCCAGAGTCTGATCAGAACACAAGCAGCTCAGGAACATACATAGGCAGTTTTCTCTTGCTGAGTGGTTTAGGCAGGGCCAAGCCCTGCACTGGATACGGCCAGCAGTTTGTGTGCTGATCTGAACCATTTGCCAGTGAGAGCAAAACACAGAAACTGCTCTCTCTGGTGCACTGGCTCTGCTCCAGGGATTTGTGTAGACCCTGCCTGCTCCCCTCCCCTGGGAGAGCAGGAGTAAACGGTCCTTGTGCGCCACCATGCAGATTGGGCAAGGGCAGTTACCATGGAGACCCTTGTGCAGATGTGCAAAAGGGGAGTCTCTTGCACCTGAGCAAGGGACCTCCAAATCCAGCCTGTAGACAGCAACACACCCAAACTCTGACTCTCCTGAGAGACGGTGGTTTTGGATTTGGGCAGGACTTTCCAGGACACCTGAGTTAACCTCTTAGATGGAAGAGCCCCTGTGGAGTGAGGATAACATACTTCAGACATTTCGCTCCTGCAGACTATTCTAATGTCCTGGAAACCCTTAACAGAGTTTCCGTATGGGCCTGATTGTGTCTCCTTGATCTGTGCATGGAACTCACCTGTGCGTGGAAGGGGATCAGCAACCTCCAAGGCAATTTTTCAGACTAATCGTTTATTTGCTGAAAAATGCACTTGCCGTCAACCCAAAACCATTTGTGACTTTGACATGAAGGAGGGGGCGGGACCCACCTTACAGTCCAGTTGATGGGGCACTTACTTGCGATGTGTGGACCCAGATCTGAATGATTGCTCTGGAGCAGGGATTTGAACCCCTACGTTCCCCCCTCCCATGCGAGCATCCTAACTGCCAGGCTATCCTGAGGTGGGGCTTTTTCACCTGTCGAAGCTGTTCCACTTTGTATAAATAATTAAATATTCATTGGCGCAGGGACTTGAACTTGTGTTAACTCCCCCCAGCCCCCTGAGGAGTTCCCTAACCACCAAGCTACTGACTCATTCTTATCCTTTCTCTTTGGATAACTAAACTGTCAGACTTTAACAACTCTCTATTCAGCACATGCGAACTGAGAGTTTTTTCAGAGCCTTTTATCTTATCCAAATTTCAGCAGGTTTTCACAGGGACAGTCCGCAAAAGGCATTTTGCTGGCATGAGGGTGACCCGGTGGCAAAATCTCACGTCCCTGCTGTACAGCATGGAAGCTCTAGAACTTCTCAATGAAACGGTTGTAAGACGTTTTTAACATGTGCAAAACAACATTTTTTCCTTAATTTTATTCTTGGAAGCAGCTGAAGTGTTTTTGCTGAAAATTAACACACACACAAAAAAAATCAGCCTGAAACAGACACCCAGCATAGAAAATTTCAGCCAGAACTGTTCAAGTTTGGCAAAGTTAGAACAAACTGAAAACAGGGTCTTATAATGGGAAGATTCTCTATATCCTAGTAAGGAGGGAAGGATGGAAGTTGATACAGTTCAGGTAGGAACTGAAGAGAAAAAGTCAAATGAAAAAGAATCCCATTCAATTACATCACATAATGGCAGACAACTGACAAATTTCATAAGTGCTTGGATACAAATGCTAGAAGTCTAAATACTAAGGTGGGTGAACTTGAGTATCTGATATTAAATGAGTATATCACAGAAACCTGGTGGAACAATGATAATCGATGGGACATGTAATACTAGGGTACAAAATACATAGGAATGACAGAGTAGGTCTCCCCGGTGGGGGAGTTACACTATATGTGAAAGAAAGCATACAGTCAAAGAGAATAAAAATCTTAAATTAATCAAACTGTACTATAGAATCTCTAGAGATAGAAATTCCATGCTTGAATAATAAGCATATAACAGCAGAGATATACTAGCGATCACTTGACCAAGATGGTGATGGTAATTGTGAAATGCTCCAGGAGATTAGACATGCTATACAAAATAGAAAACTCAATTAATAATGGAGAATTTCAACTATCCCCATATTGACTGACTACATATCACCCCAGGATGGGATGCAGAGACAAAATTTATTGACACCATCAATGACTGCTTCTTGGAGCACCTAGTCCTGGAATCCACAAGAGGAGAGGCAATTCCTGATTTAGCCCTAAGTGAAGCACAGGATCTGATCTGATCCAAGCTGAACTGCTTGGTAAAGTGACCATAACAATTAAATTTAACATCCTTGTTGAGGGAAACACCAAAGAATCCCAACAGTGTAGCATTTAATTTCAGAAAGGGGAACTACACAAAAATGAGGAAGCTAGTTAAACGGAAATTAAAAGGTACAGTCCAAAAAGTGAAATGCCTGCAAGCTGCATGGAAACTTTTTAAAAGCATAATAGATGCTCAAATAAAATGTATACCCCAAATTAAAAAAAAAATGTAAGCGGACGAAAAAAGTGCCACTATGGCTAAACAACAAAGTAAAAGAAACGGTTAGAGGCAAAAAGGCATCCTTTAAAAACTGGAAGTTAAATCCTACTGAGGAAAACAGAACGGGGCATAAATTCTGGCAAGTAAAGTGTAAAATTATAATTAAGCAGGCCACAAAAGAATTTGAAGAGCAACTAGCCAAAGACTCAAAAACTAACAGCAATAAAATGTCTAAGTACATCAGAAGCAGAAAGCCTGCGAAACAGTCAGTGGGGCCACTGGACAATCGAGGTGAGAAAGGAACATTCAAGGACGATAAGGCCATTGCAGAGAAGCTAAATTAATTCTTTGTATGAGTCTTCACTGCAGAGGATGTGAGGGAGATTCCCACACTTGAGCCATTATTTTTAGGTGACCAATCTGAGGAACTGTTCCAGATTGAGGTGTCAATAGAGGAGTTTTTGGAACAAATTGATAAATTAAACAGTAATAAGTCACCAGGTCCAGATGGGATTCACCCAACAGTTCTGAAGGAACTCAAATATGAAATTGCAGAACTACTAACTGTGGCATGTAACCTATCATTTAAATCAGCTTCTGTACCAGATGACTGGAGGACAGGTAATGTGACGCCAATTTTTTAAAAAGGCTCCAGAGGCAATTCTGGCAATTACAGGCCGATAAACCTAACTTCAGTATCAGGCATATTGGTTGAAATTACAGTAAAGAACAGAATTATCAGACACAGAGATTAACCTGATTTGTTGGGGAAGAGTCAACATGGTTTTTGTGAAGGGCAATCAGACCTCACCAATCTATCAGAATTCTTTGAGGGGGTCGACAAACAGGTGGACAAAGGTGATCCAGTGGATATAATGTACCTGGACTTTCAGAAAGCCTTTGACAAGGGCCCTCACCAAAGGCTCTTAAGCAAAGTAAGCAGACATGGGATAAGAGGGAAGGTCCTCTCATGGATCAGTAACTGGTTAAAAAACAGAAAACAAAGGATAGGTATAAATGGTCAGTTTTCAGAATGGAGAGACAGGGGGTCTGTACTAGGACCAATGCCGTTCACCATATTCATAAATGATCTGGAAAAAGGGGTAAACAGTGAGGTGGCAAAATTTCAGACAATACAAAATTACTTAAGATAGTTAAGTACAAAGCAGAATGTGAAGAGTTACAAAGGGATCTCACTAAACGGAGTGACTGGGCAACAAAATAATAGATGAAGTTCAGTATTGATAAATGCAAAGTAATGCACATTGGAAAACATAATCCCAACTATACACTCAAGAAAGAGATCATGGAGACATTGTGGATAGTTCTCTGAAAACATCCGCACAATGTGCAGCAGCAGTCTAAAAAGCTAACAGAGTGTTAGGAACCATTAGGAAAGGGATAGATAATAAGATAGAAAATATCATAATGTCACTATATTAACCCAGGGTACTCCCAGTTTTGGTTGCCCGTCTCAAAAAAGATATATTAGAATTAGAATACGTACAGAGAATGGCAACAAAAATGATTAAGGGTATGGAACATCTTCCATATGAGGAGAGATTAAAAAGAGTGGGACTTTTCAGCTTGGAAAAGAGATGACTAAGAGGGGATATAATAGAGATCTGTAAAACTGTGACTTGTGTGGAGAAAGTGAATACGGAAATGTTATTTACTCCTTCACATAACACAAGAGCCAGGGGGTCACTCAATGAAATTAATAGGCAGCAGGTTTAAAACAAACATAAGGAAATACTTCTTCACACAACAGACAGTCAACCTGTGGAACTTGTTGCCAGAGGATGTTGCGAAGGCCAAAACTATCTCAAGGTTCACTAAAGAACTAGATAAGTTCATGGAGGATAGGTCCATCAATGGCTATTTACCAAGACGGTCAGGGATGCAACCCTATGCTCTGAGTTTCCCTAGCCTCTGTTTGCCAGAAACCGGGAGTGGAGGACAAGGGATGGATCACTTGTTAATTGCCCTGTTCATTCCCTCTGAGGAATCTGGCACTGACCACTGTAGGAAGACAGGACACTAGGCTAGATGGATCATTGATCTGACACAGTGTGGCCAATTTTATGTTCTGAAGCATGCTGGTAAAAGTGACTCTGCCAGAGTGGGAATTCTCCTTCATGGACAGCATGGAAACATAACAGCTCTCCTGGATCACGGTGGCTACTCTTTTCACATAATGAACATCCTTCTATGATAATCCCAGTATCACAGATCATGCCAAGCCATTGCTCTGGTCTTGGGTTCACCTCATGAAATCCATTATGGACTTCACTATTATCCCTCGGATACTATAATGATGGGCAGTGATATAAAACCCATAGATAGAGAGAGAGAGATGTAATTGAGAATTTCTTTTTCTGGCACTCAGGAATGACTACCATTCCTCTACCAAAGAGAAGTCCTGCTCCTTCATAAGCCAGGGACATCATCCTTCTTTTCTCTTGGCCATGTCATTACTGTCATTACTACTTGGAGCTGTGACTCTCCTTTAGTGACTTCTTGAACGGCTGCTGTGCTAGCAGGCCTCCCAGCCTGACAGCATATATCCATCTCTCCTCTGCAAATGAGTCTCCCTTTTCTGGAGGGGATTCAACCATTATTGTGAATGTCGTCTCCACCAGGACCCTCAGCCTGTGTGGGTGTATTGTACTGCGAGGCTGTGCTTCTGGAGCTGCAGAAACATTCTCCAAAAGTGTGCTAATGGATGGCTTCCTAAAAGGTGCCTCCAAAGGCTTGTGATCGGTCTGAATTAGGACTGTTATTGCTGAAAGTAAACTAATGAAACTTTCTCATTGCATACAAGGCTGCAAGCAACTCTTTCTCACTCTCTGCTTAGCTTTGTTCGGCAGTATTAAGCTCTTGTGAGGGATCTGCTACTGGCTTGGCTTTCTTGTATTAAACCTGCTCTCAACCCATTTTCCAGGGCATAAAACTTGAGAATTGAGAACTGTTGGGGTGTGGAAAGGGGCTGGATTACTGGAATCTAGAAACTTCTGGAAGGTAAGCAGGGGCGAGATAATATAATTCTACATCAAGGTGGCTGACTCTTTTTATTTGCCAGTCTTCACTGCTGAAGTCACTGGATAATTGTTTCTCATTCTAAATGTAGTAAATATGAATGCTACAGATCATGCTAATGGGTGACTAGGTTGTAGGGCTCGATTCTACCACCCATACTTACCCTGGGTTGTATTTTACTCACACGAGAGGTCACTCTCAGATTGGATGAGCTTCTGAAGTCAAGGGTCTTCTGGTGATGGTGCATATTGGCACTAATGACACTGCATCATAGATTATAGATAACTGCAGGGAACTGGGAAGGGTACTGAAGAAGAAGAATGTCCAAACCATCTTCTCAGAGGCTGTTCCTGTCCCGTGAGCAAAGGAAGGCAGAAGATTCTGGAAGTGAACCACAGGCTGTGAAGTGGTGTAGGGTAAGGTAGAGTAACACTGGTCCTCCTTCTACAGGAAGAGGGGGCTGTACAGTGTGGATGGCCTCAATCTCAGCAGAAGGGGAACCAATCCCCGCAGGACAGGCTAGCTTGCGTAGTCAGGAGGGCGTTATAGTAGTAGCAAATGGGGAGGATGAACAGAGGGAAGACATGAGGACTTAGCTCAAAATGGAGATTTTGAGAACAACATTAATCAAGAAGCACACAGACATGAAGAGAAGACATGAACTGCCTACGCACCACTGCTGGGAGCCTGGGTAACAAACCAGATGAGTTGGAATTGCTTGTTTATGAGCATAAATTCGATCTAGTTGGTTGGTATTACTGAAACCCGGTGGAAAGATTCACATGACTGGAAAGTTAAAATCAATGGTTATAACTACGCTTGGCAGATTTTTTTTTTATAATTCTGATAGATAATATCAATGTTTATTTTTAAGCATTTTATTTTTTTTATCTATTTAAATATTTATAGTTGCAGGAAATTATGGGGGATCAGACAATAATTATTTAATGATAGTAGATGTTGAGATTCAAAAAATTAAAGCTTTGTAACCATATCCAAAGTAAATATCTTAAATCAAACGGATGGGCTGTTTACCACACACTTGCCCAGAAAGGGTTAATGAAGATCGAGAAGGGGGCTAATTAACCCCACAAGCCACAGCTGAGGGGAATCAGGTGGCTAAGTAATCCCATGACTGAGTCAGACAGCCCAGCTGAGGAGAAATGAGCTGGGCTGGGACTATAAAGACAGGGAATTGGAAGCAGAGGGGTGGCTGGGAAACTCTGCAGTCGCTCCCTGGGAGAAGGGAGGGGCTTTGGGGTTAGCAAACCCAGCGGGGAAGGTCGGGTAGGGCTCAGGGAAAGGCAGTAAAGTCTAGACGGGAACAAGCCTTGACTGCTAGCTAGAGGGTCCCTGAGCTGGAATCTGGAGTAGAGGGCGGGCCTGGGTTCCCCAGCCACTGAGGAAATGGCACCATGGGGCAGTGACTGAGACTGCTCGTGTGCAGAGAGACTTTGAAAGACTTTGATACCCTGGAAGGGGAAAATGCATAGAGTGACCTGGCTGGAGGTCTCGTGCTGTGAGAGAAGGGCTGCAGACCCAGAGAGAGAGGCGGAGAGGCGGCATGCAAAGGGGGCTGACCCGGAGAGATGGCATGGAAGGGGCGCTGACCTCACGCGCTATTCCCCAGCGTTACCAGGAGGAGGCGCCATCCTAGCAGTGAGTGGAGCACCCCATCACAGTTGGCGGAGAATGCGGGCAATGATGGTCACCCTGATACAAAGGGAGTCTGAAAGACTGTGCAGGAGATTGCCCCTGATAGAATGGGAGTGTGAGAGACTCACAGACGGTTTGAGACTGCTGCCCCTGATACAAGGGGAGTGGGAAAAGCTGTAGAAGAGACACTTGAGGCAAAGGGACAATGAGGCTGCCATGTGCAGAGGCCTTCTTTGTGAAGGGTGGGTGTACCCTCTCACACTGGACCACAGAGCTGCCACCCACTGTCCACCTCTACCACCTGATCTCCTCAATGCCAGTGCAGGTCTAGCCAGACCCCCAAGTTGTAACTTTGAGGTGCCAATGGTGGTTAGACAACCTCAGTCCTAGAAGTTGCTGTAGTTAGCATTACCTCTGTCTTGCCTGGACTGAGCCTCAACCATGCCCCGATCTCTGGAACCTCCCTGGCAGAAAGCCACTCACAGCAGTTTCCTCCACTCCCCCATGGAGCAGCAGATGGGTTAGCAACGTTAGTGACCGACAATAGCAAAAGCAGCTGACATATCTAATAGTACAAGCAGGGAGACCTGATCAATGTCCATCACTAGGAGATCACTGACCAATGCAATAAGTGCAGCCTCGGAGTCAAACCCTGGTTTGAACCCAGCCTGACAAGGGTCACAGGGCTCTGACGCAGACGAGTCCTGTGACAGCTGTGTCTCTACAACTCTCTCCATCCTTTTAACCAAAAGGGAAAGGCAAAAACCTGGACAATAGCTGGCCATATAACAACGGGTGTATGCAGAGCCCCTTCATCCCGCCGTCTCCAGCAATGGACCCAATACTTTCCCGCTTACTTTCACCAGCCAGAAGGGCATGGGTCTGATGCACTACAGGCCTGCATGCCCTTTAGGGACAGTATCTGCCCAACACATCACCAGAGGAATTAAAACAACCACATCCCTCAACTAGCAAAGTGGCCGATTCCAGAAGGATTCTGGGACTAAAAGTATAGCGATAGGCTCAGGGACAAAGAGGAGACAAGATGCACAGTGCCAGAGAGAGACCAGGGCCGCCAGTCCCACCTGCGCTCCTGGAAGCCATCGTAGGTTGAGTCATTCAGGTAAATGATGGGAGAGCCAGGGGCCGCTATCGTCCCTCCCTCAGGGATGCTGTAGGACGCCAAACCATCTAGAAAAGAAGGCCACAGAGCTGAGAAAACACGTCAGCAGCCGCTTCTCGTTTTCTCTGTCCACAGGGTTTCCTCTTCCTTCTTGATCTGAGCAAACATTGGTCAACAGGAAGCTGTAAGGGCCTGGCACTCACTGCAAGAGTGGGGCAGCCAGTGTGTCCTCATCACAGTGCTGGGGACAGGCAGCCCAGGGACCCTAGGTAGCCCCTGTAGAAGGAATATGAAAACGGGTCCTTACCAAACCAGATGCAGCCGTAGAGCTCCACCCTCATGCAGACAGTCATGGGCAGCTCCGTTACAGGGATCACCCGGATATAACGGGCAATGATTGGGGGCCGAAGATCTTTCAGGACCACATCGTATGTATCAATGTTGCCTTGAATCACCTGGAAACAGAGGATGACTTAAGTGACCAGCTGCAAACACAGCAGGACACACACTCATGGCCTTAAATGCAGCTGGAGAGAATGAGCCTGGAAAAAAGAAGCTGGCAAAACAAAGCACAACTGCCTGACTCCAACACTCGCAGAGCCCCTCCCTGCTGTGTGCAGGGTGGGGGGGCTAGGGCAGCACAATCACACAGCCCCTCACTGCTGTGTGCAGGGCGGGGGGGCTAGGGCAGCACAATCACACAGCCCCTCACTGCTCTGGGCAGGGCCGCGGGCTTGGGAGAAGCTGGGCTCTGCAGTTTGGAGACAGTGGGAGAAATTCAATTCTGGTGTAAATCCAGTGAAGTGAATAGACTTAAACAAAGGATGATTTTGGCCCAGAATGGTTGGCATGATGGGGTCCTGAACCCTCTGCCTCACCAGCTGACATCCCCTTTTCCCTCACATTAGAGGCTGTTCGTGCTACAATACATGATAAATTTAAAAAAATAATTATTATTGATAATAACAATCTGACAACATGAAGGAGCAGCAAGAGACTTGTGATGGCTGGTGAAACACCAGCAGGAACCTTTTGTTATCCAGGATGTATGTCATTCATTAACAAGACAATCAAAAGTTGGCAATCAATGTTCACTGTGTTCTAGTGTCGGATAAAGCAGCTCATTATGACCTGCTGAGCATTTCCAGCGATGGAGAATGTCACTGCAATAGTTAGCATTCCACCCAGAGCTGGATTAAGGTCTGGGCCTACCAGGTCCAGGATCTGGGAGTCATGTGATTATGTCTGAATCCCAGCTACATTAAGAGAAAAAAACGGTCACTTGTTCTCACGGGTGTTGAAAAAAAATCTTGAAGACATGACCTGGGTGTAACTAATGTAGCACCGTCTGCCTGAGTCTGACGAGAGTCTGAGACGGTAGCTCTGAGAGGGGCAATAGTCCTGAGTATAACCAACTTAGCCTTCTTTTAAAGACAGGCATCCAGCATACCTCCTATCCTACCCAACCGATATCCAATCCACCCCCATTCTGTATGCCCTCCCCTCCTCAGAGAAGGGTGCTCTGGCTGGAGGGCTGCTGCACTCAAGGCAGCAGAAAAGATGGCTCTGCAGTTTGGAGTTTAGGCGAGGAGAGGAAACACCCCTGGCTAGTGGGAAGGTGGTGGGCACATGGTGCCAGACCTGGATTTCAACATGTCTTAGCTGAGCATCCAGGCATGTGGGGTCTGGGGGTTAGCCAGGTGACTCAGTCTCAGGTGAGGGGAATGGCTGGTGCTTGGGGCTCAGTTACAGAGAATTGTGCTGCATATCCTAGTAGACTGGGGAGTCAGGCCCAGCGGCAGAGCCCTTGGCAAGGTTTAGCATTAACACAGAGGTGAGATGCTCTAGCGACAGGCAGCAGGCAAAGGTAAAGGGGGACTGTATCTCCTGGAATTCAAAGTCTATGCGGCTTTTACAACTGCTATGGAAAGCCCAGAGGCTGTGTTGAGAGGATAGGAGCCCTGTAAGCCCCCCCTCTGCACCCACCTGCCTGCCCTGCCGATCTTTCCAGGAGATCCAGCGCTCCCCATTGCGGCTGTAATCGATGCGGTAGGCACGGGCGAACTCTTTGCCTGTGGCACGGGCATGCCGTCCCTGCGTCCCGATCAGCGTGATGAAAAAGAGTTTGTGCAGATCGATTTGGAGGAACTGCACATCTTCCGGCTGCAACAGGCCTGCTGGGCACCATGCTCCATCCCCTTCTTCCCTCTGCAACCTGATGGGGTGAGAGATGCACACCTAAAAGGCCTTACTCCCAAGGATCTAGCCTTCCAGGCACTCCTCCCTCCCAAGGAAGGAACTGCAGCATGAAGGGGCACTATCCTAGCCTGTGTTCTTTGGCACAGACACGGTGACTTCTTCAGTCCATCCATAAGCCACTCCAGGGCTTCTGCAGCATTGTGAGGAAAGAGATGAACAAGTGCCCCAAAGGCTGACATAGTCGCTTTGGCATAACTTATTGCTAGTACGCCTTGTTTACACTGCCATATTTGGCACCCCCAGCCTCCATTCAGCAGCATAGGGGTTGACAATGCTTTAAGTGCCTGTGTAGAAGAGACCGAAGCCATCATGTCAGCTTTTCATCTGTAAATTGCACTGTATATATAAATATCTGCTATGATACAAAAACAAACAACAAACCTATGGTAAAAGCATCTGCTAGAGGGCTTTCCCTTCACCCCCTCCCCTGGTTCTTGTCATGCAGACAGAAAGCAGAAGACCAGAAGTCCGAAGTGCAGACAATGCGATGTTTATTGGGGTTAGTTCCAAGCAAACATATCCATAGCGCTACGCGCCAGCAGAGTCTGTTTCCCAGTGTCCCCCTTCCCAGCTCTGACGCCGCAGAGCCTTGCCTGTGTCCCCGTTCCCCACTCCCACCTCCTCCTGCTTAGCAGGCCCAAATATACCTGCAGTGCACGCCCCTAGTCACACCCCTTACAACTTACGGTCATGTTCCGTTTTGGAGGGTTGTGAGTCTGGGGTCTTTGTCCCACCTCTTTTGTATCCCATGAGAGGGGTAAGGAGTCAGGTCATGTCTGGCCAAGGCCAGGCTTTTCTTTGACTTTTAGTGTTTCTTATGCCTCCCTCCCATCCCCCCTTGCCCCTCCTAACTGATCGCTTGACCTTGGCTTGAGAGAGGCGCTAGGCAGCCTTCCAGTGTGTGCTCATACACTCCCATGATATCCAAAACACTTTAGTTCAGTGCTTCTCAAAGTTGGGCCGCCGCTTGTTCAGGGAAAGCCCCTGGCGGTCCAGGCTGGTTTGTTTACCTGCCGCGTCCGCAGGTTCAGCCAATCGCGGCTCCCACTGGCCGCGGTTCACTGCTCCAGGCCAATGGGGGCTGCGGGAAGTGGAGCGGGTCGAGGGATGTGCTGGCCGCCCTTCCTGCAGCCCTCATTGGCCTGGAGTGGCGATCCGCGGCCAGTGGGAGCTGCGATCAGCCGAACCTGCAGACGCAGCGGGTAAACAAACAGACCCGGCCCGCCAGGGGCTTTCCCTGAACAAGCGGTGGACCGGCTTTGAGAAGCACTGCTTTAGTTCATAGAATCATGAAGATTAGGGTTGGAAGAGGAGGATCTAGTCCAATCCCCTGCTCAAAGCAGGACCAACACCAACTAAATCATCTTATCATCTCATCTCTTTTCACCCCATCTGCTTTGTGGGGAGAAGCAACACACAATGTCTTTGTTCTTTGTTCACACATTAGTAAGGATATAAGAATATCAAAAAGTCAAACCCAAAATTCTCCCTCAGGCTAACAAACAGGCCTATATACTAACACATGCCATACGGCTGCAGACTCAAAACCTCCAAAGTTAGGAAATGCCCAATAGAAAGGCTGGATGGTGCTCAGGGCTGTGTAGTGAATGAGGACCGCACAGGTGGATGGGTCTGCCTCAGTCGCTTCAGAAGTTGACATGCCTAGGATGACATTTGGTTACAGTAACTGACACCCCACCCCCAATAAGTGGGTTCTATCCCCGCATCTCCCCTTGACTTGTGGAGCAGCAATAGCTCAGGGTGCTTGGCGGACTTCAGTTTGAGAGAAGCTTTAAACCTTTATTTTGTAAAAATCGTATGTAAAAAAACCCCCCAAAGTGCAGAATATCAAATGTGAGCCCTGAATTGCTTATGTTTAATAAAAATGAATTGCAGTGGCGATTTTTCACTGTATCGTCTCACTTTTCTTTGTCCCCCTTTTGTAAAGAAATCTCAAGCACCCTGGGACGGGCCCTGTCCTTTGGCCACATTGTTGCTGATTATCAGTTATACATTGGGAGAGTTTGTCTAGACAGCATTTCATAACCATAACTGAACGTTTGGGTGCCAAGCTGAACCCGACAGCCTTGACGATTGAACCTGACACAGCATGAGAACCCAACACAGACTCAGCGAATACCTGTGCAGCCAAGGCGACGGTTCTCTGAGCTGGGAAAGAGGAGAACAGGAGTTGAAACCTCCCCTCTTCTAAGCGGTGTTTAAATTCCTGTGAACCTCACTGCCTTATTTGTCACTACAGCCAGGACCACCAACCTAGAAAGCAGTCAGGGGAGACCTGCTAAACATTCCCCACCCTTTTCATTTGATAAATGAGTTAATAGAGAGCTAATGTGAGGTCCCCACAGACCCAGCTCTCTAATAGGACAACCCCCATTCTTATCCACCCCACCACACCGCTTTTCAGAACGGCTAAGCCAGTTTTGGTTACCCTATCTGTAACCACGAAAAAACCACACTCCTCTCCCAGAGTGAAGGACAGAATCCAGGGTCCCTGATCCCCCTTCTGCTCGTGCTGACTAGTAAACAACTGTGTTACCCACAGGGAAAGTGTGTGTCAACTCTTCCTCCAATGGCTGGTCTAGAACGGGGCCAACATCTGTTCCTGTGGTTCAAATGGTAAGGCCCTAAGCTACCAGTGAGAAGGCTGAATGGTCAAATTGTGCTGCTGACCCTTGTGGGGGGATGACAGGGCTCTGGTGAGGAACTCTTAGGGTATGTCTGTGCTGCAAAGCGAAGGTGTCATGGTAGGCAGACTCCTGTTAGCTTTTGTCTAGCCAGCCCAGAGAACAACAGCTGTGCTGATGTGGTAGCACAGGCTAGTAATCAGAGTACAAGCCCTCCAGGGATCCTGGGTACAAACTCTGGTTGCTAGCCCTGTTGCCAACATCTATACAGCTATTGTTACCCATGCTAGCTAGATTAAAGCTAACCCTAGTATGTCTACCTGTGCTACGCTCACACCTTTGCTTGCAGCGGAGACATACCCTTGCAACAAGTTTTATACTGGGGGGGAGGGGGGGATAATCTGTAAATTGTGGTGAGACTCACCAGTTGCACATTTTGCTTGTTGTAATCCACTGGTGAGTGTGAGTGTTGTGTCCCCCCCCCTCCCCCCGTGCCCAATACACCGAGGAGGTGAATCTGTGACAGCTCTGCCTCAAAGCTGGCACAAGCTGTAAATGTTGTGAGCTCTGGAGCTCATCAGCTCAGTCCCAGAACTACCCTCATTAGCTGGCAGCTGCCTCCTGTATAATGTGCCAGCTGGAATCTCCTACCACCCGCAATATAACAACACTTCTGAAGAGCTCAATGTGTGCACAAGACTCTCTTCACACTCCCTGTAGTGCCGTTCAGGGCCCTGCAATCGCTGAGAGGCATGTCGTAGGTCTGTCCTTCCCAGGGTGTTCCTGGGTAAGAGCTGCCACCAAAACCCTGCGCTTGCCCACAGGGCACAACTTAAAGTCCTGATCGGAAGATGGGACTGCCAAGACCAGGGCTCTTGCTAACTGATCTTTAAGGGCATTCATTGTGCATGTGAGAGAGAGAGTGTGTGTGTGTGTGTCCAGGACCACTCCCGGGATTTGCACAACAGGTCCTGCAATGGGGCAGCCAGCTCCACATAGTCTGGGATGAATTCTCTGCAAAATCCTGTCATGGCAATCGGGGTGGGTAAGGATAGTATCACCCTAACCTTATCCTGCTCTAGGGATCTATCTCCTGCCTCCAGTGTGACACCCAAAAACATACCCTTTTGCTGCACCAGTTGGAATTTAGTGGGAATAACCTTTAAACCAGCCTCCAGTAAACGTGTAAGTACTTCCCTCAGGGCCAGCAAGCAGTTCTCCCTGCTGCTGGTGTGAATAATAATGTCATCCACATCCCGTACAACATGATCAGCCTAGGCCAGACCTTCAGCTGCCTGTTTCATGTGGGTATGGAAAATGGCTGGGCTATTATGGAATCCCCGTGGAAGCACTGGCCAGGCAAACTTGCTCTTTCTCAAAAGTAAAGGCAAATTTATACCATGAATCCCATGTACAGTAACTCCTCACTTAAAGTCGTCCCAGTTAACGTTGTTTTGTTGTTACGTTGCTGATCAATTAGAGAACATGCTCGTTTAAAGTTGTGCAATGCCCCTTATAACGTTGTTTGGCAGCTGCCTGCTTTGTCCACTGCTTGCAGGAAGAGCAGCCCGTTGGAGCTAGCTGGTGGGGGCTTGGAACCAGGGTGGACTGGCAGCCCCCCTATCAGCTCTCCCCTCCCTAAGTTCTCTGTGCGGCAGCTGCCCAGCAGGCTATCAATTGCTGGGCAGTTGAGCTGTCCCTCCCCACACTGCCACGTGCTGTTCCTGCCCTCTGCCTTGGAGCTGCTCCCTGGAGCCTCCTGCTTTCTGTGCAAGAGAGGGGAAGTGGGGGGCTAATGTCAGGGTGTCCCCACTCCCCTGCTCCTGCCCCCCTCCCCGCTTACCCCATCGGGCCATCTCCACAGAGCGGGGGGGACACGACAGGGCTCAGGACGGAGGGAGCTTGCTGGTAGCAGCTGCTGTCTCAACTTGCCGATCTACTTAAAAAGGCAATATACTTAGAGTGGGATCAGCGTACTTAAAGGGGCAATGTGCATCTCTCTCTCACACACACACGGTGTGTGTCTCTGTCTGCCATCCTGTCTCCTCTCCCTCCATTTGTGCTGCCTTGTAGAGTGTGAGGCTACATTAACAACGTGTTAACCCTTGAGGACTCAGCCTTACTTTAGCAGTAAGGCATTCCCTGGGAAATATCTCACCCTGACTCCACAACCTCAACCAAGCTTCACAATCATCATCGCTGTGTACAGTATTAAATTGTTTGTTTAAAACTTATACTGTGTGTTTATATAGTCTTTTGTCCGGTGAAAATAATTTCCCTGGGACCTAACCCCCCTATTTCCATTAATTCTTATGGGGAAATTGGATTTGTTTAACATTGTTTCGCTTAAAGTCACATTTTTCAGCAACAGAGCTACAACATTATGCGAGGAGTTACTGTACAGTCAGACTTCAAAACCCATTATAGATATCTAGTGCTGGAAACCACTTTGAACCACTAACAACTCTTGCCATCATCTCAGGGTACGTCAGTGCAGGTTTTATCCTCACTCACACCAGTTTCTTGTAGCTTTAGGGTTACTTTATCCTCTCCTCCACCCCCCGCTCAAAAAAACCCAACCCACCAGGATTACGCTGCAATTTTTTACACATGCCCACAACACTACTTATGCTGAGCTACAAAACTGTTGAATCACAGCAAGCTTGTGTCAGGCCTAAATATGCTTTTGCTCCCAACACTTACAAACTGTGATCAAGTCACCCCTTAACCTTCTCTTTCTTCAATGAAATAGATTAATCTCCTTGAGTCTATCATTATGAGGCACGTTTTCTAGTCCTTTAATTATTCTCATGGCTCTTCTCTGAAGCCGCTCCAGTTTATCAACCTCCTTCTTGAATTGTGGACACCAGAACAGGACACGGGATTCCAGTAGAAGTTGCACCACTGCCAACAAAGAGCTAAAATAACCTCTCTGCTCCAGCTGGAATTTAGTCTCCTATTTATGCATTCAAGGATCACATTAGTCCTTTTGGCCACAGCGTCGCACTGGCAGCTCATGTTTGGCTGATTATCCACCACGATCCCCAAATCTTTTTCAGAGTCACTGCTTCCCAGGATGGAGTCCGGCATCGTGTCAGTATGGCCGACATCCTTGGTTCCTAGCTGCATACATTTGTATTTAGTTGTATTAAAATGTATATCGTTTGCTTGGGCCCAGCTTACCAAGTGATCCAAACTGCTGTGCATTAGTGACCTGTACTCTTTGTTATTTAGCAATCCCCTCCCCGCCAATCTTTGTATCATCTGCAAACATGATCAGTAATGATTTTATGTTTTCTTTCAGGTCATTGATAAAAATCATAAAAGTAGCATAGAATATACATGAGAAGAAATGGAGGATAGCGAGAAGTGATCCCTGTGGGACCTCATTAGGAACACACCTGTTTGATTATGATTTCCTGTTTATAAGTACATTGTGAAACCTGTTAGCCAGTTTTTAATTTATTTAATGTGTTCCATATTAATGTTGGATTGTTCTAGTTCTTTAATCAAAATGTTGTGTGATACCAGGTCAAATGCCTTACACCAACACTATTATCTTTATTAACCAAACTTGTCGTCTCTTCAAAAAAGATATCAAGTTAGTTTGACAGCCTCTATTTTCCATAAACTCATGTTGATTGGCATAAATTATATTATCTTCCTTTAATTCTTTATTAATTAATTCCCGTATCAACCATTCCAGTATTTTGGTGCTCCTGTCCTTAATCATTCCTTTTGCTAAAGACACTAGAGAGGCACGACTGAACAGGGATGGTCTAGACAGTAGTTGGTCCTGCCATGAGGGCAGGGGACTGGACTCGATGACCTCTCGAGGTTCCTTCCTGTCCTAGAATCTATGAATATCCTAACCTTGCTGCTGCCCACAATACAAATAATATTATACCAGTTGTCACATCTGGAGTCACCCTGGACCCTTCTACTGCAGGAGTCAGAGACCTTCTCTATCTCCCTTCACGGTTTCTGGGATGTTATTACTCTCCTCTGTGATCCCAGCACAATATTTCCTTTTGCTGCGGGTTACTACATTAATATCCTTAGACATATGCCAAATATCATTCCCAACCATCATTTCAACGGGAGTATTGTCCACCACCCCTACAATCAAATCATCTTCTACACCTTCCACTCCACGTGCACTTTCGCTAAAAGTACAGGAATCCTAGATCCTCCCGCTACCATAAGCTCTGCCATTAGGCCAGGTAACATGTTGCTCTCTTGGATCACACTCCACGGAACCAGAGAAATCTGTACACCAGAGTCTCTCCACTCTATGCGCTCTCTGTTATTGATCTTGACAGCCATAACAAATTCCATATTTGGCTTTGCAGGGCCAGTGCCCACAAAACTCATCAAGCAAACTGTAGGTGCCTCTGGGGCTTCTGGGCTGATGACAGTTGCATTGACATGGATTGGCTGGGGCTAAATTTCTTTCAGCTTAGGGCACTGATTTTTCAGGTGCTCAGTAGAGAGACACTGGTAACACCTTCTTGGGCCCTCCCCTTTCACAGGCCATCTCTGATGAGGATTACCAGGAGAGGAATGATTCTGGAGGACTGAGTGCTTAGGCTCCTAACCACTCTCCTTTTTCCCAGGGGTAAAACAGGATCCCCCTTTAGACTGGGTTGGTACCCCTCCTTCTGTGGCTTGTGCTCAAGGGACATCTGGGCTTACACAAAGGCATCAGCCAGCGTAGCCATCTCTGCTACAGATTTTACAGATTTAAACCACAAGCAATTTTTTACATCGTCAGTGCACATACTCAAGAAATGTTCTTGAGCAATGAGGTCAAGCAATCGGTCATAATCCTCAGCCCCTTTTCCTGTTACCCATTTTCTTATTAGGTCACACATCTTATAAACATATTTACTATGACTCATGTCAGCACTCCTTTTAAGATCTCTAAATGTCACCCTATACACTTCAGGAGCAATTTGGAACCTTTGCCGAACAGTTTCCTCAAATTTAGAAGATATTAAAGCTTCCCGAATTGGCATTTCATTAAATACATTCAAAGCTTTACCAGACAGTTTTGCAATCAGTGTGGGGACTTCCTTGTCCTCAGGAATCTTATAGCTTTCAAAAGTGGTGAAGTACTCTTCAATGCAATCTGCTCTCTTTGTAAGCAGGACACAGCTGGTCCCAGCTGTGGATTCCTTCAGTGGAGGGAGATGTCAGTGACTGTGGGATCTTTCCATGTTTTTCTAAGAGTTCCAGATTGTATTTTCTCTCTTTCTCCTCGGCCTCTTTGTCCCTTAGCTCCCTGGCTCATTTATGGGCTTCACCATCCTTTCCTTTAGCTCCATGGCTCTTCTGTGGGTGGCTTCTTCTCTTTCTTCTTTTGGCTTTTCAGCTTCCAGCACAGCAGCTGTTTCTTTCGGTCTCATTTCTGCCTGCCACATCTGGTACCGGTGTTCTCTCTCTTTTTCTGCTGCCTCCAATCTGGCCAGCTCTAACTTTGCAGTTGTGCCACTGCCGCTCATTGTTATGCTTTACTGGTTTTATTTCCCTAACCCGAAATAAGCAAACGGAAAACAACAAACTGGAGCCCTTCTTTGACTGTCTCCAGCCACCCCATTGGAGACTGAGTTTTCAAATGATACCTCACAAGGGGTGAACATAGGGGTACAGACTGTCACAATTATCCATAGACCAACAGCAATAATTCATGGGTAAGGTTGGAAGTGAGTCATCAGTTAGTCTTTTTACAAGAAGGGTAATGATGAAAAATGGAAATATGATAATGGAAAAAGATTGAAATATTTCTTGACAGAGAAAGGAATTGATTTGACAATTCCTTAACTGTATATTTCCCAGGTTTTAAGGCACTCTGCTGGTTTTAAAAAAAATGGGATTAGAACAACCTTAATTGAACATAAAGTCCAATGAAAGATATTCCATCACCCACCTTTCTCTCTAATGTTCTGAGATCAACACAGGTAGAATTACACTGCATACAATAACTCCCTCTGGTCTCAACTGCCGGGCTGGAGCAGAGAGAAAGGTGATCACTAAGGTAGACAGGGCTCGAAACACAGACGCTTTAGCAGGAATAACCCAAATCTGCCTTGCAGGAACTGCTGCATATGGAATGCAGATGCAATATGCTCTGAATGCAAGACACTGCTAAGTACGCAGCCACCCTTCCGGGGGGGCCTGGATAACAGTGAAAAAGTTCTTCTAAAGGAACCATGACCATCTACTTGCCAAGCAAAGTTGAATGAAAGCTCTCTTGGTCACTGCTGCTTACCTGGCCATCCAGAAACAGACAAAGAAGCGGTAGGACTCCTGTGCTACAAATTGTGAATGTTCCCCATTGATTGATGATGCTAAAAGTCCCAGCTGCATGAGTGACTTTGTGTGGTTCACCGTTTCAACCAAATTGTCTGCAATAGCCCACCTGAAACACAGGCTGCCAGAGGCATTGCCTGTGTCCACCAGAATATCACAAGTCCTTTGGTCACCTGTCTATGCTCTATCTTTATGCAAATACAGTATGGAATATGGTCACCCAGGTAAGCGGTGAGTTTTAATAAGGCTGACATTAGGGAAAGAGGATTTCATCTTAGGCTAAAAGATTTTCAGTCCAATTTTATATATTCTAGAGTACGAGTGGATTGCTTTCGCAAGGGATTAACTCACCGCGCATACTGGGGTCCTGTGGAGTCATACCACTGACTGGAGGCCGTAATGTCTTCGTCTCGGATGGTCCCTTCATGCATCCCCAAAGGGTATCGGCATATTGCTGGAGGGGGAACAGGAGCAGGTTAAACATCAGTACCAGACTTTTAATTTGAAGCGCAAGACAATTTTGGTTTGTGGGTTTGTTTTGTGGTTTTGCATTTGGGCTTTAGTTTGTGGTAGATGGCCAGCCTGTGTTGGAAAGTTGTACTACAGCTTTTGTACTGCAATCCTGTGCAGGTATACGTTGAAAACATTAAGAGGAAACAGCTACTCAAAGGTGGCAATTTTAATGAGGTGTCAGATGTACAATTCATGCAACTGCACCAAGCCAGCAAAACCCAGTAGCTATGTATCTTGCATCATGTATGATTTTTTGATGCACTCATAAACAAACGGATATAGTCCACCATTGTGCTCACAAACCCTCTCCCCGCAAACCCATGATGTGGCCACCCAAGGCATCCCGTATTGTCCTGTCTCTCCTGGACCTAGCTGCACTGTCTGGCTGCTTGTGCCGGGCTAGTGCCGTCATCGCCCCAGTCCTGGCGAAAGCACTCCCTACACACGTCACACAGTGCACCGTACGCCACTGGAATGGATGACATTATACGCACTGGCACCCAAACAGCTTGGTAAGCAGCTCCATCTTGCCTTCAGTTGGCCAAAGGCAACATCTTGATCCCGCTCAAGGTGTAATTACACCTTCTGCCACGTGCTCTTACATCATGGCTTCATGAGCCAGGGGAGTAGACGATAGGGTGGATCTCCCAAAATAACACTGGGCAAAGACACCCCGCTGATATCCCCATTGTTAAGTGGACATAAAGTCCCAGTCTGTCCAATTCGAAAATGACGGCACTCCAGAATACTCTGCCATCTTGCATTCTGCCATTGCATCCCACGTTGGTGTTCACGAACCTCCTTCTAGGGTTGACTATGGTCAGCATAATAAATATCCTTTCCAGTTTATAGAATCGTGTACATCTGAGGGGTGGGGGCAGACAATGAGCACATGGGCCGTTGATGGCCCCAGTTCAGTTTGGGAAGCTATTCACTCAAAGACAGCTATTATTTCGGGGACATTTATGACTTCACTGCCCATAGATGAACCACAGAATTGTAGGACTGGAAGGGACCTCAAGAGGTCATCTAGTCCAGTTCCCTGCATTCATGGCAGGACTAAGTATTATCTAGACCATCCCTACAACAATAATTGTCTGGCAAACATCCTACACAATAGAATCAACATTTGACTTGCCAATATCTGGACTGGGCTATCAGGGGGTCTGCAAATTACAAGTGAGGGTCATCAGCAGAGCTGTATGTGTGGTAGAGCACAGGACCTGACTAGTGGGGGGCTCTGTGTCAGGACTGGGGGGCACTGGCAGAGCTGGGGGGTGGGGGAAAGCCCAGGGCTGGGAGAGCGGAGGAGCTTCAGGTTGGATTGAGGGGCACTAGCAGAGCTGTGTGTGCATGCAGCGGTAAGTAGCCAAAGATTCTAACAGCAGGCAGAGACAGATTCAGCTTATTAGGACTATAACCCTGTGCATAGGGTGCCAGCTCCTGGAGTCCTGTGATTAGCCCTGAGGGGGGCAGCTGCCCTGTGCACCTCAATAGGGTGTTAACCCCACCCAGCAGAGGGCTCTGGGTGTGACCCTTCATCCTGGGTAAGTATTGCCTCCCACACCCACTGCTGTTCCTGCCTCTCCAGGGGGAACAGGTTTCCAAATGCTGCTTCTGAGGCAGGAGGGGAGCCCAACTGCTACCCCACTCCAAGTTGGGGGTGGGGCCACCACATGGGGCCTCATGTCAAGGTGTGTCATGGGCCCCTGGTTGCTTTACTCTGGCCCTGGCTACAGGCCAGCACGGCCCCGGAGCTGGGACTGCGCTGGGGCTCAGAGGAGTGGAGAAGGACCAGAGCAGGGACAGAATAGGACACTCGCTGGGGGCTCCAAAGAAATAATGTTAGAGGCAGAGAGTCCATCAGACCCCTCCAGGACAGACCTGCCCCCTCGTACGTGCCCGGGGGTTGGCCAAGACATGGCCCAGTGTCATGCTGGGGCTGGTTACGGACAATCCCACAGACCAACACACCTCATCACCGGGACTTTCTCTGACCTTCAACTAACACCTTCCCCTTTCTGCACCATGTCCCACCCCTCTCACTTACAGCCTATGACCTGCCCCATAGGACCCCGTCCCCCTTCACTATCCAAAGGCCTGTGTCCCTCTGCCCTGGGACTGGACCAAGCACTGAGCCAAGCTGAGCCCAACCGCTCCTCCTGCATCAGCCCCTCCAGACTCCACTCCTCCTGGCTGCAGCTCTCTCGCTCTCCCGCCTACCTGTATCTGGCGATTTACTGCCTGAAGTGAGCCCAGGACCCCAGAGCCGGCCTGACACTTGCCTGTCATTACTCATCCCGTGCCCATGTGGCTCCTGGTGGTAGCAGGATCGCCAGTGCTGAGACAAGCTCACTGGTTGCAGACCCACCTGGAGGGCAGGACGGGAATACGTCCATGCGCCAGTGTGGAGCTGGGATTCCCACCTGCACTCTGGGAAGGCTGGGCGCCTGGCACCATGTTTGTAACTTCATACAAATGGGTCCAGTGTAAGATGGAAAATAAGGGGGGAAATGAAAACACACAAGGCAGGAGATTAGGGTCCTCCCCACGCTTGGTGGCTCCCTACCGGGGTTGACTTCGGCACTGGATGGCTCAGGCAGGGCAGCCAGCAGCAGCATGCAGAGGATCATGGTGGGCAGTGGGAGGCGCTGCACCGGGTCAGTCGGGCGTGAGTCCTTCACAGCCAGCAGCTGCCATCTACATTTCTGAAAGACAAAGCAAAAGAGGGGAGATCAAAGTCCTCTAGTCAGGGACCCTTGTGGAGCTGCAGACGCTCAGCACTGTGCCATGGCGCAATGAGCCACAACACCCTGCCCACGGCTGCTAGTGTTGACTCTGGAGCTATTCAATGCTGTGGGAAGTTCACTGTCTCCCAGCAGAGCGGCCCAGCGTATTGTGCACAGCGGCCAGGGCCGGCTCTAGGCACCAGCGCTCCAAGCATGTGCTTGGGGCGGCACTTTCTAAGGGGCGGCACTCCAGCCCCCCCCCCTTTTTTTTTTGCTTGGGGCGCAAAAAGCTGGGAGCCGGCGCTGAACCAAGATGTTCCCTGTCAGCTGAGGCTTTCAGGCTGAGCTGGAACTGACGCTGCAGTTCTGGCTTCAGTGGCTAGATGGCGCTCACGGCAGCCTGAGTTGCACAGGCTGGACGGCAGTTCAGGTTGCCCTGCGGCTGGAGAGCCGGAGCATCATCCCCCGGAGCTGAGCCCGGGCTGCGGCGGGGAGAGGGGCTCAGCTCCGGGGGATGATGCTCTGGCTCTCCAGTGGCAGGGCAGCCTGTGTGTGAGGAGCCGGGGAGGGAGGGAAGTGAGGCCCGGGATGCAGGGAGGGGAGAGGGGTCCTGCTGCCGCTGATGCTCTGCTCTGAGTCTCTCCAGGGCGGCGTTTCCCCACCCGAGGGGGCTGTGCAGGGCGCCGCCGGGCTGGGCAGAGGGCGCGGATCCCGGCTAGCGCTGACAGGGCGAGTGGCTGGGCAGCCCAAGCTGCCAGGGAACTGCCCCCTCCTGCCCGCGGACCCAGCCCGCCGCACACCTCCCCCGCCTCAGCCCCACGCTGCCTGCCCTGGGCCTCCACAGCGCCAGGGGCGGGGAGAGGCAGAGCCCGGCTCCGAGCGGGGCAACGGGGGATACTGCCCCGCTGGGGGACCCCCGCAGCTCAGGCACCTGGGGGGTCAGTGTCCGTCCTCTCGGCTCTGCCTGCACGGGGCTGGGGAAGCAGCTGTCAGCGCCTGCCCCACTCAGCCCTTGCACCCCCCATCCCGCTTGCAGCCTCTTCAGTTGTACCTCCCCCCATCGCTCCTTCGCCGCACCCCTTCCCCTTGTACTCTCCCTTCACCCACACCTCTCTCCTTGTATCCTCCCCCAGCCTCTCCTCCCACACCTCCCCCTTCACCTCTTCTCCCGCAACCCTCCTGATACCCCCTCTCCTCCTCCACCCTCCTCTGCGAGTACATCACACCCTGCTTCTCTGCCAGCGTAGAGCCCCCAAGCACCCCCACACCCGCTCCTCTGCCTGAACCCTCTTTATTAGATCCCCATCCCTTTCCGGGTACAAGGTTTGAGGGTTAGTCCCTATGCCCCCCATGTGCATTTGGAGCACTAAAGATGGGGTTGCGGGGGATGGGGGGCTGAGATTTATACTAAAGTGAAATAAAAATAGGAGAAACGGTTTGATCCCCACTGCAAGTGTAAACAGGGATTGGTGTGGTGAACAAGGTCGTCCCGTTTGGGGGAAGGAGCCCAGGGCTGGGGCGGCAGGGGGTTGGGGAGGGAGAGCCCAAGGCTGGGGTGGGGGGCAGCCAAATTTTTTTTGCTTGGGGCGGCAAAAAGCCTAGAGCCGGCCCTGACAGCAGCACACCAGTATCACTTTCAGATAAACCCTGGCTGGTCACACGTGACGTTAAGAGCTTCAATGCAAAGTCACTTCTGCCCCTGTTTATTCGCTCCCCTCCTTTAAAACACAGCGATCGCAGAGCTGCCCAGACACCTCCTTACGGCAAAGCACACAGGGTCACTTTCAAAGCATGCCTCCGCAAACCCTTCCCGGATCTCCGCACTTCTGGGGTGAGGACACCTGGGGGCAGAATGATTGCACTCGGCCACAAGCGCCTTGCTTTGTGGGCCCTGCGCTCCAGACAGATGGTGCTGAGCAGAATGCAGGGTCAGGCACCGGCGTCAGGGCTGTGCTAGGAGTGACTGTGGGCAGCGAGCAGCAGCAAGGGATTTAGTGACTAGTTGGGCATGTAAAGCCTCATAGCTAGCATCCGCTCTCCCTGCCACCAGCAGCTACCGAGTGACTTGTGTAACTGAGCTGGGCAAAGCCCTATCACTCCGGCTGCCTCTGCATTTCTCTTGGAACAGGCCTTTCCCCCTTGCTCGTAACCTTCTCAGACTCGTACCCTCTGGGAGAGCGTTCCCCGGGTCTATTCTGCACCTAATGGTCAGTTTCTTTATAGTGGAACAAAAGCATGTGGCTGTTTTCGAGTGCGTCCGTTCCGTCCTTCCTAAAACCCTGCTGCCCTCGCCCAACAGCAATTTGGGGTAGCAGTGCAAACTGGGCCAGCGAGACAGTGCGGAAGGGTTAAAGTGCATGCTTTTCACATGCACACAGATCCTAATGATTGCCAGTTTTTTACTAACAATCTGACAGTGCTCTATTTG
Source organism: Terrapene triunguis (assembly GCF_002925995.2). NCBI lineage: Eukaryota > Metazoa > Chordata > Testudines > Emydidae > Terrapene > Terrapene triunguis. The sequence goes on along the minus strand of NW_020664800.1, from coordinate 2,606,596 downwards.
TGCCCCGGGATGTTTCTCTCTGGAGACATATCTGAAATAGGGCAGACCCCTGCCTCATTCAGGGCACGCAAGACAGCACTCAGTTTGCAAGGGTTCTGTGAGAGCTCTTGTCTTGCTGAGCATATCCTGCAGGAATGCCACCCAGCAAACCGTTCCGGAGGAAAAAGTGTCATTGCTTCCTAGCTGTTGGGGTTTTTTTAAACTAGGAAATGCCACAGAAAGCTACCTTAAAAGAACAGTAAGATTACACAGTGCAGCACTCAAAAGTTCGAGTCACATTCACCGGCCTAACCTCAACCTCTGCCCCTTGTGCACATGCATTATGACTCAGGCACTCATTACAGGATCACGTGGTATTTCTGATGCAGAACCCTGCCCCGCTAGTCACAGCACTCAGGCTGTATGGGGAAAGATGATACAATGATAACAAAAGACAGCTGCCGGGTTCACTGCATCCCATTCAGCCAGGGCCCTGGGTAGGGTTCGGAGGCACAGGTGATCATGTGACTGAAGCCACATGGCAATGCAGACAGGAACCGGTGCTTGTTCTGCCCTGACTTTTAAGTGCTGGACTTTGCGAAGGAACCTCTGAAAGCTCACGTTCCACACAGAGAGACACAGAAATGACAGGTTTCAGAGTAGCAGCCGTGTTAGTCTGTATCCGCAAAAATAACAGGAGTACTTGTGGCACCTTAGAGACTAACAAATTTATTAGAGCATAAGCTTTCGTGGGCTACAACCCACTTCTTCGGATGTAAATGTACCTTTTTACCAGAGTGTGTATCTTTGTTTGCTGTACT
>NW_020664800.1:2598086-2605786 GCF_002925995.2 Terrapene triunguis | reverse complement strand
TTTCATGCAGGCCCCTACATTTGAACCCTAAAGTTCAAAGTGGGGATACAGCCCATGCATCCGAAGAAGTGGGTTGTAGTCCACGAAAGCTTATGCTCTAATAAATTTGTTAGTCTCTAAGGCGCCACAAGTACACAGAAATGAAACACTGATCTGCCAGCCAGAGGGCCCTGGCAATACTTACACGTCCCACAGAGGAAGTATAACAGAGAGAGAGTTCGACAATCCCATTCCAGAAGGAGCCCTCTAGTAAACACAGCGCTGCCGACTGCACTCGTCCGACTGCAAACACGTGGCCATTGCTGACCCTTCCTCGCATGGGGGCCCTGGAGGATGGTGCACGCCCACCTGCTCTGTGGGCCAGCAGGGAGACATGGCTCTGCCTCCTCCCTGCCCCCTTAGGGAGGCTGGTGACTGCAGTTGCAGCTGACCCTGTCAGACCAGGCACAGAGCAGGGGGAGGCAAAGGAAACCCAAGAGGCAATAATGCTGGTATGTGCTCCGTGCCTTCCTTTAGCTAAGGATGCTGTCCTGCCCAATGGCAATGTGACTGGAGGGCACTGGTTGATCAAATACAGAACTGATCAAATACATCCCTCTGAAAGATGAGCCTGATCACATCAAAATCCTGTGTCAATAAAGATACATGGGGCCATTATTGGCCCAACAAACAGAGTTTAAAGATATGTACATTCCCAGATGCTACCCCACATATCTGAGATTACAGGAGATAATGAGCAATATTATTTTGTATCAGGAGAAACGGTGTGTGGCAGCTTTAGGGTCATGCACTGAGTCTCAAAAGTGGTGTTTTCTGACATTTAAATGCTTCGATGCATGTCCAGTTAGCAAAGTGTAGCCTGCCAGGCGCTTACCTAGGTCCCTGGGTCTCCGTATGCTGGTAGTTCGGGGGAGAGCCAAGGGCAGACTCAGAGTCTGCTGAGCCACCCTGCGGGAGAGAGGAGAGACACTATTTAGACCAGAGCGACAGGGGACCTGTCAGCTAGGGGGAGGATGCCCAGGAGCCAGCATGGCTACCAGCCCCCTGCTCAGAAGAGGGGCAGCCTCTGAGAGTAAGGAGGGGGGCAGAGCCAAGTGACTGACAAGTGAAAGCCTGGGAGAAGAGCAGCCCTGACCCATAGGAAGTGAGCTGCCCACCTCCGGGGAGCACTGGAGAGGAGAGAAGCCAGTCTGAAGCCAGCCACTGAAAGGGCATGGCTGGCTGTGGGTGAGCTGGTGAGTCCCAGGGTACATGCAGGGTTCCCCTGAGAAAGAGCCTCTGCCTGCAACACCTCTCAGCTTGGTCCTTTCCCTCCTCGAGGTGACTCCCAGGCCAGGCTGAGTTAGTTCTCCAGTTCTCTAGAGAAATCAGTCATGACACGGCACCACCGCTCTGGCTGCTGGGCCAGGGCTGCCGCCTGCTGGGCGTGTGGCTAAGCGCTATGGTAGGAGACTAACGTTAGGATCTGTCGAGTTTAGTAACCTGCACCCCTTTGTGGTGAGCAGAACTCCTGGGACTGGAAGCAGCCAGACTCCTGCATGAAGAGGATGCCTGTCAGCAGCGATCGGAGGTGTCCGGAGCCACCTCTGAACCTGAGGAGCACTCACAGAGCTGCGAGTGCTCCATCTTTTAGAGGGTCAGGGAAACTGTTTGGGAGACTCCTCAAGCCAGTGGTAAGGGTTTGGGGGTTTTCTTACCCGCTGCCTATTAAACCTGTGGAGGGACTTACTACCTTATCCCACGTGAGAGTCTTTGGGGTTGTACTGAACCCAATCAGCCAAGGTGCTAAGTGCTATTGCAGAAGATATCATCACAGGTCATCCAGGGCCCCTACAAACCATATGTACCAACGGGACACTGATTTTGATGTTTTCTGTATCAGGTCAGGTGATGGGGAAAATTCACAGGTATTATCTGTGGGGGCACCAGTGACCCTGACAGTAGTGTTTTACTATTACAGTTACTTCCTGTTTAATCTAATTACTGTGCTGAATACATTGTGTGTGGCTGTGTTATTTCTTGGGAGTCTCCAACTCTGGCACATAAGTGGGGGATACCCGAGCGGCCCTGGTGACTGGGCCAGGAAGGACCAAGAGGGGTGGAGGCACACCAAATAAATTAACATGGAAAGAAAATCAGGAGGTTACACCTTGTTGAGCTGGAGGCGGGATCCAGAAGAACCCAGGCCTGGCCATCAAAACACTTGCATCAGGCAAAATCTGTTTCATGGGTGACAGGCCCGTAAATTAGCCATGCTGAGGTGCACTGTCCCAAGGAAAGCGAGTATGAAGTGAGAATATTTTATGTTTACAGTGATTTGTTCACAGGGACTTCTCAGTATCTGAGTCACAAATGCAGGACCCAGGTCTTCTGATTCCTAACCCTAATGCACTAGATCAGTGCAGGAGAGGGTCACAGAAGGCTGCCAGGGGCATCACTGAAATGTATTACAATCTAAAGCAAAGAAAATCTGGCTCCCCCACTCCCTGCACACCTTTCCCATTAAGAGTCAAATATTCTCTGTCAACCTCCCGAAACACATGCGCACCCATCACGTCTCTAGGCGAGGCCCTGGGTACTACTGATATATTTTTACTCTTACTTTGACAGTAAATATAATGGAACCATGAACATTTTGGGCTTTAAAGAAGGGATCATCGATGTGAAAAGGCCAGTGCTAGTGCACCGTGCCGCTGAGGAAATCACTCAGCCATTCTGTGCCTCACACTTTCCTGACTATACAATGGGGCTGTAACTTTGCACTTCTCATACGTAGGCCTCTCAGGCCTTTACAGACTAGGTGTGCAGACGCAGCCCCCTTCACCAACAGGGCAACTGGGGCACAGAGAGGCTAACTGACTTGTCCAGAGCAAGTAGGTATGGACATGCCTCCTGCTTCAGGTGTGTGGCTAATCCGCTGGCTAGACCATTGTTCCTCCCAAGGTGGGTGACTAACCCTGGCCAGGTCTACAGTGGAAAATTCATAACCCATTTTCTGCACCACTGTTGTCCCCCCTCCTCCCCAGTTCCCATGGCAGCAAGCTACAGTGTCTTTGCCACCACGTTGCCAATTCCTGCTCAGAGCAGCTCCTGGGCTCAGTCCCCACGGCCTTGCGTTGTGCTGTACTCTGTTGTGTTGTGGGGCTGGCAGGAGCCGGGAACAGAGAGGGCGCGTCTACATTGCAATTAAACATCTGCAGCTGGCCCATGTCAGCTGACTCAGGGGCTGTTTAATTGCTGCATAGACATTCAGGCTCAGGCTGGAGCCCGGGCTCGGGGACCCCATGTGCACGGCTGCATGGAGAAGCCAGGGTGGCGTTTGTGTTCTACCAGCAGAACCCTCGCCCTCCATGGAGGCGGTAGGTCCAGCCTTGGTGTCTGGAGGAAGCAGGAGGTGTGGGGCATGAGCACGTTGAGTTATTCTTTGGGTGCAGTCCGGAGGCAGGTTGGCTGGATGGCACACAGCCTGCCCAGGTGTTGCAAAGGGGCAGCAGGGTATCAAGGCAAGAGCTCCTGGGGCCAGGGCCATGAGTGAGGAGGTGGGGAGAGGGATCGGGGAAGCAACACGTTGGAGCCATGAGAAGACATGGGAGTAGGGGCTGGGGCCGAGACATCCGAAGCAGCAGGGAAGTGGGGGCAGGCAGGCCATTTGAGGGCACCGGAGGGTGAAACCAGGGCATCCTCATCAGGTTCTGGAGCAATTGCTTCTTTGGAGCAGGTCACTGTGCATGGGCAGCATGAGGCGCAGCAGCTCCCCCACTCAGCATCCCCTCTCGGAGGGCTGGTACCATGGGTATCAGTCTCTCCCCACCAGAGCGTGAGATCATGCTGGGACACAAGGGAGCGTGTCAGCACAGGGAAGTGTGTGCGTGTTGGCTCCCTGGCACTTAGCAGGCAGCCCCAGAGTGCCAGAGCATCTCTGCTGCCTCTCCCTTCTCCTGCAGCACTCTGTGCTGAGATGCAATTTCTGAGCGTTTGAGGACGCTCCTCTCACCCCTTTGGCTTTGGGGCACTGCCTAGAAAGCGTCTCTCTCTGCCACAAGCCCCTCTGCTCTTCTGGCTGAGTTCAGCCTAGTGCCCCAGTTCCCCCAGTGGACGCTTGCTGAGCCTGTATCCGGGGCGAGGCTGCCTCAGCGTTAGCGGTCACTGAGGAGATCTCTGCGAGTGGAGAAGTTCTGGGCTTTGTGCTGGTCGGTCTGTTCTGCCTGCTGGTTTGTGTTTTGGGGTACCAGGTACTGGTCTAGCCGGTGGGCACCTGAGAGTTCTGGGTGGGCCACGGAGGGTGCTGCCATGGTGAGCTGCGGGAGCGAGGTGTTTAATTTCTGATCCTTACGTGCTTTGTGGGAGAGGCAACGTTTGCGGCTTTGCCTGAGGTGGCCCCAGAAGCTGGTTATCCTTTCCTGCCTGTTGACTGGCAGCTGCGGGGACTGGAGTCCCTGTACATACAGTGCACTTCTCTGCAGCACTGGAGGAGGGGGGTTTCTCTTGGGGTCTGATCTCAGTCAGTGAAAGCCACTGTGAAAGCTGGGCCCGAGACTTCCCTCCCGGATGGTAGCATGGGTTGGGTGATGCTGCTGGATAGGTTTCGCAGTGGTTTTCTCTCTCTCCTGCTTTCTTTCTGCTGTGGAACGCCCACGAGAGCTTTTTCATGTAGAGCTTTTCCACTGAGTCCAGAACTCCCGGCTGGATTTGTTATGACTTTATTCTAACCCTGCTGTCACACATCTACCCACCGAGAAATGTCATACCTGGAGCGCAAGGCCCACATGGGCACCAAACCCCCAGGCAATAGCAAAGCCTGAGAGAGGCAGGAAAGCATTATCCCTGTTTGCTGGGCTGGGTGGATCAAGTTGCTAATTGCTAACAGCTGGCTGCATCAGAATAAAACTCTGTTACAATCATTATGTGAGCAGAAAAATATCTCCGTCCTGAAAAATATTTCACTCACTGGGTATGTCTACACAGCAAAGAAAACCCCGCGGCTGGCCCATGCTAGCCAGCTGCAGGGCTGTTTCATTGCTGTGTAGACTTCCGGGCTGCAGCCCAAGCTCTGGGATCCTCCCGCCCCGCAGGAGCCTCCAGCCTGAGTTCCAGCCCGAGCCCGGAAGTCTACACAGCAGTGAAACAGCCCCACAACTGGAGCCCCGCAAGCCTGAGTCAGCTGTGTAAACACACCCACTGAGAAGTGGAGGAGAGAGCAGCTTTCTCCAACCTACAGAGCAGACACCAAGTCAGAGAAACAAGCCCGCCTCTTCCCTCAGGTACAGGCAAAGACCACTACTGTCCACAGTGGAGCATGTGACCCCGCATTCCATAACACTCCCTACAGTGGGCGCAGGAGGGAACTGCTGCTAACATTTCTAACTGGATCTGCACGAAATAGGTGGAGTTTTGGGCCCCTCCTACGTCCCATCCTCTCTGCAGAGCTCCATTGTGGAGGGCTGGAATGTTCGGGAGCTTTGGGGATCCAGGATGAAAGAGATGCTATTGTTTGAACTTGCTCGTTTCCAAACGGTTCCCTGAGAGTGGGATAGGATGACCAGATGAGAGGAAGAAAATATTGGGACACATGGGGGGGGAGGGGATGTTTGCCGGCGGAGCCAAAAGAAAAAGCAGAGTACCGTGAAATATCGGGACAAATTGCGTCCCGACCTAACATCGGTCGGGATGTGGGACAAACGCCTAAATATCGGGATGGTCCCGATTTTATCGGGACGTCTGGTCACCCTAGAGTGGGAGTCCTGCTCTGGGTGCACAATGCCCTAATGTCAGGATGTTCTGGGGCTGTAATCCACCTGCTGATGGCAGTGCACAGCCTGGGCTCTCACTATACAGGCGGGAGGAATTGGCTTCTCTCTTTGATTATGGGGTGTACAGTCCTGCTTGGCACGGTTCTAGTCAGGGAAATGGCTCTGTGAATGGCTGACTGGCCAACTATATAAACCCCCTCTCCGTTACTTACGGGTCGAGCGGGCTGGAGGATGACATGCCTGTTTCATGACAACTGTCAAGGTTTCAGAACGGGTTTACGTTCTGCATCGGAATGAAAACTAAACCTCTCAAACGTTCTCATGAAACAGAAAGGTGGCCAATCAGTCACACTCTGTCTCATCAGAAGTGGCCAGAGAGCCCTGGAACTCAGAATACTTCCCGGCCTAAACATTTTGGCTTCGATGAAACAGCATATTGCAATGAAAACACAATTTGTTGAAGATGTTCTACCCAGCTCCACTTTCAAGTCAGTTTTGCTCAGCTTACAAGTCAAACAAGGATTTTTCTGATTCTAATTCTTGTTTTATGGTAAAACTCCTGTCTCTTTCTTCCTGTTTGACATCACTGCTTTTGACCAAGATTCTGTCTTTGAAACATAGCTGGCAGTTTGCTGAAGATGCACGGGACAGACTGGAATACAGCTGTCTTCCCACAGGGTTGCCTTTGTAGAGTGATCAATAATAAACATGGTGTTAGCAGTGGGATTCTGCACAGCAGGGATGTGCTGCAAGAAGGGGCCACTATTCCAGCAAACGTGCCCAGGACCACACTTTAGATCTGTCTATCTGCAAGCCAGTTACTGCACTTCCACCAATCAAGCATCATTGCACTATTATTGTCTATTATAACAGAACAACCGAGAAAACTGTTTCTGGAGCTCAAGCCTCAGCTAAAAGACAGCCTGATCCAAAGCCAATGGAAGTCTTTTTACTGGCTTCACTGAGCAACACACTGAAAGGACATCTTGCCTTGTGGCTGAGCGAGGTGCACACGCACCCTACGATCAGGGCTCCACCCTTACCAACACGAACCAGGCTGCCAGCACAGAAAAGAGACAAGGGCTGGGGATTATCAGACGCTGAGGAAAGCTGATAACTGCTAAGGCTCACTCAGGCCAGACACATAGCCCTTTGGGAAGTCAGTGATAGGGACTGAAATGACAGAAGAATTGGAGCAGGGTCAATGAGATCACAGAGATACGTTCTGGGACAGCGACAGGGTGTCAAGCAAGGCAGAGCAGAGCGGGAACAGTAATAAAGCCAACCAGGCAGGGTTTCTGAAGGGCCAAGAGAGGCACATTGAATTTGATAGTCATTTTCAGAGGGCTGTGGAGTTGCAGGGATGCTGATAAGACACGGAGCAGAACCCTCTGGGGTGGGATTTGGGCTCAGGATTTTCAGAAAGAGCAACATGGCCTATAGCCGGGATGCAGCTGGACACAACATCCTGGCACTCTGCGAGGAGCCAATAGAAGAGCAAGACATCCACAGGCACAGCCTATCAACGTGGCAGAGTTCCTCGCAGGAAGGACGGGATGCTGTGAAGAGAGGACCACTCTGTTCTCACCCCCATTCTGTTAGGAATGTCTGCACAAGAAGTGCTACAGACACTGGTGTGGCAGGCACACAGCAAGAGCAGCAGCGTATTCTAGTTCATTTCAGTCCATTGCACATAAAAAGGGAGAGGGGATTCTCCAAGCCCCTTTTGCCTGCTGGCACGCTGATGGCTGCTGGGCCAGCCCAGGACTCACTCAGTGCTAGGGAGGCAGGTACACCACAAGGAGACAGCTAGAACTCAGGATATGTATTTCTTATGCAGCGGACACAATGATTTTAGCACCGTTCAGAGAGGGGAAAGGAGCATGTTTACTCTTAGCTAAGGCTACGAGTATGTCACAGAAATCATGGAATCCATGACTTCCAGAGACC
>NW_020664800.1:2586855-2598076 GCF_002925995.2 Terrapene triunguis | reverse complement strand
GAGCCCCTGCTCTCTGCCCCTGGGCAAGGTGAACATGGTGTATTGTGATGAGCACACTGGCTGGAGCTGCCTGGGTGGGAAAGATGCTGCCTATCATTAGCTTTTATTTTAGATTTGTACAGTCAGAGCTGCTGCCCCTGTTTCTCTGGTATATTTCAGTATTTATCATTATAGGTTCATACATTCATGGATGTTGAGGCTGGAAGGGACTAGTCCGACCTGCATAACACAGGCCAGAGAAGCTTACCCAGGGATTCCTGCATCCAGCCCAGTAACTTGGGGTGAGCTAGAGCGTATTGTTTAGAAAGATACATATAGTCTTGACTTAAAGACTCCAGTTGATGGAGAATCCAGCACACTCCTAGGTAAGTTGTTCCAAATGTTAATAACCCTCCTTGCTAAACATTGGCAGTTTACTTCGCTCTGGTATATACTGGGGGCGGTGATCGACCTAAGATACGCAACGTCAGCTATGAGAATAGCGTAGCTGAAGTCGACATATTTAGGTCTACTTACCGCGGCGTCTTCACGGCGCTGAGTCGACTGCTGCTGCTCCCGTCGACTTCACTTGCGCCTCTCGCGGTGGTGGCGTACCGGAGTCGACGGGAGAGGGCTCGGGGATCGATTTTATCGTGTCTACACTAGACATGATAAATCAATCCCCGATAGATCGATCACTACCCGCCGATCCGGCGGGAAGTGTAGACACACCCTTCCAGTCTGAGTTTGTCTACCTTCATCTTCCAGCCATTGGCTCTTATTCTGGCTTTGGCTGCTAGATGGAAAAGCCTGTTACAACCAGAAATCTCCTCCCCATGTAGATACTTACAGACCATGATCAAGTCACCTCTTAACCTTATCTTGGATAAACTAAATAAATTGAGTTTCTCAAGTCCCTTACTGTAAGGCAAGATTTCCAGACCCTGAATCATTCTTGTTGCTCTTTCCGGATCCCTTTCCAGTTAGTCAACAAATCTCAGGCTATCAAAGAAACATCTGTCATAGAATCATAGAAATGTAGGACATCTACTCCTGTCCCCAGCACTGAGGCAGGACACCCTGACAGGTGTTTGTCTAACCTTTTCTTAAAAACATCCAATGACAGAGATTCCACAACCTCTCTAGGCAATTTATTCCAGTGTTTAACCACCCTGACAGTTATGAAGCTTTTCCTAATGTCTAACCTAAATTTCCCTTACTGCAGTTTAGGCCCATTGCTTCTTGTCCTGTCCTCAGTGGACATGGAGAACAATTTATCACCCTCCTCTTTATAACAACCTTTTATGTACTTGTAGACTGTTGTTATGTCTCCCCTCAGTCCTTTCTCCACACTAAAAAAAACAGTTTTTTTCAATCTTCCCTCATTGGTCATGTTTTCTAGACCTTTAATCATTTTTGTTGCTCTCCTCTGGACTTTCTCCAATTTGACCACATCTTTTCCAAAGTCTGGTGCCCAGAACTGGACACAATACTCCAGTTGAGGCTGTACCAGTGCTGAGTGGAGCGGAAGAATTAATTCTCATGTCTTACTTACAACACTCCTGGTAATACATTCCAGAAAGATGTTCGCTTTTTTTTTTTTTGCAACCGTGTTTCACAATTGACTCATATTTAGTTTGTGATCCATTATAACCCCCAGATCCTTTTCTTCAGTGCTCCTTCCCAGGCAGACACGTCTCATTTTGTACTTGTGCAGTTGATTATTCCCTCCTATGCGTAGTAATTTGTACTTCTCCTTATATAATTTCATCCTATTTATTTCAGACCATTTCTCCAGTTTGCCAAGATCATTTGGAATTTTAATCCTGTCCTCCAAACAGCTTGTAACCCCTCTCAGCCTGGTATCATCAAAAATTGTATAAGTGAACTCTCTCCGTCATTATCCAAACCATTTATGGAGATATTCCTTAGAACCAGATCCAGAAAAGTTCCCTGTGGAACCCCCTCCCCCAGTATGCCCTTCCAGCTTGACTCAGAGACAACTACTCTCTGAGTATGGTTTTCCAACCAGTTGTGCACCCACTTTATAGTAGGCTCGTCTAGGCTATATTCACTAGTTTGCTTATGAGAAGTTCATGTGAGACAGTACCAAAAGCCTTACTAAATGCATGATGATGATTTTCTGATCTTGGAAGCACCCCTGTCTGACCAGAGATCCCTCTGTGACATAAAGGCCCTTGTGAAAGAAGAGGAAAGAGCAATTGTTCATGGGGCTGCTAAGGTAGCCTCAAAATGTACTAGGCAGCAGAGAATTAGGTCCTGAAAGTTCCCTGAACCGGCAAACACACTTACTGTAACTAGTGATGTGTGAATGCATAAGACTCAGTGAACAGCTGGAGACTGAGGGAAACTATCCCTGTGATTGCTCAGCATACAGCATCCAAATCTCTTGCTTAAATCAAAAGCACATTTTCCCAAACAATGCTAGTCCATGACGGGAGTGCAATGCTCCAGGCTAGCACTAACTTTAATATAGTCTGCTGCAGAGCTAAGGTTGCACTAGGATTTTCCTTTTCAATGACCCAGTGTAGTCTTCTAGTTCTGTTCTGTCTTGAATAATTTTTAACGGTATGTGAGATGATTATCCTTAGCATGTGTGTATTGTAGAATATACTCTTGGCTGAAAAGTTAAGTACCTGTGATGTGACAGTGTATCAACAAATGCTGTTTTCCAACTTTTCAGACTGGGAGCCTCTCCTGTATTTTGAAACCCTTTGGATTAAAAACTCCATAGCATGTAAATTCATCAGAATTCACATTATGTAGTAAATGAGACTATTGTCTAGGGCAACAGCAACATAGCCATGGAACAAAAAGTAAAGAACAGTTAATATCACTGAGAGACATTCAGGCTTCCCAGGGCATCAGTTCTGAGGACAGAGGGTTTGGGTCATAAGAGTTCATGACACATAGCAAAGGCACCTCTGTGATAACTGTCTAAAATTCTTCATCGCCAGAACAAGTCTACATAACAGAGGTGCTTAGCAAGGCAGAGTGTACAGTGCTTGTCTTTGTTTACAAAGTCCCAGTACATAATACTATGCAAACATGATTATTTAGTTTCCCCTGGTTTCTGGGTGGAAACAAGGCATATATATTTTTAACACTGAAAGTAATTAATCATTGGAACAACTTACTGAGGAATGTAGTGCATTCTCTACCACTGGCAATTTTTAAATCAAGATTGGATTTTTTCTAAAGGATCTGCCATCGGAATTGCTGGCTGTGATTGAATAAAGTTGATTTGTTCAGGGGCTGAACAGTATGTGTCTGAGATTACAGCTACAAAAGTACAGAATTTATCCAAAACAAAATCTATACCCGTAAATTACACACTATGATAAAAACAAAATAACTTGTAGCCTACCCTCATGACCTGCATAGCTATCACTCAGTCTTGTCATAAATCAGTGGCATCTCCACGTATCATAACATCACAACTAACCACAGTTTTATTATATGAAGATTTATCTTAAACTCACACATAAAAACACTAGAACTGGACACAGCATTCAAGCAGTGGACACACCAGTGCAAAATACAGAGGCAAAATAATCTCTCTACTCCAGTGGTTCCCAAACTTGTTCCGCCGCCCGTGCAGGGAAAGCCCCTGGCGGGCCGGGCCGGTTTGTTTACCTGCCGCGTCCGCAGGTTCGGCCGATCGCGGCTCCCAGTGGCCGCGGTTCGCTGCTCCAGGCCAATGGGGGCTGCGGGAAGAGGCGCGGGCCGAGGGACGTACTGGCTGCCGCTTCCAGCAGTTCCCATTGACCCGGAGCAGTGAACCGCGGCCACTGGGAGCCGCGATCAGCTGAACCTGCGGACGCGGCAGGTACACAAACCGGCCCGGCCCGCCAGGGGCTTTCCCTGCACAAGCGGCGGAACAAGTTTGGGAACCACTGCTCTACTCCAACTTGAGTCCCCCGCTTATGCATCCCAGCATTGCGCGAGCTCTTTTGGCCACAGCATCGCACTCTTAGCTCATGTTCAGTTGATTATCCACCCCAATCCCCAAATCTTTTTCCGAATCATTGCTTCCCAGGACAGAGTCCCTCATCCTACAAGTGTGGGCTACACTCTTTATTCCTAAAGGTAAAACATTTTCATCTAGCCATATTAAAACACATATTGTTTGCTTGTGATCAGTTTACCAAGTGATCCAGATTGGTCTGTATTCATTATTTACCACTCCCCCAATTTTTGGGTCATCTGCAAACTTCATCAGTGATGATTTTATGTTTTCTTCCTGGTCACTGATAAAAATGTTAAATAGCATAAGGACCCCCCTGGAACCACTCCCACTCAATAATGAATCCATGTTTACAATTCAATTTTGAGACGTATCAATCAGCCAATTTTTAATCTATCCAATTATTCCAGTCATCCCATTTACCTTTTTTAAAAATTGGCACAATATGAGCTTTCTTCTACTGGAACTTCCCCAGTGCTCCAAGACTTATCGAAAATCAAAATTAATGGTCCCACCAGTTCCTCAGCTGGCTCTTTTAATACTCTTGGATGCAAGTTATCTTGATCTGCTAATGTAAGCCAGTGGTCTGAATGAGCTTTCTGCTGCCATATATTGATGAACTGGAGGAAACGACCTCATGAGCAGACTTTATTTGCATAGACACATCTATTTCGCCCAGGTGACCAACAGACACATCTGCTTTGCCAAGTTTTGGATTAAAATGCACTTAAGTCTTGGATGCAGGGGTAACGAAATTTTGTTATCCTTACTGCTTGACTAAAGGGCAGAAGGATAGAATTGATATGCCCTAGTTGAGCGGTCACCATAACATAACCTCACTCGCTAAACGTGGGGGCAGCAATTCAAGTGAAAGTCAGAGGGGGCGGGGAAGGGGTTCCTCCTCTGCACTGAGGATGCTATGTAAGAGACCTAGATACCCTTTGACCCTCCCTCTCCAGTGTTTAAAGACAGATCAGTGGCTTCAACTGAGTGTCTTGTCTCTTCTTGGTGATCAGTAGGTCTAGGGGGCTCAGCCTTAGCCCTGGTGGTGTGGACAGCGCTGTGGTGAAAACAATGAAGCAGAGGCAGCGATGAAGTGTTTAAGACCCAGAGAAATCACTATAGCTGAAATGACTGAGAACCTGGCGAGGTGGTGGCACCTCGGATCATGGCATCGTGGATAACGGCAGTGTGGTGAGAGACGCAGCAGCGGTGCCCTGTGAGCTACGACGGTGAATAGCTGAGCTAGGTGGTTATGACACTGTAGGACCAGACCGGACCAGAGGATGCAGCAGAGCACCAGTAAAATCAACGGTGGCAAGTGGCAGCAGTGGAGGTATCACTCCCTCCCTCCCACTCCCCACCCTCCTCCCAGGGGCTGGAGGTGAACCTGCCTGAATGCACCCTTGCACTCTGGGACTTCACTGACCTCGGACAACAAACCACGAGTGGGGTGCACCAGAGAGAAACAGGAGGTGGTGTACTGAAGGGACACTTGCCTATTGTGCTTTCCCACTGCAAGCTGAGGCAAAGGACACTGCCCAAGATATTGAGGGTGCGGCGTTTTACTTATTGTTTGCGTACTTTCGAATCACTGTTGTGGTGTTTTCCCAAATTAATGCTGTGTTCCCACTCCCCCTAATAAAAGTTTTCTTTGTTATACACAGCCAGAGGCCTAGTCTACACCTAAAAATTAGATTAACCTTACTATATTGCTCTGGGCTATGAAAAAGTTTGCATCCCAAGTGACGTACTTATCTCAACCTAGCCTCCACTATAGGTGCAGCTAAGTCAATGGAAAAAGCAACAGAGGGTCCTGTGGCACCTTTAAGACTAACAGAAGTATTGTTAGTCTTAAAGGTGCCACAGGACCCTCTGTTGCTTTTTACAGATTCAGACTAACACGGCTACCCCTCTGATACTTAAGTCAATGGAAGAATTCTTCTGAAGACCTATCTACCACTTCTTAGAGAGGTGGATTAACTACTTTGATGGAAAAACCCACTCCAGGAAGTGTCTACACTACAGTATAGGAAGTGTCTGCACTACGTTGGAGTGTAGACATAGCCTCAGTGTTTGAGAGTGGGGAAGTACTGGCTCCTAGAGGCACCCCAATGGGTGGTATTTAGTTTTCCCAGGTTTCTGGATAGAAATGAGGCATATATTTTTAACACTGAACATAATTAACCATTGGACCAACTTACCAACGGACGTAGTGGATTCTCTGTCACTGGCAATTTTTAAATCAAGACTGGATTTTTTTTCTAAAGGATCGGCTGTAGGAATTGCTGACTGTGATTGAATAGGGTTGATTTGCTAAGAGACTGAACGGTGTGTGTCTGAGATTTCAGCTACACTTGAAGCTGGGGGTGTGATTCCAGCTTGTGCTAGCTCGACTCGGACTAGCGACTAAAAATAGTTGTGTAGCTGCAGTAGCATGGCCAGCAGCAGCAGCGACATGGGCTAGCTGCCCTGAGTACAAACCCATCCAGATCCCTCGGGTACATACTCAGGGCAGAGAGCCTGGGCTGCCACTCACTGCTCAGGGTGCCCTGGCTCCTGGTGAAATTTTGCACACTCCCAGTTAGGGCTGGACATTAACGGGTCCAAAAATAAATGATCAATTATCAGTCACATATTGTCAAATAATGTCAAAACTAGCCCAATATTTTAAAGCACGAACTTATTAGAACAGTAACAAAAGACTTTCTGGTTTCCAATAGACTTAGCCGTAGATACTTATGGCTAATTTATAAAACACAAGCTACTTCATGGAGTTACTTTACTCAGGAAAATGTGAAACCCAATGAAATTAAATTCTAAAAAATGAAAGAATAATTATTCCTGCCTCTGTTAGTGATGCTAGATTAGCATTTACATGGGAATGTTAGTCAAAACCGAACAATTACAAAAAGAAAAGAAAAATGAAATTACACAGACATAAAACAATCACCTAGCAGCTATAAAAGAAAAAAAAAGCATTTTTAAATGCGGCAGCCAATTTTGCAAGCAGCCTCATAGATGTGCATCTAGTCTCTTTGTGCCGGGGGAGGAGGTTTAATGACTGGGAATCCTCCTCTCCCTCCCTCCCTCTCTTCTGAGGTAATTTTTGTATGGTTGTCTAGTCAGTTTAGCTTGTAAGCTCTACATGTCAAGGACCGTGTCTTTGAACTTGTTTAATGTGCTTTGCAAACGGCCGTGTACACTGATGGCCTGACATACTAATAAAGATATACATACATACAGTGTTCTTTCTAGAAGATTCCAGCGGATTTAGAGGCTCAACTTTCAATTAATTCACCTTGTTCCCAAGAGGTGGCATTAACATGTGGTAAAGTGACTGATCAAGACATTTAAGTAAGCTTGCTAACAGATGGCATCATAATGCAAATCAAAACAGGGCATGCTTGCTAGAATATATGACAATATTTGACGGCGGTCAAACAATAGGTGGTCAATTGACATATTGTTATTATTTGACTGGTCAATTGACTGGCTTGCCAAGCCGAAACCTAATAAAAAATAAATAACTTTTGAGCAAAGATGAGGCCTGGAGAATTTCAATGCAAAACAGGAATATTTTAGAAAGTTCAGAGCATATGAAAACATGATTAACAAGGGAAACTGTCATAACCTTAACAATAGGGGTTGCTACTGGCAAACTCTATTGTTTAGGTTAACAAAATGTGTTGTTAATGACAATTTTCTGCACACTTACACCTCTGATTTTTATACTGATGAATTTGATCCGTAGGCAGGGTTGGTGTCTAGACACCAACTTGAGGGGTGCACTAGGAACGTCTTGAGGTGAAGGGGAGGCAGGTGAGTAGGCACAGTAGATAGATGTATGAATCTCCTGGTAAAAGTGGTGAATGGGCAGAGGCAGGATACATGCACAAACACACAGAGGGGACCAGCCTTCACTTTCCAAGGCCAGTTTGGAGAGAGGGACTATTTCTCCTGCTCCTCCACACTGTCTGTGCAAATGACTCTTCTCAAGCTCCATTTCTCACACATCACACTCACTTCTGGCCTAGAAATTCTCCAGAACCATCCGAGACAAGCACAATTGATTGGAAACTTAGTTGCTGTACTGTTTGGGTATTTGGGGCATATCCATAGCTGAGGATCTTCCAGTAGCTTCTCTGTGGACACTACTGAATACTTTCAGAAAACCAAGAAAATAAAAAAATTATCTTCTGTTCTGCTTTCAGAGTAGCAGCCATGTTAGTCTGTATCCGTAAAAAGAACAGGAGTACTTGTGGCACCTTAGAGACTAACAATTTATTTGAGCATAAGCTTTCGTGGGCTACAGCCCACTTCATCAGATGCATAGAATGGAACATACAGAGAAGATGCCATACCAGCTCTAAGAGGCTAATTAATTAAGATGACCTATTATCAGCAGGAAAAAAACTTTTGTAGTGATAATCAAGATGGTCAATTACAGACAGTTGACAAGAGGTTAAGGATAGTTATCATAAGGAAATAGATTCAAGTAGTGTAATGACTCAGCCATTCCCAGTCTCTATTCAAGCCAGAGTTAATGGTATCTAATTTGCAAATCAATTCAAGCTCAGCAGTTTCTCGTTGGAGTCTGTTTTTGAAGTCTTTCTGTTGCAAAATTGCCACCTTCAGGTCTGTTACTGGACAGTCTCTACGCAAAAGAATAAACGGACACAAATCTGACATCAGGAATCATAACACTCAAAAACCAGTAGGACAACACTTCAACCTCTCTGGCCACTCACAAGAACTCCTGTTCTTCTGATCTGCTGGTTATTCTAAGCCTTCTCAAGGTGAATTTCTGGGCTGACCATAACCTACCAGATCGAAATCCAACCTGTTCTTGCCTGCGTACTTTCTCAACAGCAGTTTTCATACTATTCAAAGTGATAATACATCACACTTGTTACAGACACAGACAGGAGCGTCACCCCTCTCCAGTTATCACAAATAAGTTGGTCCCCGTTTATAGGGATTTTACAGATGACACAATCTCTAGTCTTTAGGACAGATCTCCTTTTCCCAAACCATTCTGTGCAACCTGCTCATGTAATTCACCATCACTTCCTCTCCAGCTTTTAACATTTCAGCATCTATCCTATCATAGCCTGGTGCTTTACCACTGTTCAGTTGGGTTATAGCCTCAGTTACTTCCTCAAAGGCGATTCACTGCTGGATCTACTGACTTTCTAGTCTCGTACATATCCTCCACCTAGCGTAGTGTTACCTTCTTTAGATTAGATTGTCCCAATAACAAGATTGTAGTCACTTCCGACATCAGCATTCATATACTCTCTTACATCTAACAGTGATCTTCTAATGGCCAACTAATGGCAACATGATCAAGTGGTTTCTGAGTGAAGCTATCATTTGATCTCCATGGCAGTCTGTCTTTCCTTGTGTGGAAATAGTGTACCCCGCAATGCAAAAAATTAGGCTGCAGAGTTCCATAAAATGTTCTCCATTGTCAGTCTGTCCTGGGATGTCATGTATGCCCATAATGTGCTGATGTCCAGTATTATCACCAACCTCTGCATTTAGATCTCCCAAGAGGATAACAATATTATATTTACCAATCTTGCCAAGGACATTCTGAAATCTTTGAAACAGTTTTGACCTGTCCATCATTATCCTCTGTTGGCGAATAACACTAAATAACCATGATTTCTGCATGGTTCATCACAAAGCGAGAAGTCAGTATTCTTGAATGTACAGGTTCCTGTTCCTTCAGTGCTTTAGCAGCTTCCTTGCTCAATAATAATGATAATTTGCCTTGTCCCCCTTCCGGCGATAATTTGCCTCATCCAATCCATCTCATCTCTCTCAGTTCAAATATGCTTAGACTAAAGATTTTCACTTCTCCAATAATCTAGGCTCCAAAGTGATCTAACATTCCAACACCCAATTCATGCCTTAACATTAGCTGTGAAGACACCCTGTTTCAGATTAAGAACTTCCTTGTGGCTTTGATTGTCCATCATCATCATCTCGGCTGGATTTGCTGGTTGGCCAGTACTGTCTTGTCTCGTGCCCAGCAGGTCATGATTCTCTACCACTGATTACTGTATTTGCAAATCTGTGACAGATTTGTCTTGTCTCGGGGTTATTTCTGTAACAGAAAGCATTTTTTTGCGTAGACAGGTTTTAGCCTGACTTGCAGCCCCCTACGCAGGGGACTGGTGAACACTACAGAATTCCAGCAAAGATTGTTAATTCAATTAAAGCTCTGTGTGACTAATCTGTATGCAGTATCAGGCAGAGAGTGGAAACACTGAATGTAACTGGCATAAGCAATGTAGTATACCATCCCTACTTCTCTTCTGCACTGTCACAGACTTTGGAATGAGAAAAGTGATCACTGCTGCTGTGGACACTAGAATTGTTTGGGCAAGAGATAAGCTACAAGACATTTTGCGGATGATATAGTCATTGGATACCAACTTGGATGGAAGGAAAAAACTCGTTATGAGCATGAAAGCAGAAGCTGCTAAAGTGGGAGATTGTATCAGTATACAGAAGGCCAAGACCAAGTATGGGTAATAAGCAGGAAGAACTGGAAGTGCTAATAAATAAATACAACTATGACATTGTTGGCATCACTGAAACTTGGTGGGATAATACACGATTGGAATGTTGGTGTGGATGGATACAGCTTGCTCAGGAAGGATAGACAGGGGGAAAAGGGAGGAGGTGTTGCCTTATATATTAAAAATGTACACACTTGGACTAAGGTGGAGACGGACATAGGAGACGGAAGTGTTGAGACTCTC
The DNA here is from genome assembly GCF_002925995.2 of Terrapene triunguis. NCBI lineage: Eukaryota > Metazoa > Chordata > Testudines > Emydidae > Terrapene > Terrapene triunguis. The sequence goes on along the minus strand of NW_020664800.1, from coordinate 2,587,333 downwards.
TGGGTTAGGCTAAAAGGGGTAAAAAACAAAGGTGATGTCATGCTAGGAGTCTACTACAGGCCACCTAACCAGGTGGAAGAGGTGGATTAGGCTTTTTTTAAACAACTAACAAAATCATCCAAAGCCCAAGATTTGGTGGTGATGGGGGACTTCAACTATCCAAATATATGTTGGGAAAATAACACAGCAGGGCACAGACTATCCAACAAATTCTTGGACTGCATTGCAGACAACTTTTTATTTCAGAAGGTTGAAAAAGCTACTGGGGGGAAGCTGTTCTAGACTTGATTTTAAGAGATAGGGAGGAACTCATTGAGAATTTGAAAGTAGAAGGCAGCTTGGGTGAAAGTGATCATGAAATCAGAGTTTGAAATTCTAAGGAAAGGTAGAAGGGAGAACAGCAAAATAGAGACAATGGATTTTAGGAAGGTGGATTTTGGTAAGCTCAGAGAGCTGATAGGTAAGGTCCCATGGGAAT